>NW_004955420.1:13020971-13027403 GCF_000276665.1 Chinchilla lanigera | reverse complement strand
CTATGTAGATATTTACTAGCTTTTTGCATATAATGAGTAACATCTTAGCTAAAACTATTGTTAACACTGTAACACTAGCATCTGTCTCTATTATATTTTATATATTCTTTTTACTGTATGTTTGCTAAAAATTTTTTCCTTTCCTGCCTTCCATTAAATAGTCCAATTTCCCCCACTGATTTGAAAAACATTTTTATAGCTATGTACATTCTACCTCTATGGATGATTAAATTAATAAATGCAAGGAAAGGACAAATTTCCCTCACAGAATTTCAAACAAATGCAGATGGAGTGAACAAAATATAAAATTACACTGAAATACTGCATTAATAATTCCCAGGGGGAAGATCTACAAATAAATGTTAAAATTACTAAGCAAAACTCTAAGAGAATTGGGATATTTGCATAGAATCAAAGCATCTCCTCTAAGATACTATTAATTATCAAACTGGTTTTCACTTCTGCTCACAAATCCTTTGATACTCTCTCCCCCAAGACAGGGCGATTCATTACTGTAGCGCCCTGGAGTACGGGCTGCACTTGGTGACTGGCTTCTTATAAGCAGAATCTGGAAAGGGAAAAACAGTGGCTTTGCAGTGACAGACGTCACCTGAGCCAAATGAACGAAACTAATGTCATCAGTAACAAACCGCACTGCTGTCACCTGCTTCCTGATACGAAGTGACGAGGAGGCTCTTCACCTCTGTAGCATCCAACCCCCAAACCTGTAACCCCAGACAAACCCAAACAGGAAATCCTTCACCTGTCATCTTCAAAATCAAGGTCATGAAAATGAAGGAAAAATTTGCTGGGCGTGGTAGCACATACCTATAATCCTAGCACTTGAGAGGCTGAGGCAGGAGGATCACTAAGAGTTCAAGCCCAGCCTGGGCTACATAGCAAGACCCTGACTCCACAAAGGAAAGAAAGAGAGAGAGAGGGAGAGAGGAAACAAACAAACTTCTATAATCCCAGCACTCAGGAGGCTGAAGCAGGAGGATCCTTGTGAGTTCAAGGCCAGTCTGTGCTGCATAGTGAGACCCTGTCTCAAAAAGACCAAAGAAAAAAAAAAAGAAGGAAAGAAAACTGAGCCACTCCCATGGATTGGAGGAATCTAAGGATCATGACTACGTGCATCCTGGTACCCAGATGGGACACTGGAACAGAGGTGGACACTAATGGAAAAACCAGTGGGAAAAAATGTTAATCTCTTAGTTAGGATGTGTGTCACGGCCACAGAAGGTGTGAACAGGAAGGAAAGCTGCACTGCCTGCATCATCTCTGCAGTTCTCCTGCCACCCTACGATTGTTTGGAACCTAACCTAAAGGGCAGGGCTGTGGCTCCCGGCAGAGTGCTTGCCTGGCGTGCTCAAGTTTAATCCCGAGCACTAGATAGACAGACAGATGGATAGACGATAGATAGATAGATAGATAGATAGATTCTCATATTCCTGAAAGATAACCTTTAAAAAAAAACTTGATTTTTTTGTTGTTGTTGTTTTTGTTGTCTTTTTTGAGACAGGGTCTCACTATGCAGTTCAGGCTGGCCTTGAGCTCACTTTGTAGCCCAGGCTCAATCTTGGAACGATCCTCCTGCCTCAGCCTCCCGAGTGCGGGGATTACAGGTGTGCGCCACCACGCCCAGCTTTAAATTATGTTTTGAAAAAAAGCAGCAAGAACTTCGTTATCTGAGCCCTTGTCTCTGCAAGGACATTACATAAGTGCATGGCAGGAAAAGCTGGCTGTGTCAGCCCCTTAACCCAGCCATGCCACCTGTCCGGCCCTCCTTTCGGTTAAGCAAGGGAGCGCTCTGCCCCGGGACCTCCGGTGAGTCACCCTTATGGCCACCAGGCAACTCTGCTAGTGAGTTTCAATGTTTCTCAACTTCTTTCCCAGTGCTGGGGCCCAAGCTAGCCAGGCCTGGGCTCAAGGAGAAAACCATGCGAGCCCGGAGTCCTGCGGCCGCCCTGGGACGGCCCCTCTGCCCTCCCCTTCTGGTGCAGCCTTCTCTCCTGCTGCAGTCACAGCCCTAAAGGCGGAGGGGAGCCCGGCCTGGGAACCCACAGAAGGGCTCAGTGTTGAGTGAGATAAGGAAGCATCCCAGGGCTGAAGACTCCCCAAACCTTAGGCGTCGGATAATTTGCTGGGGACTTTTGTTTGCTGGTTGGTTGGTCTGTGTGTGTGTGTGTTTGTGTGTGGCTTTGTGTGTGTGTGTGTCTGAGACAGAGTCTCACTATGTAATTCAGGCTGGCCTTGAACTCACTATGTAGCCCAGGACAGTCTTGAACTCTTGGTGATCCTCCTGCCTCAGCCTTCTCAGTGCTAGGATTATAGGCCTGCACCATCCTGCCAAGAAATTTGCTCATTTTGACCTACAAAAAATAAAACTAAAGGGCTGGGGATTTAGCTCAGCGGCAAAAGCGCCTGCCTAGCAAGTGCAAGGTCATGAGTTCGATTCCAGGTACCGGAAAAAAAAAAAAAAAAAAAAAAAAAAAAGAAAAAGAAAAAGAAAATTTATAAAAGAAGAGGGTGTCAGATGATGTAACCAAAACCGAAAGGGGCCTTTTGAGACCAAGTCACAGAAATAAACCTGTGGTGCCACCTAGTGGCCAGCATGAGAAAAACAGCTTGTTTTACCGATGACGTCGGCGACGGCAACCACTTCACCGACCCCTGGAGCTCTGCTGCCCCCTGGGAACCGGAGTTTCTCCTCCTGCTTATTAAATGCTGGTTACTTGCGGTGATCGCTGTGCGCACTCAGTTAATACGCTCAGCGCCCCAGAGGGAACAGGCGGGCGCTGTTACTTCCGCTGCGAGGTGGGAAGTGAGGCTGGGGCGTAAGTGGGCGGCGCCCGGTGTGGACCCAGGTTTCCTTCCCCGCTGGGGGAGAAGGTAGGGCTCCCCGCTGGAGACCACATCTGCGGGGCCCCTGCGAAAGCCAAGGCAGGAGTTAGCGAAACCATTAAGGCAGATGTTACATGAGTGGGTTTTTTAAAGTGTGGTTAAAAAAAAAGTTCATTAAAATCAAAAAAGAAAACTGTGCTTAAAAGGACATTTACCACGGAATTTGTGGTTGGCTTAATGAAGTTCGCTCCGGAAAACACGAATCAGTAGTTGCGTAACTCGGGTGCAATGTTCTGATTGAAATCTTGGGGGATAAGCACAGCTTTGGGCCCCAAGGCCGGTCCGGCTGCGGCGGCCACGCTGGGCTCGGGGCAGGGGTTGACACCGCGGGACACAGCCCTCCCGGCCCCGGAAGGCCAGGTGACAGCACGAGACACTGGGCAGGGTGGCTTTCCAGAGATGGCAGTGCAGGCGCAGAGGGCAGCTGAGGGCCGGGGACAGCAGCTGCTGAGGCCACTGCGCGGTCGGGAGGGCCAGGACCTGCGCCGGCCTCTCAACTCGCCCAGCCCCTTCCAACCTCACCGTGTGTGGGAAGCAAGGCTGCTGGGTCAGCCCTGTCCCTCGGCCGGTTAGGAAATCACAGAAGAAGCAGAAGTGGCGGTGCACGCCTGGAAGCCCTCTGGAGGCTGAGGCAGGAGGACCGCTATGAGTTCGAAGCCAGCTTAGGGTACATAGTGAGATGCATCGAGAAGACAAAACAAAACAAAACATCACCCATACCACACAGCAGCTCACCCGCTTCTAGGTGCCCGAGAGGAAGGTAAACAAAGCTCTTCAGGAGGGGTGCCAAGTCAGTTCTAGTCGCCAGGGCCCCACACTGGTACCACCACAGTGGGCAAACTATATGCAGCCAGGGTTTCCCCTTGCGGCGGAGACCGCTCACCAGCAATAGGGAAAGGACCAGCTGCTGCCACCCACCCAGGGAACAGGGACTTTCCAAGTACAGGTGGACTTGCCCCTCCACCTGAGGGGACAGGTGCTATGAGCAGACCCTGGAGGGGACCCCTACAGACAGATGGAGAGAAGCTACCGACCGCCCCAGCACCCCACCACCCGGCCCCATGGCAGAAACACCACAGTGACGTTCCCAAGTCCCAGGGGACCCAAGGGGCACAAGTCTGCTTCCTCTGAACAAGCCAGTTAGTAATTCCCTCGGGAAGACCAGCATTCCAAAGGGGTGCACACCTCTAATCCCAGCACTGAGGAAGCTGAGGCAGGAGGATCACCATGAGTTCAAGGCCAGCCTGGACTACATAGTGAGACCCTGTCTCAAACACACAAAGTAAGTTCCCTTGGAAACGCTGCTCGAGGACCACTCAGTATGGAAACCCTGTCTACCAGCCTCATCAAGTTCTCGAGGAGTCCAATATATAATCCCAGGGAAAAGTTATTGGAATTCCAATAAATAGTTCCAATCTACCACTTCCAGGGTGACCCGCAGCAAGAATAAAGAGATAAACACATATCTGCAGTGGTGGAGAGCCAAGGGGGTCCTAAATCCAGCTAGAACAATGGCTAACTGGAACAAAGGCCTTGCCACACATAGGGAGCCCTTCCCAGTCCTCCTTATGGCCCAGGAAGTTACATTTGTAATCCCATGGAAAGTTATTGGGATTCTAGTGAGTTAATTCCAATCTACCACTTCCAGTGCAACCCATGGTGAGAATAAAGACACTAAGGCATATTTGTAGTTATGGGGAGCCAAGGGGGCCTAAGTCCAGCCATGATGATGCATCCGGAACAAAGGCCTCGACCCCAGGCCAAACCCGGGTTTTATTAATTTGTGAAGAAGAGAGCGGCTTGAGGATGAGTGACTGTGAGAACCGTGGGAAGCCCTGAGCTGGGCAAGGTAGGAGGCCTGAAATCACCTCTGCAAGCGCAGAGAGGAGGATCTGCAGGAAGAGCAATCTTCACAACACAACTGAGATAGTATCAAATGTTTTGGGGCGGTGCTTCAGCTCTGAGATGTAATCTTTCATGCCCCAGGAAGTCATAGGCTCTGGCTCAGGGATCCCGGCCTTGCGTGTGGACAGCGTGGAACATTGGCTCATACATCCCGCCTCATCCTGGCTCACACAAGGGGACAGCAGGAGAGGCTCCGGGGAAACACGCCTGCCGTCTTCAAAGATTACCTTGCACACCTCAGCTGGACCATACGCATTGCTTAAAGCCAATTCAAGGGACAAGGAAAAGTCCCACCCAGCTCTGCACACGTCAATACGTGGAAACAGGGTCTGGTTTAGCCAAAATGAAGACAACCGCTTCTCCAAGGCGAGTCGCCCAGGTGGTCCTCCACAGACCTCAATCCCAGGGCCGAACCTGGGTTTTATTAATTCGTGAGGAGGGTGCGGCTCAGGGAAGAGTGACTGAGAATGCTGGGAAGTGCGTGAGTGCTGTGAGCTGGGCGAGGTCAGAGGTGAGTTAGAGAGAGGCGTGCAGAAAGAGGATCTTGGAGGAAGTATCTTGCGTCTTGGGGTCAGCGCCTCGGCTTTGACGTGTGGTCTTCATGCCCTGCGATGTCAGGCTTCGCGTCTTTCCGCAGCTCGGCCTAGCTCGCACATGCTGGTTGGGGCAGCGGCGGGGCAGCGCTGACCTGTGGCTGCCGGCCACACATCAGCACCTTCGTTAGACCCATTTGCATTGCTTAAAGCAGTTGAGGGGATAAAGAAACATCCCGGCCAGCTCTGGCCATGTCAGTACACGGAGTCAGGGGCTGGCTTCGCCAAAATGGAAACAAATGGTCTTCCTTCAAGGAGAGCTGTGCTGGTCCTCCAAGACCCAGGACCCCAACAACGGCCTCCACCCACGAGCCCATCCCTCCCTGATGCCACAGCTGCTGGCCGAGATCGGAGCCCGCAAGAGCACCCCACAGCACCCCTTTACTCTCAGGGACCGCCTCCCTCACGTGATCTATCTGTCACGGCTCCATCCCTTTCTGGACTGAGCACTGCTGCCTTTCCCTCCGGACAGGGCTGTCCCCCTGCCTCCATAGGAGCGGGACACAGTCCGACAAGAGCCATGGGGTAAACGAGTTTCCTATGTGTAGGACGCCTGGCCATGCGTGGGACGCTCAGGTACGAGGCCATCGGCCAGGACAGAGGAATACCAGGGAAACGCGTGGGAAACGCCCGAGGGCCGGTCAGCACTCACAGCGGCTGCTCAGGACAGGGCGAGGTTGACAGCTGCTCTGCCCGAGACCGCCGGAGACCAAATCAGAGGGAAGCACAACACACACACCCGACCCGTGGGAGCCTGGAGAGCCGTGTGCTACGTGGGGAAAGCCAAGTGGGACAGACCACATGCTGTCTGCTTGTCTTATACAGAACTCCAGAAGGGACAGGGCCTGTGACGGGAACCAGAGGTGTGGCTGGAGCTGGGTAGAGGACTCAGAAGATGGACTGCAAAGAGGAAGGAAAGGTCCTGGAAAAAATAAAAAAGGAAAGGTCCTGAGTTTAACTCCCAGTACCAAAAAAGAAGATGAAGGAGGAGAAGGAGAAGGAAGAGGAGGAGGAGGAAGAGGAGGAGGAG
>NW_004955420.1:13018945-13020674 GCF_000276665.1 Chinchilla lanigera | reverse complement strand
AGGAGGAGAAATAATTTTTTGGAGGAATGGAAATGTGTTCTTGTGCTGGGGCAGTGGCAAGCCTGGTGTTTTCACTTTTGAAAGTCAAAAAATAAAATAAAAATGCTAGGTGTAATGGTGCATGCCTATAACCTCAGTATTTGGGAGGCTGAGGCAGAAGGATCACTGCAAATTCAAGGCCGGCTGGGCTATACAGTGAGTTCAAGGCCAGCCTGAACTAGTGAGGCCCTGTCTCAAAAAATAAAACAAAACAAAACAAAAGTTAGTCTATGCCTCTCACTGACACCTCTTGAAATGTTTTTCTGGGATAATACACCAAGAACTTGCCTGGGCCCGGTTGAGGTCCCATCTCCCCTTTTGGGGACTGGATCTGGGGACAGGTGGCGTGGCTGTAACAGTAAGAGTGGCCAGGTTGCTTTGCAGAGACTGGAAGGACACGCACCCTCGGCTGACGGGAGCGAGATGAGGGCCGCGTCTCTGTCCTCACATCTGCTCTGTCTCCTTTGAGAGCCGCAGACAGTGAGCAGCCGCCGTGACCAGAAACTCCAGACCATCAAAGAGAGAAAGAGGCAGCACCCGGGTTCCTGGGGAGCTCCACCTCTCCCGGGAAAGCCACGAGTAGTCCTCCCCTTTCTGCCTCTCTGTCTATCCCGGTCCTGTATATGTAATTTCAGGGATTTGTTTGCTTGCTTTTTTTGAGACAATGTCTCAGCTCAGGCTGGCCTCCGACTCTCAGCGATCCTCCTACCTCAGCCTCCCCTGTACTGAGATTACAGGTGTGCACCAGCACACCGGTTACTGTCCCATATCTGTAACCTCTCAGCTCCCTGGATCTGCGAGGCTGACTCGCATGCAGAGGCGCCGCGGCTCCCTTCTTTGGCCACTGAATAAAGAACAAAGCGATGCCTTCCGCTGCACTCTGTCTGTGGAGTCTGGCTTCATCTGCACAGCGAAGAACCTTTCTCTGCTCATGCGGTGGAACTCCCTCCGCCGGAGGGCAGCATTGTCACCTCCCCCACACCCCATTCCCGGCCTAGGACCTAGGGCGGCGGAGGCGCGGAGCTCCCGCGGGTGCGCAGCACGGGTCCGGGCGCGGGCTCGGGTCTCCTCTCTGTGCTCCGGCCCTGCCTGCCCCGAGGAGCACGGTGACTGCCCCGCGCCGTGCGGACAGGGACCGCAGACTCCTCGGGTCCCACCGGGCCACCGAGCGGTCACTGAGCCCGACGGCCGCGGGCTGCTTCTGTTGAGGTGCCGCGGTTCGAACCCAGGTCCCGCGGGCGCAGAGCCACCGCTGAACCCTTGAACAACGCCCCAGCCGGGACACGGCCGCGACAAGTGTCCCCGTGCCAAAAAGGCTGCTCCCCGGGCGGGATCGCCACGTGGGCGGTATGAGGTCAAATGCTGAGGGACTCCGGGGTTCCCCGTGGCTCCCCAGCTTCTATGGAGGCGCTGGGGATGGAATCCAGGGCCTCCGAGCTGAGCTGCATTCCCAACCCTTTTTTAAGGTTTTATTTTGAGGCCGCGTCTCGCCAAGTCGCCAAGTTGCCCAGACTGGGCTCCAGCTGGCGCTCCTCCTGCCTCAGCCTCCCAGAGTGCTGGGGTAACGGGCATGCGCCACCACGCCCGGCCACTTCCCGCGGTGACTACCGCTGACCGCGTGACCGCCGGGGACGCGCCGGGGACCCCGCCCCGCCCCGTCCCTTCCTTCCCCTCCCCCTCCCCTCCGCTC
>NW_004955420.1:13004986-13018578 GCF_000276665.1 Chinchilla lanigera | reverse complement strand
GCCGGCCGGCGCTCGCGGCGGCTCCTTAACCTCCCGCCATGTCCCCATCTACGCGACAGCACGATGTCCCCTGCGAGCCTGAAGCCGGAGCCGCTGCAGAGGCCGCCCCGCCCGAGCGCAGAGGCCGGCCCTGGCCCAGGAGTGGCGGGGTGGCCTCCCGGCCCGAGGCGCGGGCGACCCTGGCTGCCGTGGGAGGCCGTGGGGTCCTCGCAGAGGCCACATCCGGCAGCACCGGTCATGCCTTCCCTCGGGAACGCATCCCCCAACGTCGCCCTTCCCGCAGACACCTGCGCCTCGCGAGCGGCCCGCAGCCCTAACCCCGGTCAGGGCTTAGGGTCCCGGAGGACAGCTGGCGATGTGGCCCAGCAGGGCTGGCCTCGTCCTCCACCGCTCTCCGTGGTGTGTGCGTGTGTGACGCAGTGTGTGTTCGACTGTGTGGTGCATGTGTGTGCATGCGTGTTTGTGTGTGACGCAGTGTGTGCACGCGTGTGTCCGTGTTGCGTGGATGTGTCAATACGTGCGTGAGTGTGCGTGTGCTGCATTCTCTGTTAACCTGCCTGTTCGGTCCCGGGGGAGCCCGCCAGCCCCGGCTCTGCCAATGCCTTGGAGCTGCTGCAGGGCCTGGGCGGCCCAGGGGTCGGCGCGGGTGAAACCATCTGCAGTGGGGCTTGGGGGACCGCTCCTAGGAGGGACCCGGGGCAGGGCCTGGGGGCTTGGCGGACAGGCTCCCCTCGAGTGTGGCGCGGGGCAGCAGCCCCGGATGGAGGCTTGGGGCCCTCCTCTGGCGCAGTCTTAAACCCAGGCGAGATAGGGCCGGACAGAGGGGCCCAGCAGCTTTGTGGAAGCAGAGTGAAGGTGGGGAGGTGGTTGGGGACAGGGCTTGGATTGGGCGAGATGCGATGACTGCCCCCGCATGCACTGTGCGCACCAGCAGCCCGGGGATGAGGGCTGAACCAGCATCTGGAAGGTCCGGCCTCCCGGGTGGCCTCCCGCCCCGGGCATGGGGATGGGGATGGGGATGGGGATGGGGATGTACGCAGGGGCGGGGGCGTCCGCTGCTTTGCATGAACGAGCAGACTCGCACCTGATTGGGGGGGGGGTGTTGGCTCCGCCCCCGGCGCCGGCCCCGCCCCTCAGGCTCCAGGAGGGGCCTCTCGCCCTGGGTGCAGTGGCCTCCTCCCGCAACCTGGCGGCACTGGGCTGAGCTGGCACGTACCGGCTCTTGGACAGAGGGGCAGGGCGGCAGGCGGGGCCCCATGGACAGGGAATCAACCACGTGCGACGTCCCCAGGTTTCATTTCTTGCATTTTACGATGGCCCGAGGCAGGCACTCGATGTAAGGAAAAGACTCCTTGGGGCTCAAGGTGGGACGCTTTCATCCTGAGCAGGTGACAGTAAGGACGCGAGGCCTGCTTTGCTGGGGGCCACGGCGGGCCTTAGTCCACGTTGTCAGCAGAACCAGCAAAGGAGCTGGCTGGGGAAGGCACAGAGCAGAGCGCAGCTGCGGGGGTCCCGCCCCGCAGAGTGAAGGATGGGACTGTGGCCTTGGTCCTTCGGAGGCCAGTGAGCGCAGTCTGCCCTGGATCCCGTTTTTCCGTGTCTTTCTCCTTACGCACACACACAAGTGATTCCCTGTTCAGCTCAGTGATCCCAGTCCTCTGGAGGCTGAGGCAGGAGGATGGCCGTGAATTCGAGGCCAGCCTGAGCTGCATAGCAAGACCTTCTTTCCAAGACAGACAGACAGACAGATAGGTAACTGCTCTGTGACAGGGTAATAAAGGAGGCTGCTTTCAGCTAGAGGTCACCAATCCTGGAGCCCTGGCCATCCCAAGTCCCTGCACTGTCACCCCTAGGGCTGAAGTAGCCCAGGCAACGTGGTCCCGGAGGGGCACATGCAGATTCCAATAGGGACAGATTCCAATAGGGAGAAGCTGGTACCACATGTGGAGGGGTGAGGGAGGAGGAGGGCAGCCCCGGCTTCAGCACTGCGAACTGGACAAACTGCATGTCGTCCTCTGCTACGGGGAGCACCGGCACAGGGCCGTGCAGCAGGAGGAGGGCGGCTCTGTCAGACTGCGGTAGGCGGGCTATGGAGTCAAACCGGCCTGATCCAAGTTTCACCAGCTTGCTAATTCTGCTACCTCGGGCAAAACAAAACAAAAAAGCATGTTAATACGCCTATGGGGTAGGGATAATAATGGGCTAGATTTGCTGCAAGAATAAAATGAAATAATGAGCAGGACATGGTGTCCTGCACCTGTAGTCCCTGCACCTGCGTGGGCTGAGGCAAGAGGACTGCTTGAGCCCAAGAGTTCAGAGCCAGTCTGAGCAAAAGAGGGAAACCCTGTTTTTTTGTTTGTTTTGTTTTGTTTTTTAAAAGTGGAAGAGATAATCCCAGTATTCGAGAGGTTGAGGCAGGAGGATCATGAGTTCAAGGCCAGCCTGGGCTTCAGCGGGAGACCCTGTCTCAAAGAGAGCAGAGGAGAGCAGAGTGGTGCTGGGAATATAACAAGCATCCAATAAGTGCCCACACTATTGGTATCTTGTTATTTATTTATTATTATCAATAAATCTGAAACTCAACACAGTGCCTGCCTGGCAAGCATGAGGTTGGGAGCGTGATTCCTGGTACCAAAAAAAAAAAAATCTGAAGCTCAGAAAAGAACCTTTCAAAAGTCACCAAGTAGAAGTTGAAACTATGAACACAAACAAGATGGTTGGGTCTGGGGATTTAGCTCAGTGGCACAGCGCCTGCCTGGCAAGCACACGGTCGTGAGTTCGATTCCTGGTACTGGAAAAAAAAAAAAAAAAAGATGGTCCTGAGTACTGCATGTGGTAAGAAGTGAAGAAGAGTCCCAGAGCCAAGGCCCGGGAGGGAAGAGCAATAGGACTTCCAGGACAGCTCACAGTGGCAGCACTGGCTTCCTTGCCACCTTCTCCACCCAACCTGGGAGCGGCCCAGCTTTTCCCCTCAGTGATGCCTTGGAGGAGGCCCTGAGTGTCCTGGTTCACGCTGCCCTTTGGGTGAGGCCTCATGCCATTCCCAATCCCCTTGCCAGTGACAGGCTTAAGAAGGTACCTTTGAGCCAGACATGTGGTGCATGCCTTTAATCCCAGTACTCAGGAGGCTGAGGCAGGAGGATCACCAGCCTGAGCAATTTAGCAAGACCCTGTCACAAAATAAATAAGTGCTGGCCCTGTAACTCAGTGCAGTGGTCCTGGGTTCAATTCCTAGTACCCCAAGAAGAAAGAGGAGCAGGAGGTAGAGGAGAAGGAGGAGGGGAACATTTGATGCAGTTATGCAATAAGATTTTTTGTCTTTTTGAGACAGGGTCTCACTATGCAGGTCAGGCTGACCTTGAGCTCACCTTGTAGCCCAGGCTGGCCTCGAACTCACAATGATCCTCCTGCCTCAGCCTCCCGAGTGCTGGGATTACAGGCATGCGCCACCACGCCCGGCTGCAATAAGACTTGACAGAAAATCTGCTGAGGGACTTCTGGAAAAGATTTCCTTGATCTTAAAAAAGAAGAGGTATACTGGAAGTGGTGGCTCACATATGTAATCCTAGTACTCAGGAGGCTGAGGCAGGAGGACCACTGTGAATTTGAGGCCAACCTTAACTACACAGTGAGACCCTGTCTCAAAAGAAAGGATGCGGGGGCTGGGGATTTAGCTCAGAGGCAAAGCGCCTGCCTGGCAAGCGCAAGGTCGTGAGTTCGGTTCCCCGTACCGGAGAAAAACCAAAAAAAAAAAAAAAAAAAAATCAAAAGAAAGGATGCGACAGTGTCACGTCTGGGGAGGGGCATACACTACTCCACATCACCCCGCTGCTCTGCTGGAACACGCAGCTACCGGGACCCTGCTGGCATGAAAAACTCTAGGCTTCAGTGATGAATTAAAGAGGCTGAGTTTAAAATAGGAGACCGTTTATCTGGAAAAAGAAAATAAAGGAAGGTAGACAGCTGCTCTGGAAGAGCAGGGAGGTCAGAAGTGTGTCCCCAGGGGTTTCTGTCCTCAGCTCCTTTTCGTTTATGACTAGTGACATCCCCCACCCCCGTGTGAACCGGAGTTGTTGCCATGGGGCTGGCTTTCCGGCCCTCTTTGATCCTAACCCGACACCTCTGTCTACATTCCTTCTGGCCATTTGATTTCTTCCTGTTCCTTTGTAGAGATAAGGGGAGAAGATAAGATAAGATACGATTCTAGAAGCCTTATAGATAGGTTTCTTGGAGTTAGTGATTAAGTAAAGGGTTTTATAGATTAAATAAGCATGCTGAGGTGCCTACCCCTCGTCTCTCACGTTATGGGGGCAGGGGACGGCTTACCCAGGCCTTTCATGCTCCTGGCTACCTCCTGTGTTACCTGTGTATGCTTTGGGCTTCTTGCTCAATTTTTATGTTAATTGTATCACCTGGTGCCATCCCAGGTCTGGTTTCTCTCTTTATCTTTGTCCTTCTAATTGCTGGAGTGTAACTGCAGAGGCCTAAGCTGACTTTAGTAAGGTTTCCTATTTATTTCTTTAATCCAGCTTAATGAAATCCTGTTTTATCCTTTTTCCTGTCTATGAGCCCCTCTCCTACAGTGGGAGGGGAAGAAAATTTTTAAAGAGGTACACAACCAAGTACAGTGGTACACACCTCTAGTCCCAGGTACTCAGAGGCACAGGCAGAAGAATTGCAAGTTCAAGACTAGCCTGGACAACTTACTAAGATGCTGTCTCAACTTTAAAAATAAAAAGGGCTGGGGATGTCTCTCAGTGCTGGGGCTCCAGAGGGTTCAACCTCCAGTACAAACAAAAAGAGAGATGTGCGTACATCACAGCTACAACAAGAAACCACTTCCCACCCCTGAGAATGGTGAGAATTAAAAAGCCAGATTCCAGCCAGGTGTGGTGGTGCACACCTGTAATCCCAGAACCCTGGGAAGCTGAGGCAGGAGGATTGAAAATTTGAGTTCAGTTTAGGGAACTTAGCAACTTATCAAAAACCCATCTCAAAATAAAAAAGTCTGAGGCCATAGCTCAATGTAAATATCCTCTGTTCAATCCCCAGTACTAAATAAAACAAAATAAAATAAAAGCCAGGTAACAACAAATGTTGGTCAGGATATTGAGAAATCAAAACCCTCATCCACTCTGGTGGGGTAGCAGGCACTTTTTCCAGCCACTTTGGAAAACAAACTGGCAGTTTCCTCAAAGATTACACACAGAGTTGCCATCTGACCTCTACTGCTGGGAATCTACAAGAGAAATGAAAACATCCACACAGAAGCATGTATGGAAAGGTACTAGCAGTGTTATTTATAGTAGCCAAAAAGTGGAAACAACTCAAATGTTCAGTTGCAGGTGAACAGATACACAAAATGTAGCACT
Organism: Chinchilla lanigera; assembly: GCF_000276665.1. Taxonomy (NCBI): domain Eukaryota; kingdom Metazoa; phylum Chordata; class Mammalia; order Rodentia; family Chinchillidae; genus Chinchilla; species Chinchilla lanigera. Next base: position 13,013,206 of record NW_004955420.1, on the reverse strand, counting down.
ATATATATCACATATACTGGGACTATTAATGGACACCGAATGTTATTTGGCTATAAAAAGGAAAAAGGACTGCTGTGTGTCACAGTGTGAGTGAACCTGGAAAATATGCCACTGAGTTCAGTCCCCAGTAAAAGGTGTCCGGCCGGCAGCGCAGAGAGTAATAAAACAATAAAACACTTTTATTGAAGGGCACGGAGGAAACCATGGGGAGGAGGGGTAGGAGCGGGGGTGCGCAGGGCAGAGGGAGCGATCTTCTGGGGTGGACAAAGGACGACAATGGTTATATATGGTCAGGCAAGAGGCGGGGTTTAGGGAGTGGGCTAGCTGACGTGGCAGGCTAGCATTGGGTGTGAGAGTGGGAAAATGAAATAGGATATTACATAAAGGGGAGTAGGAAGTCGTAATTTGACTCCGGGAAGAAGGGTGGGGCTTAGCACATGGCATCTGAGGGCCAGTGCCATATTGGCCATGTGTTATGGTTTATGTCTATGTGTCCCCCCAGTGCCTCATGCGGACATGGGGCAGGCTTTTAGAGTTTGAATATGGGTGTGAGAGCTGCACCCGCCCTGGAGTGGATAGTTTGCATATGTAAGGGAGAGGAAGAAGTGCTTGAGGGCGTTCCTCCTCTGCCATTCCTCCCCCATTCCTCCCTGGTGAGTGCTTGGGGCTTAGCTGTGGCTGCCGCTCTGAGATGCAGCTCTCTGCAATGTGCCACTCTGCCTTATAATCCTGCCAAGTACGGATTAAAACTTCCACGAACTATAAGCGAAATAAACCTTTCCTTCCTTAATTTTGGACATCAGGTATTTTGTCCCAGCAGCGAGAAAAAAGTAACCAAGACACCATGGCACATAGTCTCCAATAGGTGGGCCCCACAGCGACTATAAAGGAATTATGAAGACCTTTCACCCAGCACTACAAAAAAACAAAAAGTTATGTTAGTTGAAAAAGAAAAGCCACAAAAGTCTACATACTACTTGTAGTCCCACCACTCAGGAGGCTGAGGCAGGAGGATTGCCAGGGGCTGATCAGTGAGTTCAAGACCAGCCCTAACTGTATAGTGAAACCCTGTCTCAAAAAGACCAAAAAAAAAAAAAAAAAATTGCAAAGTAGTAAGAGATTTTGATTTTGAGTTCCCCATGTCTAAATGCAAAAAGAAAGAATTGGGCATCCCCTTTAATTTCTATTTGATTTCTATACCCTTGTGATGTCCCTTGAACCGATTCTACTCTAGGGCAGGTAGATGCCATCTGGAGAGGGACCAGAAGACAAAATGACCAGCCTATCCACCCTCACACTGGTGCACAATTTCATCTTCCCATGGCTCATGTACTTACTCCTGTAGGTGCTTTGTTTTTTGTTTTTCAGTTTGATCGGGTCTTACCAGGTAGTGCAGGCTCCCCTATGTAGCCCAGGCTGTCCTGGAACTTATGGCAATGCTCCTGCCTCAGCCTCCCAAGTGCTGAGATTACAGGTGTGTGCCACCACATCGGGTTTGTAGGCAGTTTTATAAGCACAAGTTACAATTGGTGTCAGCTGTGACAGTCATGTTTAAAGAAGGAAGCATTGTTTTGTACTAAACTATCATTATTTGTTCCTTGAAGGAGAGCACATACCAAACAGTGAGTTGGAAGTAGTTGGAGCACTCCTCAGCCTGTAAAGGAGACCACCTCTAGAGACAGATAGAAGCAACAATTGACTTGAGGAGCTCTGCCCCGGGCCCTGGGGCAAAAAAGAATCCAAGGCACTTGTATTATCTATCTAATCACCTAGGCAACCTTTCCTAGCAGCAGGACAAGGCCATGCTTCAATTAAATTTTTTCATCTTTGAAGCTTACACGTTAAGCTCATATTTATCACCTAGCAATCACAATTTACATATGAGTAAAGGAACATTTATTAGTCTTCTATGTGCATGTGAAAGGAAAAGGCTGACTAAAGTCTCTTCCTTATTCTTAGCACATGTAAGCCACATGCTCCCGATAGCTGCTGTGAAAGGCAAACAGTTGTTGTAAGCTGCCCCAGCCTGATTTCTGGAGCGGCAGTCTAACAGCAGAGTGGTTCTAAAGTGCACTCAAAAGCTCAGGGGAAAGTTCTAGTTTACTAGCAGAGAGAGACAGGTATGACAGATACGTGGAGACTTTCCTGTGGTTGGGAGCCAGTTTCCACTGAGGAACCTTTGTGTTCCACCAGAGAGCAGCCCTGGCCATGACACTAAGACCCACCCCAAAAAAGCAATAAAATGCCCAATCAAAGAAACATGATAGTCTTATAACCTTCCCATGTTCTCAATTAAAATATATCATTATGTTAACAAAATTATATGAGACAAAGTATGAGCAATTATAAGCAATTACTATTATAAAATTATAAACAATTTTATGTTGCTTATAAACATTAAAAATTTGAAGCATAAAAATTTTGATTACCTAAATGAGTCACAATACAGAATCTATGAAACCAAAACAAACTCTTATCGCCATCCAGTTATCTTGGTGGGACCTCCAAATGATATAGGAGAAAGAAACTCCCAACCTGCTAGATGTCTGGTACAAGTTTGTGTTCGCTAAAATTGAAGAATTAGCCAGGCGTGGTGGCACACACCTGTAATTCCAGCACTCGGGAGGCTGAGGCAGGAGGATTTTGAGTTTTGAGTTCAAGACCAGCCTGGGCTACGAGGTAAGCTCAAGGCCAGCCTGAACTACATAGCGAGACCCTGTCCCAAAAAGACCAAAAAGTAAATAAATAAATAAATAAAATCAAAGAATGAATTCTAGGAACGACAGAGGTTAAGACTAGAAAATACTGGGAAAGAAAGTTTCTGTCTGAGAGAGACAGAAGGGATACCAAGCAGGTTGCGCAGGACCCTGCCTTTTCAAGGTATTTGTACAGAGCAGAACCACAAGGTGAGGTGGGTCCAAGGTGGGGAAAAATGGGAAATCACAAGGTGAGCATGAGGTGGGACTAAACTATGGTCAACAAATAAGATTAGGAGCATAACTGCTCAGGTAATATTGATTTTATATATATATATATATAATTTTTTTTTTGTCTTTTTGAGATAGGATCTCACTATACAGTTCAAGCTGGCCTTGAGCTCACTTTGTAGCCCAAGCTAGTCTCAAACTTGCAGTGATCTTCCTGCCTCAGCCTCCTGAGTGCTGTGATTACAGGTGTGTGTCACCACACCCAGTATTCAGGTAATATTGATTAAATGGAGATCAGATGGAGAAGCAAGTCACATAGCAAGCAGGGCATGAAACAGAACAGAGGCTTTTCCTGGAGGGGGTGGGTCAGTGGCTCTTCCTGGCTTTCCCAAGGTGATGATACCTATTTAGAATATCAATACCTGATGTTTATCCTTAGGGGAAGTATGTGGGTGCATTCCTTTCATGTTTTGTCTTGAGGTCTGTCCCCCAGTGGAGGTGCCTGTGTCTCCCCCACAGTTGCAATGTGTCCCGGCTTCTGCATTGGCTCTTTTGAGGGCCCAGCCCTGCCTGACTGCCTGGAATATTTCTACCTAATTTAGCTGTCTATAACAGGCTGATGCAGGAAGATCGCCTCAAGTTTGAGGCCAGCTTGGGCTACAAAGTGAGTTCAAGGCCAGCCTGGATGACATAGACCCTGTCTCCATGGAGAAAAAAAGGCTAAGCACCTGGAAAATGGGAAGATGGCCTTTGGTTGACCTTCCAAATGGCTCCCATCGTCAAAAGTCTACTTTGTTCTTTGCTCCTACTTCTGTCTCTTATCTACAATCTCTTCTGCTTGATGTGTCTCCTGTAGAATTTTTGTCTTTCTATTTTTATTAGTGCATGTTTGCAGTACATAATCATTATATTCATTGTGGCTTTAGAATTTCCCAACGGTCCGGTTGTGATGATCTTTCAATTTTGGTTTACCCAAAAATATCTTTTTTTTTTTTGGTACCTGGAATCAAACTCATGATCTCAGGCTGGACATATAAGATAGACTGACTGTGATCTTTTGTCATAGGAATAGTCTCATCCTCAAGGACCTAGTGCCTGAAACCATAGCTGGTACCAAGTCTTCAGGATTCAGTACAAGGAGAGGCCAGAAGAAAAAGAATTTTAGGACTGGGTGTGGTGGTCCACACCTGTAATCCCTGCACTCAGGAGGCTGAGGCAGGAGGATCACTGTGAGTTTGAGGCCAGTCTGGGCTATATAGCAAGACCCTGTCTCAAAACAAAAACAAAACAAACAAAAATCCCCTAAATTAATTTGATACAGGGAAATCCTGAGGTGCATTGGAAAATAGCTGCACTTGGACTGCCTAGAAAGACTGTGAACACTCAGAAGTAACTCCCCAGCAAGGCTGCACCGCTGAGATAATCCTGCCAGTGCAAATCCGCCCTTGGGACTCAGTCAGGGTTAGGAGGACAGCACTGCGGCCATGAGAGTTTCCACTGTGTCTCCACAGACGCAGAGCTGGGCAGGGTACCAGGAAGCTCTGGAGGAAAACCTGCCTCTTCCCAACTGTGTTTACCAAGACAAAACAACTAGCTGAGCAAGGTGATGCACACACAAGGTCCCAAATCTTGGGGGCTGAGGCAGAAGGGCTGCAAATTCAAAGCCAGCCCAGGCAATTTAGCAAGACCCTGTCTCAAAATAAAAATATGTAAGGGCTACAGATGTACTGTGGTGAAGGTCCTTGTTTCAGTCCCCAGAACCAGAAGGAAGGAAGTGGTCAAACTGTCCTCACAGAGACCATTTTGCTGTTGCAAGGCTAAACCACTAGCAATCCCAGCACTGGGAGGCTGAGGCAGGAGGATTGCTGCAAATCTGAGGCCAGCCTGGGCTTCGTAGTGAGACCAAGTCCAGCCAGAACTACATAGCAAGACCCTGTCTCAAAAACAAAAACAAAACAAAATAATAATAAAATAAAATAATATCACATACCAAAAAAATGGCTAAACCACTAAGCTGGAGCAGCCCAGCCAAGAGCACAGGCTTGTGGGGTGGGTGTAACCGGAGTTCAGTGTAAAAGTAGGAAGAGGTGGAGCCAGGTGTGGGGTGCAAGCCTGTAATCTAGCTACGTAGAGGCTGAGGCAGGAAGATCACAAGTTTGAGCCCAGCCTGGGCAACTTAGGGAGACCCTGTCTCAAGGTGAAAAATGAAAAGGGTGGGGGATGAAGCTTAGTGCAGAGGCCCTGGGTTCCAGCCCCGGTATCCCACAGACACACAGCGGAAGATGTAGAGTTACGGTCCCTGGTCTTGCAGTCCAGAGACAAGAATTTGCTTGGTTGCTGCACTTGCGCAAGGAGAGTCCAAACCAGGAGCGAGAAAAGCGGTGGTTTAGAGAAAGGAAGTTTTATTGCAAGCAGGATGCAGCTCACAGAGTGCGCAATCCAGGGTTCCTCTGTTCCGGTTCCCTTTATTTCCCCACACTTCCTGGCCTTTAGGGTGCTCTGCGCTCTCCTCCTGCACACGCGTGAATGAAGAGGGTCACGCTCAGGGCCTCAGGGTAGTTACTCCGCGTGCTCTGTTGGGGTGGCAAGCTCAGCGGCCCGCCTCCCACCACTCCCGTCTGCCTCGCTCCTCTCCCTCCGCGAGGAGCAGCAGCTCCTGGTTCCTCAGCAGCGCCCCTTCTTCACTCCTTGCCCTCTGTCGGTGGGCGATCAGTCCAGGGCTCCCCAGAAGCACTCCTTTGTTGGCACCAGTTTGTAGCCCTTCATTCTCAAAGTCATCTGCAGGTTTATAGCCTCTGGGTGGGAAGATGAGAACCACACAGACTAAGGAGGCAAGGTCCAAACTGGAGCAGGAGAAATAGAAGTGGTCCCAGGAGGGGCCATGTCTCCCTGATGCGACTGCAAAGGTCTTGTAGTTCTGGCTGGGAGATACCCTTCAGCCAGGTAGCCTGGTTAAGATGCTGGAGTCCTTATCTCTCCCTGGCTCCTTTTATTAACCCAAAAGCAACCAGGGTGATTAGCACTGCACAGGACACAAGGCCCATTCCCCACCCCGACCCGCCTCCTCGGGCCAGCGTTAGATCTAACCCTGCTGGGTGCGCGGCAACCACACAGGCCAGAGAATCAGGAGAAGCAGGGGGCCTTGCAGGTTTGCACCTGGCTGTTGGGCTGTGTTTCAACTGTAGTGGATGCACTGGCTGTAGTGACAGCACTGTAAATGGTGCCTCCCTCCAGGGTAACCAGAGACTCCTCCGAGGCTGTCACCCCTGCCACTGGGTTGACATCCACCTTCTTTTTCAGAGGGCGGTGTGATTCTGTCGGGGGTCACAGCCAGGCGGGTCACTTTCCAGCAGGACGTACGCCCTGCCTGTGCATGCAGTCATAGCCACAGTAGCGTTGTGGGCAGCTGAGTTAGGGAGTATGACAGGCAGTCAGACAGGGCCAGGCCCTCAAAGGAGCCAGTATGGAAGACAAGATACCTTACAACTGGGAGAGACAGGCACTTCCGCCGTGAGCCGGAGCTCGAGACGAAAGGTTAAACAAATGCACCCACACACCTCCCTAGGGATGGACATCTGGGATTGGTATTCTACATAGGTATCACTCACCTTGAAAAAGCCAGGAAGAGTCACTAACCCACCCTCTACAGGAAAAGCCCCGTTCTGTATTCATGCCCACTTGCTACATGACTCACTTCCCCGCTTGATCCCTGTGTAATCAATTTTACCTGAACAATTATACTTGTAATCTTATTGGCTGCCCATAATTTTGTCCCGCCTCATGCCACCTTGCAAGTTCCCACGTTTCCCAGCTAGGACCCTTCTCACCTTGTGGTTTTGCTCTACAAAAGTCCCTAGAAAAAACAGGTTCCTGGGCAACCCACTTGGGCTCCCTTCTGTCCCTCTCGTGGACAGAAGCTTTCTTTCCCCCAATAAATATATTCTGCTCTCAACCTCCGGTGTTCCTAAAATTCCTTCTTTGATTTTAGAGAACACGAGCTCGTCCCAGCTGTCTGTCAGGTTGGGAGTTTCTTTCCCCGATGTCAGTGGCACGTGCCCCGTGCAGCTGCAAGTTCAGAGGACACGAACACTAGACCCCCCCCAGGCACAGGCATCGGGGTTCCGGGTCTCTTTGCCGGTGGAGTTTGGGCTTAGGAAGCGCTGATTATAGATCCACCACCACCAGGCGGGGACTGAATCTGTAGTAGTTCCCAATCTCTGGGAACTACACACACCTTCTGATACGGGAGCCCACTGTACCCACCGCAAGGCCGCCCTGCTTCTCCCAAGTCTCTGGTAGGCTTGATGATTAAGATCAAGACTGCGCTTCAGAGCGGTCAGTCCATCCTGAGGCACGGTAACTGTCCGGGCTGGTTTGGACCAGGACGACCGACCACCGGGTACCTCGACCTATCAGATCTGTTGCAGCAGATGAACCCAGCTGTAGGGCATGTGGCTACTGGGGAGGTGAAGAAATTGGCACTGCTGCCTGGCATGTGGATTTCAGGGAAAAGGAAACAGCCCCTGCCAGGTGGCTTCCCAGGGCTTTGTGTCCGTGGCACAGTAAAGAGGGCAGTCCGCGGGCTCCACCAGCTGAACGGGGTGGGAGGAGTTGAGGGGTTCAGGGGCATGCGCATCAGGGAGGTGTGTTCATCCATCTGCCCCGGAGATTTGGGGGAATGAAACCTGTTTTAGCACATAGCCGCTTATTAGTGAGGTTGCAACCCTGCTGTATAGCAGAAGCTCTTTGTATCTACATAGTGGGGGAATCAGCCTCTAACCCTGTAGCCCTCCCAGCCGGAGAGCAGGAGGAAGAGGGAAAAGAGCGGCCCAGCCCTCATCTTCGGGTATCAGGGCCCGATCTGCGGACAGGAACTCCAGCCCCCAGGGAACTGGCAGGTCAGAAAGCACCGCGAAGAACCAGAATCAGGAGCCCAAGCAGAAGATTAATATGGAACAGGGGGTGCGTCGGATCACCCCTCTCAACGATCACTTCTCTTTGGGAGCCTCCGGGGTCTCTTTGAAAAGTAGCCAGAGCCTCTCCAAGGGTTCCCAAGAATGGGTTGCGGAACTGTCGCTCTCAGCCCGTGGAGGCTCCTGGTCTTGCGGGGATTTTCAGTCCCCTCTCCAGGGTTTTAGCTGAGCGCAAAAGATCCAGAGTTGTGTCACTCTGGCTGGTGACAGGATCTCGGTAGAAAGATTGCTCCCGGGTGGGCGTGAGGCTGGGTGAAGATTCAGACAGCACCTCCAACAACACCAGAGCCCAGGGCTGAACAAGGCGGGGCCCTGTGCGG
>NW_004955420.1:12989502-13004316 GCF_000276665.1 Chinchilla lanigera | reverse complement strand
TTGTCTTTTTGAGACAGGGTCTCACTATGCAGCTCAGGCTGACATTGAGCTGACTTTGTAGCCCAAGCTGGCCTCAAACTCACAGTGATCCTCCTGCCTCAGCCTCCCGAGCACCGGGATCACAGGCATATGTTACCATGCCCAGCTCAGGATTGTTTTGTTTTGACAAACCTCATATCCTTGAATCACCAGAGAGACTGTCGCTTTGAGCCCTTTTCCAAAAAAACAATTTCTCACTGCCAGCTGTGGTGGTGCACGCCTATAATCCCAGCACTTGGGAGGCTGAGGCAGGAGGATCACTTTGAGTTCAAGGCCAGCCTGGGCTACAAAGTGAGTTCAAGCCATCCTGAACTGCATAGCGAGACCCTGTCTCAAAAAGACAAAAAAGAAAGAAAGAAATGAAAAAGAAACAACCCGTTAGCCGTGTGGATCATGTTTTCCTTCTCCAGGTGGAAGGGCTGGCGGGGGCTCTCAGTGTCTTCCATCGGCTGGCAGAGGGGAGGATGATCCTTCCCTCCTTTGTTTGGTACCAGCCTCAGGGCTGGAGAGTTAGGCCTTCGCCTAGCGCCGAGAACACTTAGTGAGGGTGTCCTCTGGTTTGAAATACCCCTTGCCCAGGGGAGTGGGTGCAGGCAGGGGTCTTGCTGCAGCTTGGCCTGATGCAGCGTCGACGGCCGGTTACCGAGGCGCACGTCGTCCCCTCCCCCTGGTGGCCCCTGCTTGTATTACAGCCACTTCCCGGGGCCCGTGTACCGCCGTGGTAAGGGCTACGTTTGTTGGGAGATCCCGCAGCAGTTAGGAAGTCGCTCTCCTCCCAGATGGCAGCATGTGCAGGGGGAACCAAGTGGCGCGCTTGGATGTCTGCACAGATTCCCCTGCTGACTCTAGGGCTCGGCGCCACCAGCTGGGCACCGGTCCCTGCGCAAAGTGGTCACTACCGAGCGTCTGGCTGGAGTCGCCCCTGGGTAGCCTCTTCCATTTTCCATAAAGGGGCGCCCGTCTGTGTAGAGGCCCAGGTCCGGCTCGCTTGAGGGGGCGTTCCCCAGGGCCTCCGGCCGCGCTTACCTACCGCTGTGCTCCTGACTGACCCTGCCTCGGCCCGGCTTAGGGGCGGCAGCTTTTGATTCGAATCTCTCGCCCTTCTAGTAGCATAGCCTGGTCTTGTGTCAGTCGCTCATCGGAAATGCAGAGGCCGCCCTTGCAGGACAGCAGTCCAGAGGCCCGAGGAGGGGTACGCCGTGAAAGCCCCGCCCGGAGTCAGCGCAGCGGCCCCAGGGATCAACAAGGCCATGGCGCTGACGGTCCGGAGACAAGTAGGTCACCCTTTTGCCAAATCTGTTTTTTTACTTATTTCCCCCACTTGCCACTGGGTGGGTTCCCCAGCCTGGGTCAGCACCTCCAATGCTTCCCCTCTTTTCCTTCCATCACATATAAATTGAGAGGCTCAACGCTGAGGCCCATAAACAGGGCCTGCTTTAGGGACCTTTCTTGTACCTGGAATTGAACTCAGGACCTTGCGCTTGCCAGGCAGGTGCTTGTGCCGCTGGGCTATATCTCCGGCCCTGCTTTAGGGTCTTGAAAGCCTTTTTCCATTCTGGGTCCCAGTGTAAGAGCTGTGTGTTATCTTGTTGAGCTTCATTTAGCATTTGAGACACGGGCCTGCCTACTTCTCCACACCCAGAAATGCATAATCTGTAAAACCCAGTGATCCCCAGGAAGCCTCTGAGTTGTTTTAGGGTCTGGGGAGCAGAGAACAAGATTACGGGTTCTGTCCACTCTTTCCCCAGGTTCGTGTCCCATTTGAAATAATCAATCCTAAATACTGTACAAAAGTCTGACACAGGTGAGGCTTGGGCAGATAGTTTGTATCAGGCTGGGTGTGGTGGTGCACATCTGTCATCCCAGGGCTCCGAAGGCTAAGGCAGGAGGGTTGCTCGAGTTCCAGGATAACTTGGACTACAAAAGGAGTTCAAGAGCAGCCTGAACTGCGTAGTGAAACCCTGTTTCAAAACAAAACAAAATTGGGGGTCCCATCCTCACAGTTTTTCCAGTGGGAGCACAGACCAGGAAGTCATTTACATTATGAAGGACTTCCACCTGTGGACAAGAGGAATCAAGGTAGTCTTGGGCCAAGGCTAGCCCAAACAGATGTGGGTTGTCATGAAGCCCCTGGGGCAGCACAACCCAGGTCAACTGTGAGGTCCGTGTGGAAGGATCTTCAAAAGCAAAAAGAGAACCATGAATCTGGGCGTAAAGGGATGCAGAAGAAGCCATCTTTTAAATCCAGGACCAAAAACCACCAAAAGCCAGGCGTGGTGGCACACTCATATAATCCCAGCACTCGGGAGGCTGAGGCAGGAGGATTTGCTGTGAGTTCAAGGCCAGCGTGGACTACAAAGTGAGTTCAAGGCCAGCTTAAGCTGCATAGTGAGATCCTGTCTCAAAAAGACAAAACAAAACAAACCACTCTGAGTCCACTGGTGCCTGGTACTATGAAGTATGGGGTTAGGTATCACCCGGTGTAAGGGGACAACAGCTTGATTTATGAGCTGAGGTCCTGGGCTAGCCTCCAGTCTTCACTGGGCTTTTGTACCCCAAAACGGGAGTGTTGCGTGGACTGCTGCAGGTATCCCATGGGCCTGTGCCTTTATGTTTTTATGATCTGCTAAGTACCTCCCAGCCTCCCGTTAATGGGTGTTATTTCTGGCTTGGAAATGATGCATATCCCGCAGGCAGATTTTTACTGGTGGCACTGGGGGGCTGCGATTGCTCATCCAGTCTGTCCCCTACTTTTTCACACAGGGGTCCGACCCCAGGCTCTTTGAGGGAGGAGAAGGTGTCGTTGGCAGCTATGAGGATAGCTGCTCCCAACTGCACTAGCAGGTCCCTCCCAAGAAGTGGGGTGGAGCTCTCAGATGCCACCAGGAAACGGAGTGCAGAGGTGGCCTTCCCAACCAGAGCTCAAGGGACACTTGATATAATGTTTCCAGAGGACCCCCACACATGTCAGTGCTGAGGGAAGATGGGTCCGGCAAAGGAGCGAAGAACTGAGGGTCACACCAGTATCCAACAGATTAGTGGAGGCGCCTCCTGTTACAGCTGCCCTGGGCTGATAACCTGCGCACAGGGGGACCCTCAGCCATGCTGAACTATTACCTAAGTGGCCTTAATGGCCCCAGGACCTTTGCCTCTGAGGACATGCTGCCTTCTGGTGGTTTTTTTCACACACGGGACAGGGCTTGGCAGGAGGTGGGGACATTCCTTCTCGAGGTGACCCGCTTTCCCACACGTGCAGTCTCATTGGCTGAGCCCCCAGACCTTGCATCTTGGTAGCCGCCCTCAGGGCTGCCACTAAAAGAACAGCTTTTTGTTTATTTCTGTAGACTCGTTCCTTTTCTTCTTCCTGTTTCCTGTTCTAGTACACCTTATTGGCTGCATCAGCTTTTTTAGAGGGTGTTTTGAGGGTACCTTTTAGATGTGCAGAATGATCACAGTCCTCAGAGGGAAGCTGTTCCCGTGCATGAGGTCTCTTGCTTTCTGTCCCATTCCCCTCCCCGCCCCATTTACAAAAGCTCTGTTTCCATTTTTCCTTCTATTCTTTTGTTGTTGTCCCTTTTTCCTTCCCCGCCTCCCTTGTTGCCCTCATTTGAACATTTTCCTCCCATTGCCCAATATCTATTACACATTTTAGTCCTTATTTACACTGCTGGTTTCTCATACCAGAGAAACAATGTGCTGTTTAAACTTGTGTGTCCAATTTATTTTACTTATGAGTATGGTCTCAAGGTGCATCCACTTAGCTAGAAATGTTTCAAGTTTATCCTTCTTTATGGCAGAGTAGTACTCCATTGTATAAAACCCCCCACATCTTTATCCATTCATCAGTTGATGGGAATTTGGGAGGTTTCCAAGATTTAGCTGTTGCAAACTGCTGCTATAACCATGGGTATGTACACGTCACTGTGGTATGATGTTTTTAATTCTTCTGGGAAGATAGCAGGGGGATACTAGGTAAAATGGGACCTCCAATCCTGGTTTTCTGAGGAATCTCCACACTGATTTCCACAGTGGCTGCACGAGCCTACACTCCCACCAACAGTGGAAAAGGGTTCCCTTTTCCCCACAGCCCCACCAGCGTTTGTTATTGGTTGATTTCTTGATGACAGCCATTCTTTCTGGAGTGAGATAGAATCTCAGTGTTATTTTAATTGCATCTCTAAAATGACCAGTGATGTTGACCATTTTTTCATATATTTATTTGCTGTCCGAAGTTAATTTTTTGAAGCCAGGCATGGTGGCGCATGCCTGTAATCCTAGCACTCTGGAGGCTGAGGCAGGAGGATCGTTCCAAATTTGAAACCAGCCTGAGCTACAAAGTGAGCTCAAGGCCAGCCTGAACTGTATGGTGAGACCCTGTCTCAAAAAGGCAAAAAAAAAAAAAAGTTAATTTTAAGAAAAGGATTTTCAATGAAACTGACAAAATTATAATGAGAATGATCAAGGAGGAAAGAGAACAAAGAAGGTGCAAGCAGGCAATATTAGGGATGAAAATGAACTAAGAATACTGCCACATTGGAAAAGATATTTCCCATGACATAAGTACAAAGATTTCCTAAGCATAGAAACTAAAAGATAATTGATCCAATATACATGGGCAAGGTACTCCATAAAAGAATGGCAGAAACATCTGAAAAAGGGCTGCGGATATAGCTCAGCAGTACATCACCTGCCTGGCAAGTGGGAGGTTCTGAGTTTAATTCCCGATACAAAAGAAAGAGTTGAAAAAGTGTTCAACTCATTTGAATCTGAGTGTTAGTTCCTCAAGATTCACAAAATTAAGCCAAGCGTGGAGGCACCCAGCAGTAATCCCAGCACTCAGGAGGCTGAGGCAGGGGTGCTTTGAGTTTAAGACCTGCCTGAACTGTATAGTGAGACCGTTTCAAAAGCAAACAAACAAACACAAACAAGAGTCATAAAATCAAAATGTTAGACAAAAAAAAAAAAAATGTTAGACAATGCCATGAGTGGTACATGATGTAACCCATTCCGGCTGGTAGGAACCTTTGGAAAAGTTTGGTACTGCTCACTGAACTTGAAAATGTGCATGGCCATGACTCAAAAACATCTTTCAGAAAAAAAATATTTATAGTATTTTTTTTTTTTTTTTTGAGACAGGATCTCACTATGGGGGCCAGGGATATAGCGGCACAAGCACCTGTCTGGCAAGCATAAGGTCCTGAGTTCAATTCCCAGTACCAAAAACAAAAACAAAACAAAACAAAAAAATGACACACCCAAAGGATCTCACTATGTAGCCCAGGCTGGGAATGAACTTTTTGATCCTCCTGCCTCAGCCTCCTGAATGATGGGATTACAGGCCTGTGCAATCAGGCCTGGCTATTTCGTATTTATTGTGAGAGTCTTGCTAAGTCACTACATTGCCCAGGCTGGGCTTGAACTTGAGATCCTCCTGGCTCACACTGCCAAGTGCTGGGGTTACAGGCGTGCACCATCATGTCTGGCTAACTTATATTCTAATAACTAACAAGGGTCGCTCTCAGCAGACACAGACCTGAGGACCCAGCAGAGCAGTGACCGCAGCAGGGCGGCCATGCCAGGCTCTCAACGCGCTCCTCGGCAGCAGCTGAACCCAGAGGTGGCGTCCAGGGCATTCTGGGGAGGCCTCAGCCTGCTCCGCGTGCTGTGGTGCCTGCTCCCGCAGACGGGCTACGTGCATCCCGATGAGTTCTTCCAGTCACCGGAGGTCATGGCAGGTAACTCCCCACGCGTGGCCAGGGGGGGAACTGCAGTGGGGAAGGCGACACTCGGGTGTGCAGGGCACACGCCGAGCTGCTTGGTGCTTTCCTGTGGGGACCCACAGGTCGTTCAGAACAGAAGCAGGCCCGGCGCTCTCCACAAGGCAGTTCTAGCTGGGCTTTCCCAGGTGCTCAGGAAGCGGAACGGATGCCCTCTGATGAAACTTTTCATCCTAGCTTCAAAGGAGGGAGGGGCCAGACAGGCTGCTCCCTGGGCGGGACTGACATCTCCGTGGTGGGCGGTGCAGCAGGTACTTTCAGGTGCTCTCAGCAACTGACTTCTTTGTGGTGCAAGGTGGCTGCTTGTGCTCCAGTCATCACACTGTCCTTCCAGCCAACAGAACACAAGACAGGCATGTCTACTCCTTTAGGCCACATTTTGCAAGTCACAGGCTTTTTGCCCATCCACGGGTCAGCATGTTATCATATAGCCACACCTTATCACATAGCCTTCACTGCAAAGGAAGTTGGGAAATACAGTGTTTATATTTCCAAACACCCAGCTAAAGAGACTAACAACAAAGGGAGGAACAGATACATAGGAAGATACGTAGGGAGCCTCTGGCTCTCTCTGCTAGGGGCTCAAGAGGTAGATTTGGTGTTTTTTTTTTTTTTTTTGGTTTTTCTCCGGTACCAGGAACCGAACTCACGACCTTGCGCTTGCCAGGCAGGTGCTTTTGCCGCTGAGCTAAATCCCCAGCCCTAGATTTGGTTTTTACATTGGAAAGTTCAGTCCTTTTTCCTACACATCTTCTGTTTTGTTGTTTTTGTTTTGTTTTTTTGTTTGTTTTCTGAGACAGGATGTGTAGTGAGGCTGGCCTTGAACTCTTGGTGATCCTCCTGCCTCAGCCTCCCGAGTACTGGGATTACAGGTGTGCACCACCGTGTCCGGCTAGGAGTTTTATTAGAAACATTCAGTACCAGAAAGAAACTAAAGTCACATTTGGTTGTAACCCATACTCACCACTCTCCTAAGTGGGGTCCTGACTCTGACCTGGGGACCCTGGAATTCTGCGAGGAAGAGCAAAGCGTCTCTAGCTCTTTCCCTTGGCCTGTCCAGGAGTCTCTCACTTCCTGTTCCTCCACAGGGGTGCCTTACCCACTTGAGTATGAGGAACAGCACAAACCTAGCAGTTTAGCCTGGTACACATTTGTAGCTTCAGTTCTGCAGGTTAGAAGTCCTGCAAGCACTCTCAGGGAATCCCAAGGTTGAAATCAAGGCATACACTGGGTGTGTAATCCCAGCACTCAAGAGGCAAAGGCAGGAGGATCATCAAGGCCAGCCTGGACTACACAGTGAGTTTAAAGTCAGTCTGAATTACATAGAGAGATCCTGTCTCAAGGCAAAACACAGAACAAAAACAAGAACGGAAATCAAGATATGGGCAGCACTGGGTCTGTGTCTGGAAGCCCTAGGAAAAAACATCTGCTTGTAAAATTCCTGTTGTTGGCAGAATTTAGTTCACTTCAGCTAGGGGACTATGACCCTTATTTCCTTGGTGCCTGCTTCCAGGGTCAGCCACATCCCTCGCCAGCAGCCTGTCCACTGTTAAGCCCAGCAGGAACGCCAAGTCCTTCACATGCTGGAGGCAGGGCTGTCAGAGGGCTGCTGAGATTAGGTCAGCCCAGGGCTGCGATATAAGAGGATTAAAACCACAGACATCAAGTCCCCAGCTCAAGGGTGACACAGGCTCTGCCCACCACCCCCGGGCCTAGCGCAGGCTCAGCCACCTCTCTGATCTCTGCAGAGGACGTCCTGGGCGTGCAGGCCACTCGGCCTTGGGAGTTCTACGCCAGCAGCTCCTGCCGCACGGCGGTCTTCCCGATGCTCACCTCGGGCTCTGCCTTCTGGGTGCTCCGGCTCTGGGAGGAGCTGGGGCCATGGCCAGGCCCTGTGAGTGGCTACGCGCTGCTGGTAGGGCCCCGGCTCCTCCTCACTGTCCTGTCCTTTGCCCTGGACCGGTCCGTGTACCACCTGGCCCCGCTGTGGGGTGCAGATCGCTGGCGAGCGCTGGCCCTGCTGTCTGGTTCCTACGTCACCTTGGTGTTTTACACCAGGACCTTCTCCAACGCCATCGAGGGGCTTCTGTTCACGTGGCTGCTGGTGTTGGTGTCCCCTCATGTGGCATGGAGGCTCACACCCAAGAAACCTGCCCCAGGCCCGTGGTGGCACAGCTGGCTTCTTGGGGCCGTGGTGGCTGCTGGCTTCTTCAACCGGCCCACGTTCCTAGCCTTCGCGCTGGTCCCCCTCCTCCTCTGGGGCCTGCGTGGAGCCCGAAAGCCCAGCTTCAAGTCCCTGGCCTGGGAGGCCCTGGTGCTGCTCCCCGGGGCAGCCCTGGCCGCAGGGGCTTTTGTGGCCGTGGACAGCTGGTACTTCTCCAGCCTCTCCAGGTCTAGCAGCTTGGTCCTTACCCCGGCCAACTTCCTGCGCTACAACCTGGATCCCCAGAACCTCGCCCGACACGGCACACACGCGCGGCTCACTCACCTGGCCCTCAACGGCTTCCTGCTCTTCGGGGTGCTGCACGCTCAGGCGCTGCAGGCTGCATGGCAGCAGCTGCAAGCAGGCCTCCGGGCGTGGGCACAGATGGGCCTTGTGAGGGTGCAGGGTGCCCGGAACCTGCTGTCCAACCCCCGGGCATCCCTCCTCCTGCTCTACTTCGTGCCCTTGGCCCTGCTGTCTGCCTTCAGCCACCAGGAAGCTCGGTTCCTCATCCCCCTCCTCATCCCGCTAGTCCTGCTGTGCAGCCCGCGGACCCACCCGGTGCCCTGGAAGGGCACCCTGGTCCTCTTCAACGCCCTCGGTGCCCTCTTTTTCGGCTGCCTGCATCAGGGAGGCCTGGTACCCGGCCTAAGGGTCCTGGAGCAGGTGGTCCACGCCCCCGTGCGCCCAGGCCTGCCCACCCACTACACGCTCCTCTTCGCGCGCACCTACATGCCGCCCCAGCACCTCCTGCACCTCCCGGGCCTCGGGTCGCCTGTGGAGGTGGTGGACATGGGTGGCAGCGAGGGCCGGGTCCTGTGCCAAGCCATGAAGAACTTCACCCGGCAGCCGGCTTGCCAGGTGGCCGGCGGGCCGTGGCTCTGCCGCCTCTTTGTGGTGACGCCTGGGACCACCAGGCACGTCGTGGAGAAGTGCAGCTTCCCCCTCAAGAACGAGACGCGCGTGTTTCCCCACCTAACCCTGGAGGACCCCCCTGGCCTGTCCGCCCTGCTGAGTGGAGCTTGGAGGGACCACCTTAGCTTGCACATCGTGGAGCTGGACGCGGCGCCTGACGGAATGGCACAGAAGTTGCTGCCCAAGGCGTAGCCGCACAAGGCCCTCCAGCTGGACTGGACGTGCGACGGGGCCTTGGTGCCCCGCATTCCCACTGCCGCCTCTCCCAGGCATGGCCGCGGGTGTTCTGCCTTCTGGGTGAGCCCGTGTTCTTCTCAGACACCACACATCAGAACTGTCACAGTCCTGATGCTAAGGTCCCCAAAGAGCCCTGGTGTAACCCACAGCACCCAGTATGTGCCTACCCTACTGCTTTCAGCCACTGTTTGTGTTTTCAATATCTAGTACCTGGCTGTGAAAAAAGACAATAAACTGCCGATGACATCCCTCTTGCTCCCGTGACAATCCTTGCGTTTTCCAGGGCCAGTCTGGCCTTCCAGGCACTGGGAGGGTGCGGTAGAGAGCAAAGGGTTCCAACTCAGAGCACACAGGTTCCAGTCCCCGCTCTGCCACTCCCATGATCTAGAGGAAGCCACCTCACCACCGCACCCCCTCCCAACCTGTACCCAGACCAGAACATCTCTCAAGTGCCTGCCAACTAACACTGTCATTCCTGTGGTCCGAAGCACGTGTCCCCTGCCTCAACGGGCACGCCTCTCACAAATCTCTTTAACCACGGAAGTGGGAGTGGTTGTATTTTAATGGCACCTTGATGTCTGCTGCCCCAGTTTGGTTTTCACCAAAACAAGGCATTCTGGAACTCTCCCTCCTCTCTGCCACTCCTGTCCCTTGGACGTGGCAGGAAACTCTCCACCCATTTCTGCACCTTGCCCTTAAGAATCATTCTCACAGCTGGGCATGCTGGTGCAGCCTTGTAATCCCAGCACTCAGGAAGTTTGAGCTCAGCCTGGGAATTTAGTGATTCAGTGGGGCCCCGTCTCAAAAATAAAAAATAAAAGCCTGAAGATGTAGCTCCATTTGAAGGCCCTAGGTTCAATCCCCAATATCCTCCCTCCAAGATAAAGGCTCCCCTTGCCAGGTGTGGTGGCGCACACCCATAATCCCAGCACTCGGCACTTGGGAGGCTGCGGCAACAGAATCGCCACAGGTTTGTGGCCAGCCTGGGCTACATAGTTCAAGACATGGCAAGACCCAAAGGTCTGCAGGCAGGATTTGGTGACAGCGCCTGATTACTGTCTAGCATGCTTGCAGTTCTGGGTTCAATCTTCAGCACCAAAAGGAAAAACGTTCTCAGATTAAGGAGCCCAGTGGTTCTCTCTTCTCAGTTTACACCGTGTCCGAGGCCCTCTCAGTCCGCCCCAATGGAACCCTGGACACACAATGTAGTCAGCATCAATAACTGGCCTAAAAGTTTTGCCTATGGCTTCAAGCTTTCTAGCTGCATGATTACTTGTGCCGCCTACATACAGGTGATTAGAAATCTAGGGAAGAGCTTCAACTGCCAGCGCTTTTTTTTTTTTTTTTTTTTTGTCTTTTTGAAACAGGATCTTGCTATGCAGTTCAGGCTGGCCTTGAGCTCACTTTGTAGCCCAGGCTGGTCTCGAACTTGCAACGATCCTCCTGCCTCAGCCTCCTGAGTGCTAGGGTTACAGGCGTGCACCACCACGCCCGGCTGACCGCGTTTTTTTGCATGCAATGGATTTCCTAACCACGGCCCCAACTAGCTGACCAGTCCTGGTCATGGCGGACAGTAGTCACACTGGCTGGTGGCGATGTGGGAGGCGGTCGCCGAGCAGCAGCGAAAGTGCTGCCAGCACACAGCTGTGACCCAGGCCCCGAAGTCACGCCCGCGCTCATACCTCACTCTGCAGGGTTTGGGCAACTCGAGAAAGGGCTTCCATTTCCTGAGAGTGGCTGTAAAAAGCGACAAGCCACAGAGAGGCAATCAGCAAGAGCTGGCACGAAAACAGGCCTTCAGCGTGTGAACTGCTCTTACCATGGCCCTGGAGCTCCGAGATCCCCCTCCCACCTCGGCTGAGAAGCACCACACTCACGCCATGACTCAGCTCATTTAATCAGAGAACGGCGGGGTGTCTTTCGGTCCTCCTGCCCCGGAGTCGGTACCCTGTGTCCCGGTGCGGGCGCAGCGGCCTCTGTCAAGAACTGCGTCCCATCTGCAGAAGGCAGGCTCTCCGGCTACGCCCGCAGCCCGTGCAGTGTCCGGGTGTCCGTCAGCGGCTTCTTCGGGGTCGTCCACACGGTGCCCTCGGCCCGATGAGGACGTCAGCCGGCCACAAGCCGGTCAGGACTGCGCAATAACAAGGTCAGTCGGGCACGGAGGGGAGAGCAGGTGACCTTGGCCCGGCCCAGTCCAGTCTAAGAGTTCGCGCCCGGGCCCCTCTGACTCCCCGGCGGCCCCGGGCGGTCGCGGAGGCCACGGCGAAGCTCCCGGGCGAAAGTGTCTCGGAATCGAGCGGCGCGGCGGCCCAGGTCACCCGCGGGTCCCGCCGCGAGGGCCCGCAGGCGACGGGCCGCGTCCTGTCCGTGCAGCTGCGCCTGGAGCAGCGCGAAGGCCGTGAGCTGCGCCGCGCGCCTGATGGGCCGCGACTCCGACAGCCGCTCCACCAGCTGCGGGCTGTGCAGCAGGGCAGCCAGCAGCCGCCGGAGAACCATCCTCCTCCGAGCGCCCCGGAACCGCTAGCGCGTAGCTCTGCCTTCCTACCGGCAGCGCTCCACCACGGACCGCTTCTGCGCCCGCGCCGCGTGATGACGACACCGCCGCACGCGGATTGGGCGCACGTACATACGTACACTGCGCTTCCGCCTGCGTGTTTCCGCTTCCGCCGCCGTTAGCGGTCCTCCGGCTGTTTACGGAGGCGGCGCATCCTCTTACACTTCTTAGCATCATGTCGGGTGGCCTCTTGAAGGCGCTGCGCAGCGACTCCTACGTGGAATTGAGCCAGTACCGGGACCAGCACTTTCGGGTAAGGCAGGCCGGGTCGCGAGAGGGCGAGGCCCTGGGCCAGAACGCTGAAAACCGCTGTATTTGGTCTCATTGTGTCTTCTTCCGTTCTGCTGTTTTGCTCAAACGCGAAGTGGGGTCCCCTTGCCTGCTGGAGCGGCGGGAATGGATGCCAGAAGGCCGTCTGGTTATCCCTGGAAACACTTTCTGTCCTGGAAAGGGAATCTGAGACTCGCTTTCCCATTCCCGTGCAGCTGCGGCCTAAACTTGGTCCAGCGCATTCCGGGCAACAGTATTGGTGCTTCGGGAAGTGTGTGATGCGGAGCAGTGGGGGACCTTTCCACTCCCTAGGGTACACGGTGCCGCCTTGCTGACACGCGTTGTTGATCGTTCACATACTGCATTTTGGCGCCTCGAGGCTTTTTTCTTAGATACTTGGAGGTTGAACCCTGAGGGCCCTCGCACTGAGCTTCATTCCCAGAATGCTGGGATTGCGATTCTCCTGACTCAGCCTCTCAGAATGCTGGGATTACAAGTGTGCATCACCAAGCCCGGCTTTCTTTTTTTTTTGTCTTTTCTTCGGTACCAGGAATCGAACTCACGACCTTGCGCTTGCCAGGCAGGCGCTTTGCCGCTGAGCTAAATCCCTAGCGCCCCCCGGCTTTCTTTTAGTAGGGTAACCCATAAAGTTCTAAGCAGTGGGTGAGAAACACAAAGCCGAGTCCTGTTTTGCCCTTGGGAAGGCCTCTTAAGTGGGGAGGTGTCTGGATGTCAAAATCAGAGAACTGCTGGGTTTCAGAAGAGGGAAATTTTGGTTTAGACTGTGTCTCAGTGTGTGATCCGGCCTAGACCCGCACAGAACCAGACCAGACCTTCTGACACCAGAGGAGTCTTTATTGGGCGGGAGAGCGACAGGGCGGGCTGCCCAGCGGAGTAGGACAACAGGTGGAGGGGAACAGGTGAAGAGGAAGGAGTTTTTATTATTGAGAGTTTAAGTCCCTCGCGGGGGGGTGGGGTGGGGTGGTTGCCTTATGACTTACTAGTGTGGAAGGAGGACAAGGTGCAGATATTCCAAGTGAGGTTTTCTGTATCAGCAAAGGTAGGGGTGGGACAGAATGAGGTGGCAGAAATTAACACAATACCCTTTACTGAGTGCTGCTGCTGAAGCCTTCTGCTGAACCCTAGGGGAATAGGGAAGGTTGTGCACTCTAAGAGCTCAATCCTGTAGTAAGGGTTGTAAATGAAAACAAGTGATCAGGGCTGGGGATTTAGCTCAGCGGCACAGCGCCTGCCTGGCAAGCCCAAGGTCGTGAGTTCAGTTCCTGGTACCGGAACACCTCCCCACCCCGCCAAAAAAAAGAAAGCAAGTGATCAAAATCAAAAACCAAAGTAGAAATGATCATCGGAAAGGGGAGGGCTGTTAAGATTCAGAGAAGGGCCAGACCCCCTTGTGATGGGGAAGGGAGTGCCACAGGAGGTAGGTGTGGAGAGTATAAATGTGTTAGTCGGGAAAGGAAATTCTGATTGAGGCCACATTAAATTCACACCATCAAGTTTTCGCTTTTTGTTTTTTTTTGTTTGAGGAAAGGTTTCACTATGCAATTCAGGCTGGCCTTGAATTCATTATGTAGCACAGGCAGGCCCTTAACTCCCAGCAATCTCCCTGCCTCTGTCTCCTAATCAGTGGGATTACAATCGTACCACATGCTGGGCATTAAGCAAACCTCTTTTTAATTGTAAGGTTAACCTTATCTCTGTTTGATCTTCTAGGGTGACAATGAAGAACAAGAAAAATTACTGAAGAAAAGCTGCACATTGTATGTCGGAAATCTTTCCTTTTACACAACTGAAGAACAGATTTATGAACTCTTCAGCAAAAGTGGTGACATAAAAAAGATCATTATGGGTTTGGATAAAATGAAGAAAACAGCATGTGGCTTCTGTTTTGTGGAGTATCCTTTCTGAATGTGTAATGTTGCTGTTGAACCAGGGCAGAACAGGGGTTGATTGCCTGGTTTTGAAAAATGAGGGTATTAGCTTATTAATGTCTCTTATTTTGTCCTGTGTCCACACCCTAGTGTCACTAAAAGTTAGTAATACCTATATATATATTTTGTTGTTCTTGTTTTGTTTTGTTTTTGGTGGGGGCGCTTTTTGAGACGGGTTTCACTATGCAGTGTAGGCTGGCCTTGAAATCACTTTGTAGCCCAGGCTGGCCTCAGACTCTCAGCAGTCCTCCTGCCTCAGCCTCCCAAAAGCTAGGATTATCGTGCACCACCACGCCTGGCATAATGCCTGTATTTTATCTGAAATTCGTGTTTTGTTCAAGGTTGATTGTTTAAGAAAAATGTCAAGAATATATACTTTTTGTAGCTGAGCATAGTAGCACATGTCTATAATCCCAGCACTTGGAAGACAGAGGCTGAGGCAGGATGACTGAAGTAAGTTCAAGGCCAGCCTGAACTACATTGTGAGATCCTGTCTCAAAAACAAAAAGAATATATGTACCTCTAGGCTGGAGTGTAGCTCAGGATAGAGTGCTCGCTTAGTGTATGTGAGGACTGGGGTTTGATGTCCAGCACCCAAAAAAACTGGTGTTCAAAGCCCAAAGAGGATAGGAAAAATAAAGTGTCCCTATCACTGTGAGCCCCTGAATTTTTTCCCAGCTGTCAGTGTCTTGGAGTCTTTCCAGACATAAGCCTATAGATGTGTGGTGGCATTTTTCCTTAACCTATCTTGGAGGTTTTTTCCATGTCAGCACGTGCAGGTCTGCCTGTATTTAAAAATGCTATTTATTAGCGAGGTGTGGTGGCACATGCCTATAATCCCAGCACTCAGGAGGCTGAGGCAGGAGGATC
>NW_004955420.1:12981998-12983507 GCF_000276665.1 Chinchilla lanigera | reverse complement strand
AAAAAAAAAAAAAAAAAGTAAAGAAAAGCTCTCAGGTGTAGACAGGCTCCTTTTTTTGAAGGCAGCAGGAAAAGTGACATTTGGTTTCAGAAAGTTATTTCAACTCATTCTGAACACTGAATAGAGTCAGGTCCACGTGGAAATCTCTACCATGATGAAGCCTGCTGGAGTTTCAGGCTGTTCCTTTGCCCTCAACCTCTCTCTGTCTCTATTTCACTATATATCAAAGGTGACATCAGAGGTTACATGAATTAAACTACACTCCCCCAGTCTAAAGTGGAATAGAATAAGCTACCTTTTTGGAAGAAAAACTATTTGGTGAAAGCAATTATTTTTGTAGGGAGTGGAACTGGAGATTGAACCCAGGATTTTCACCCTGAGCCATGTCTTCAGTTCTTCTATTTTTATTTTGAGACAAGGCTTCATTAAATCAAGTTGCCCAGGGTGGGTTTAAGCTTACCCACAGCTCTAACATTTAGCAGTTTTAAGTTATGAAACAGTCAAATTTATTAAATTGTTCCTTGTGTCTACTGGGGAAGGTAACAAAACCTTCCTTACTCAAGAGCACAACACTTTTTTGTATTTCATTCAAAATACTTTGATAATTTTGTATTTAGGTCTTTCTTGTATCTGAAATGTTTTATGAATAGTATTAAGTAAGGACATATATTTTACTTTTCCAAATAGACAGCTAATTTTCCCAGTGTTATAACTAGTTGGGTTTTTTGCCTGCTTTTTTTGAGACACAGTCTTGCTATGTATTCCAAGCTGGCCTTGAACTCATTTATGTTGCCCAGGCTGGCCTCAAACTCACAGCAACCCTCCTGCTTCAGCCTCCCAGAGTGCTGGATTACAGCCATATGCCACCATGCTTGGGCCTAAATAGCCTATCTTTCCCCAACTAAATTCTCAGTTATATACGAGGTGATGTATCTTTGGATTCTTCATGCTATTTTACCAGTTTATTTTCTATTCCAAAGCCAATATAGACAGTTTTAATTATTTAAAAAAATTTTGTAACATGGTTTGGTAACTAGTAGATTAACGATGCCTTCCCAGTTCTAGTTCAAACCTGCTCTGGCTGTGCATGCATGTGAATTCTGCAGTATGAATTCTAGCAGCTATTTAAGTTCCATTTAAAATCCTGTTGGGAGGGGCTGGGGATTTAGCTCAGCGGCAAAAGCTCCTGCCTGGCAAGCGCAAGGTCCTGAGTTTGGTTCCCGGTACCGGAGAAAGACCAAAAAAAAAATCCTGTTGGGAAACTGATT
The DNA here is from genome assembly GCF_000276665.1 of Chinchilla lanigera. NCBI lineage: Eukaryota > Metazoa > Chordata > Mammalia > Rodentia > Chinchillidae > Chinchilla > Chinchilla lanigera. The sequence goes on along the minus strand of NW_004955420.1, from coordinate 12,982,239 downwards.
AGAATGAACATTGGTATAAATTAGTTTGAACAGAACTGATCTCTTTCCTAATATTTAGTCTGCATATCTCACCATCTACTGAGATGTCTTATAAATATTTTAGAGTTTTCACCATAAGGGATTTCCACAGTTCTTGCTAAGGGATAGATGCCTGGGTAATTTATGTTTTGTTCCTTTAGTAAATGGAATCTCATGTTTTTCATTACATTTTCTAGCTGGTTCTTTTTTTTTTTTTTTTTTT
>NW_004955420.1:12971543-12981898 GCF_000276665.1 Chinchilla lanigera | reverse complement strand
TTTTTTTAGTCTTTTGGGGATTGAACCCAGGCCCTTCACACTGAGCTACAGCCAAACCTTTGTACTTATTTTTCTGAGATAGAGTCTTAACTAAGTCACTAAATTGTACAGGATGGCTTGAACTTGCAATTCTCCTGCCTCAGCCTCCTAGATTTGGGGAGTACTAACCTGGATGACTGGTTGCTCTTCAATATACAACGCCCACCTTGAACGTCATAGTTTCTTGGCTAAGAAGTGTATAGTTTATACTCCAAGCCTAAACCTATTTTATATTTTGCAAGTCAAAATACAGAGACAGGGCAGGGGACACGGCTCATTAAGATTGCTCATCTAGCACACACAAGGCCCTGGTTTCAGTTCTCAGCATTGAGGGAAGAAAAAGGCAGTGGGACCAAGTATTAGTAGGAGGACTTGGGGAAACCCGAGCAGTGTAGCCCTGGGAAGGTGCCAGCTTTCCCTCTTAAGTGCCTGTAGGCCAAGCTGTCTGGAACTCCATCTGGCTGTATTAGCTTTTGGGTTTTTTTGTTTTGTTTTTTTGAGAGAGTCTCGCTGTGGAGTTCAGGATGGCCTTGAGCTCACTTTGTAGCCCAGGCTGGTCTCAATTTGCAACAATCCTCCTGCCTCAGCCTCCCAAGTGCTAGGATTACAGGTGTGCGCCACCACGCCCAGCCTATATTTTTTGCTTATTTGATCAAACTGTACTTCTTAACAGTTCACCTTTATTTAGATGTTGCCTATTGTGTTTCCAAAATGTCTACAGCAATGCTAGTATTTCTTAATACTGACACTTAAGGTACTACTCAAGGCCCGACGCAGAAAATGCCATGCGTTTCATCAACGGAACTCGTCTGGATGACAGGATCATTCGCACAGACTGGGACGCTGGGTTCAAGGAGGGCAGGCAGTACGGGCGTGGGCGATCTGGAGGCCAGGTATGCAGGAAGGGTCGCTGGGCTGAGCCTTTGCCTGGGATTGTAGGCACAATGGGTATTCCGTCAGTTTGTAAATACTGGTTAACTTTTTGCCCACAACCCTGGTGAAAATCACTCACTGGTTTGAGAAACTGTACTTGAAACCTTGAGACAGTATATTCTGTACATTTCTACACAGAACTGTTAATTGGGTTTCTGCTAGAGCTAGGTGTTTGCCACCAGCACAAGTGTTTAGAACAAGGCAAAATGCACTGGAATGACTTAAAGGGCCGCTAGGTATGTCCTGTTGGAACGCTCACTTGGCGTGAGATGTGGCTGTTGGATGTGGTTGTGGGAGGCTCACGCACTGCACCAGTCTCTAGGCTACAGCTTTGTGTTCTCTCCCATTAAGGTTCGCGATGAGTATCGGCAGGACTATGACGCCGGAAGAGGGGGCTATGGTAAACTGGCACAAAAGCAGTGAGTGGCGAGAGCCCTGTCAGTGCAGAGATGTCCTCCTTCAAGCCATTTTCTGAACACCAGATCAGAGTGTGTTCCTTGTGGCTGGGAATGGGGTTCAGTAGTACAGCAAAAGAAATGTGTTCCTCAGCAGCAGATTTGGTCTATGATGGGAATTAAATCTGTCAGCCCAAAATACCATACTTCTAGGAAGACGAAAAATGTAAAAATTTATTTTCTGATGCTTGAGTCTAAGGAGGCTCATGATCTACACTAGGACTTGGAATGATTTTTTTTTTTTTTTTTAAATTTGAAGTTTGCATGATGTAAGGTTAAGATAAAATGGGCCAGGGATATAGTTCAGTGGCGTAAGTGCCTGCCTGGCAAGTGCAAGGTCCCGAGTTCTATTCTGGTACCAAAAAAAAAAAAAATGAGAGTTTTGCTGTTACACAGCTTTACTGTAAATTAGAAGGAAATGTCTGACAACTGGATTTGTTTTCTGCGTTGAATTCTAATCTCTAAAGGCAAACTTGGATCTTCCTAAATACGTGGCACAAAAGCCTGAGGTCTCAGAGGACCCTCCCCACTTCTGTGCTTTACTTTCAGAAAACAAGATACAGGACTTGAGTTCTGCTAAATACTTTTTTCAAAAGATGTGATGTTTTGCCTAAAGCTAAAAAGAAAAAGTCTAACACAGAGACACTCGAAGTATTTATTTTGCATTTGTAAAGCATGAGATGATTTATGTGGGAGTATAATTTTTCCTAATTAGGAAAAATACAAAGTGTTTTCATCTAGCAACAGAATATCCTCTAACATCCAGTAGTTTGTAAAGGCTGTGGCTGGAGGGCTCTCCTGTGAGCGTCCTTCACGTTACAAGACAGGGTGGTTTTCTCATTGAATTCCAAACTGGTTGTTGGAATTTTTAAAAAGCTGTCAACAGTTGTGAAATAGGAATAAACCATTTGCAGACATTTAATGAGGATACACTATTCATTTGTAAACATTTGTTTTTATTCTGTAATTTGAACTAATGTAATTTGTATTCTTCTGTAGTAAGATATAACTCGGATTTCTAAAGGCCTTAAAACCAAAGATGCTGGTTCTTATTTAAATTGTCTTTTGTAACAGATTACAATAAAGTTGGACCAACTCATTGTCTCTGCTGTCCTGTGTATTTCCTCACCTATGAAGGATGCATCCTTATTCAGGGTTGTAAATGAGTCTGGGGGAGAACCTATGAGTAACGTGCAGCATTTATGTATCTGCGTCAGTCTGACATTGGCAACGGTTATGGCTTCACGTGAAGGAGCTTGGATGGTCTTCTGAAAGTGATGAAAGATGCACCAGGCAGCGACTCATGGAAGATAAGTTACCTCTCCAGAACACATACACTGTAGATGATGGAGGGGAGGGAGGTGGGGTTGAATTAGGGGACCTCATGTTTCTTTCGCCTAAGGATGCTAAACATGACTTTCATTGCACCCTCATTCTGTGTTTCTCAGGAGCAGCGTCTGACTTCTCTCCCACCTTAATCAAAGTATAATCATAGGCATGTGCCTTAGCTAAGACTCATAGTGGGTGAAGCATCAGATCTAGCCAGAATGGGATGTGTAGAATTACTGCATCCTGAAATACTAGTTAAAGTGTAAAATTTGAGACTTTAATGAAGAGGTCTGCCACCAATAAATATGGTTGCCACTCACTATCTGTAGCTATTTAAGAAACACTAAACATTCAACTTGGCACTCACCACAATTTGAAGTGGTCCACAGACACATGGTTAGTGGCTGCTGTAGTGAATGCAAATGCAGAACATTTCTATCATTTCAGAAAGTATGGTTTAGCTGAGCGTGGTGGCACATGCCTGTAATCCCAGCACTCGGGAGGCTGAGGCAAGAGGATCATTGCAAGTTTGAGATCAGCTCGGGCTACAAAGTGAGCTCAAGGCCAGCCTGAACTGCATAGCAAGACTATCTCACAAAGACAAAAAAACAAAGTATGGTTGGACAGTGCTGCTCTAAGGACCGGTGGCTTAGTCCCTGTATGGTCTCTTCCTAGATGAGCCTTTGTGACTGTCACTGGGAAAGCACACAACTCACCAAGCAGTCCATGAATGGGACTCAACACGAGAGAACACAAATTTAAAAAGGCATTTAGTTTATTCTTCAAAAAAATACTTTGCTAGGAGGGTTGAGTACTGTAATTTTACATGATCATAACCTTTAAATAAATTCTTTTTCTGACCAACAAGTACCATTTAAGTGAACAACTTGTCTAGGTCTGTTTTTGTAACACCCAAATACAATTAGCACTTCTCAATGGTATTCCTTAGGTCTTATCTACAGGCCAGAGGGCAGCGCCTAGCATATACCTAAGTATGTGCTTTATGACAGCTGATTAACTTGGTTTCTTAATAAGATTAAGCACAGCAGGTAACTGTTTTTTGTCATTCATTGTTCCTCACCGGAAGGATCATGACCCACCCAGACGCCCCCATCACTCCTAACCCAGGGAAGCAGTGAACCTCAACTGCACAGAAGGGCATCTCAGATTAGGCAGGTGCTGGCCGTGTCCCAGTTAGTTCTGTTATTTTGTTCCAACTATAAATTCAAAATGACCATGTTACTCCTACTCCTACTAAGTAGAAAATACAATGCCAAGCTGAAAACATGATGGAAGTATGGCAGCAGCTACTTCTCTTCCCCTCCTTAAAGAGGGTAAATGAAAGCCGATTCTCTATGATTCTTGAGAAAACTAAAAGATGAATTAATCTACAATCATTGCTATAGAGTCAACAAAAGGAAAGACCACTACTAAGACTGCCGGGAAGAGGCTGGGGCATCTTGAAGGCTCGTCACCAACAGCTTTTCATCTGTGCGTGGCCCGCCTGACACCACAGACACACAGTCTGCCTCCCTGCAGCGCACCCACGCTTCATTCAGGGCCAAGCTCCGGCCAGGAAAGAAGCGCGTCACTTCTCTCTCACCAACTGCCCAGAGTATATTTCAAAAGTGTTCCAAGGAAGTAACTGCTGCAAACGTCGGGATAAGACTTTCTAATCTAGGACTTGAGCTAAACAAAGATTTATGCCTAATCACAAGGAGAGGGAAAAGCAACTGTATGTGCCAAAACCAAGTTTCACAAATGACACAAATGGTTTTAAAGAAAACAGTAGCCACCGTTTTAGGCTAACCATGCTAGGCGCTGCACCCCAGAGCACCCCATTACACTGGACCTGAGCAGCTGGACTTGGACAGCTCACGGCAGATCTCTAAGCTCGTCCCTGTGTCTCACTGCGGAGTGAGGCCCCGTCCTCAGCTTAAAAGGCAGCGACCTGAGCTCTGGGCATTACGATTTGTTCAGGAGGGCTGGAGACATGGCTGAATGGGAGAGCACTTGCCTGGCTCTTGGAGCCCTGGGTTCAATCACCAACACCACCAAAAAAAAACCAAACCAAAAAAAAAGACTCTTGCAGAAACAATCCTTCCTGACTCTGCGTCACGAGTCTGTCCCAGGAAGTGGCATACACTTCCTCACTCTGAAGGAAAAGACATTTTGAACCAAAAGACATTTTCAGTCAGTAGCCTCAACACTGGCTACTTTGATACAGGCACTACAAAAAGGCAAATGTCTCACATACAAATTGTGAACAATCTCATATTTGCAAATTATGCTTGAAAACTTCTAAGAAGACATCTTCCCCATTCTGACGTGTCATCTTTCCTAACAGTGACACACAACCTTACCTGTAGCAGCATAAAATGCCCCTGCTCCCAGGTTTTTAATGACCTGACACACAGTTAAGAAATACTGACCTCCTGCTAAGGAGTCTGAGTCCGGAGGACGCAGGAGCGGAAGGGCAGGGCTGCACTGCTGGTGTTGAGTCCCCACATCAACCTGGTCTGACTCCCCACTCAGTTGGTGGCAGGCAGTCTTGTCTCACCAGACCCATGGTCAAGTTACAGCTTGTTTTTTCAGCACTTCAAAACTACCCAAGCAAAAGTTCAAGTGTCTTCTGCCATTTGCTTGTTCTTTTCTGAATAAGCCTCTCAGTTTCTTACATATAGATTTTCCTCCCCCAGATCAGAAAAGATATTTGGGTAAGTTACTTCCTTTCCTTTCAAATATGTCGCAAAAGACCATGCATGGCACACACCTGTAATCCCATAATCCCAGCACTTGGGAGGCTGAGGCAGGAGGATCGCCACAAATTCGAGGCCAGCCTGGGCTACATAGTGAACTCAAGGCCAGCCTGAACTACACAGCAAGACCCTATCTCCAAAAAAAAAAAAAAAAAAAAGTCACAAAAGGCCAGATTACAAGTAAAGATCCATTACTTTCATCCTAATGCAGCTAAGTATAAGGACGGGTCATTTTGTGACCTGTCCAGAAGACAAATTTCAGTAGAAAGGAGAAAGCAACTCCTGTGTTAGAGTATCAGGACTGGGTGAGCAGAAGCCACACAAGCCCTGCATATTGCTGAGGTCACTACAGAGAGACGAGGAGGGAGACACCTCTAAGACATCTCCCAGGGAACCAAACTGTCCATTACCTCCCTTTCTCTCTGCTCCTCTGTGAAAGACATGGTCAGACTACAATTTTGAATTCTGTATTTCAGAGATAGAAATGTAGTTGGGAAATTCTAATTTCTTCCACATGAAAGGGCACATAAGGGAAATGACAACTTGCAAATTACTTCTAGAAAGGCTGAATTCTCGTTTGTTTGACCACTAGTGTGATAGCGGCTAAATTTTTTCACAAGTCAAAAACAAAAATTCAGTGTCCCAGCAAGGGCCTTTAAGAGCTTTAGGCCACGGACTGTAATTCCCCAGACCAAGACTAAAAGCCCATCTGTTAGGTCACTGGCACCCAGGATGCTGCCTTCTACTCAGACTCTGACTCTCCCCACAGCAGGCGCTGTGCTGCCAGGGCCCTCCGTGGGCGAGCAGCCACCCTTTCACAGCTACCTCCACACCCCTCCAAGGGAAGCAGCCAGAGGTGCTCAGGCAAAGTAAACAGGACTGGCTCTGTGGACCACGCCTCGCTACCCTTTATGCCCCAAGAAGCACCTACTACTCTGAGTTATGCTGTATCAAAAACATCTTGCATCTTTAGGTTCTGGAATTAAAAGTTAAACCTGTATTCAGTTCACATCTAACTAAGTTTCAAAAGTTGCACCAAATCTACTAGGCTTTTTTTTAATACTCTTCACTGCATGCTCTGTCTATATGCATGCGTTTGGATAATAAATATTAAATATGGGAGGGACACACGGAATCCACAAAATTAAGAATGAAACCAAAATGAACATTAAAAAAGTACATGGTAGCTGGAGAAATGAATAAGGGCAGAAATAAATTTGAGGTAACAACAGTGGCCCAATACCACTGATCTGAAATATCTGTAAAAATCCAAATAAGTGGAGGTTCAAGTAACAAACCATCTGCTCCAACATGGTCAGGCTTTGCAAGTCCTCGCCAACTTCAGTCCAGGAGCCGGCACTCACACAGCTCCTTGTAGATCCGCTTGCGCACGCGCGGCATGTCTTCTTGCGAAAACTGGAAAGGCTGCTCCAAGGCGAGGCACTTGCAGTACTGCAAAGGTCCCAGAAATACATCAGTGGCACATGGGGTTGTGCACCAGCCAGCACCAGAGGCAGAGGCAGAGCCCACAGTCTAAGGCAGCATTACAAGGTCTGTGCAAAAAACAGTGTTTTAAAGCGTTCACCTCCAGATTAGTTAGCTTTGCAGCAAGTGGATGGCAAGGCACTGTCCTCCCTAGCTCCTTCCTGACACCATGCTGCAGAAGGCAGCAACTGGGAAGAGGCTCCGTCCCCGACAAAGTACAGCCTGCTGCTGGCAATGCAGCTGGAGCTGGCGTGAATCTGCCCACAAACCCCAACGTTCGTGAGATTTGTAAATGAGCCCATCCCTCTCAGGTCTTGGCATAGCTCTTGTAGACCTACCAGGGGACCTTCCGCATGATGGGGTAATCTTTGAATGTGGTACTTATTGAAAATCTCATTATGCAAAGACTTGCAGGCTGTCTGCAGATAGTCTTTTTTTTAAAAAAAAGGTTAATTCTGCCAGTGCCAAGGGCCTGCGATACAGACACATGCAAGTCCCTCTCCACTGTCATTTGGCTTGCAAATCACCTGATAAAACACATATGATACTCATTGTTCATCCTTGGCCAGGGGAGCTGGTTCTTCCTAGAGACCACTGGGAAGATCAGAACTGCACCTCAGCAACGAGGGACAGCAGCAGCAGGAGAGCGTTCTGCCGCCTGGACCTGGTGTCAGTGCACATACGGGGACTGTCTCCCCCCTGAGCCCAACAAACAATTCATACAGTGCAAATTCCAAAAAAAACACATCTTTACCTGGAGCACAAAGACTCCACAGTCACTGTCATTTTTCTGTTGTGGAATACACTGAGAGGAAAAACAAAATGGCCATTAAAATAAGATCAAGTACTGCTCTTAAACTGCTATTGTGTGTGTGTGGTGCTCGGCATCAGACCCAAGGATCTCATACATGCTGGGCAAGAGCTCTGCCAGTGAGCTACATCCTGTTTTACTGAGAAGTGAGCAAGAGATAGGAAACTTGTCAAAAAGAGCTGCTACACACCTGTGGTATCCTTTTTCTTTTTTGCACTGCTAGAGATTGAACCCAGGGCCTCTGTACTGAGCTGCATCCCAACCCTCCTTTTTTAAAAATCTGAGACAGTGGTGCCACACATCTATAATCCCAGCACTCAGAAGACTGAGGCAGGAGGATCGCCATGAGTTCTAGGCCAGCCTGTGCTACACAGTTAGTTCAAGGCCAGCCTGAACTATACAGCGACATCCTGTCTCAAAAGAACCAAAATAAATAAAGTAAGGTTCGGACAAAGTCCCTAGGTTGTCCAGCCTGCGCTCAAATTTGCCATCCTTCTGCCTCAGCCTCCCAGTATGCTGGGACTACAGGTGTGTACCATCACCCCCAGAACCTCTGGTAATTTAAGCGTGTGATTTTATGGAGGCATCTGGCTACATTAAAAGAGCTATCAAGTTGCAATCACATTTTGTAGAACATTTTCCCTAAATATGAGAAACAGGAATCAAGTTAAAAAAACTTTTCTTTTTTTTGTTTTTGTTTATTTGTTTTTTGAGACAGGGTCTCACTCTATGGTCTAGTCTGGCCTTGAACTCCTATTTTTTGTTTTGTTTTGTGTTTTGGTACCAGCAATCAAACTCATGACCTCAAGCTTGCCAGGCAAGCGCTTATGCTGCTGAGCTACATCCCCAGCTGAACTCCTATTTTTAAAACATCCATTTGGATAATTAGTTTTGCTGTCAATTCACTGACAGTGGAATCAAACTGAACTGCGGCTCAGAGAACACGTGCCTGGGTCCAAGCACTGCGACAGTACAACTCTGTTTGGCAGCCTTCGCCCCCTCATCACAGGTGTTACAACGCTGTCTTGTTCCCTGCAAGAAGTGAGGAAGGCTCAGCATGGTGGTCATGCCTGTAACCCCAGTATCTGGGAGGCTGAGGGAAGAGAAGCACTACAAGTGTGAGGCCAGCCAGGGCTACAAAGCAAGACTGTCTCAAAAATCAAAGCCAAAAAGCACCCATAAAGGTCAATAGTATGTTTCCAAAAGAACCAGCTACTGTATTCTGCCTAAAGTGGGAATATGAAAGGTCCTGACTAAATGTAGAATACGTACCTAGATAGTCTAGTTGGGTAAATTCACAAAATTTACAAGTTCAATGCTGGCTTGAACTAGTATAGCAGGCTATTAGAAACACAAAAGTTTAGATTAATTTTAAAAGTTAGTATTTGAGTAAACTAATAAATTAGTCTGTAAGGATAAACTAATCTTGTTCATTTGGGTTTGGGTTAAAGGTTTATTCCAGGACTTGGCCTATATTGGGTTCAAGGACCTGCCTCTACCAATACTTCTGATGCCCTTGGGGAAAGGTCGCATCTTGGCTTCAGTTTTTCTCAGCTACAAAATAAAAATGCTGCTCACCCCTAAACGACCACCTCCTTCCCAGGTTCTAAGGGCCAAATGGAATCAAATAGTCATTTTAGCATTTCTCTCAGTCTGCCTGGATCATATGGAAATAGATCCACAGGAAAAGAGGGAAAAGCCAAGCCCCTAGCCAACTGTTTTACACTCAAGCAACCATATCCTTAGCAGCTGCCCCAGGGATGAAAAGGCTCCGGTGTCTGCTCCTAGCAAGCACAGGAAACTGAGCTGCCAGGGGAGAGAACACTAAACAGGATTATTCTCAGCCGCCTCTGAAGAGCCTGCTCCAGTTCTCCTTGGTCACTGTCACCAGCCCTCAGCCCCCACCCCTTGGATCACTCCCCTCCCTGGATATCCCGAGTCCCACATGTGCCTCAGACTTACCTTCGTAACAGCAGTCTGCCAACCCTGAAGAAATTCAGGTCTGTTTTTTTCTCTGGCTTCAGTCAGCAAATACTTTCTTATATTCTGGTTTAAAAGAAACCACAACACAGATGCTCTGTTCCATCAGTTGGTGAAAATATGGAACCTGCCCACAGCAGATAGAAGCAGAGGCGGCGGCTATGGCCACAAGCATAGGGCAGAGCATGCATTGAAGAGTTAGGTTAGAGTTAGTTCCACTGAAGCTGGAACCTTATTCCTGAGCTTTCATTTCATACAGTTAAGGAAGACTCAGCTCCTTTGCATTCAAGGTGTGAACGCAGACTGTGGACACCACTGTTTGTTTTACTCAGCATGTCCTATGAGGTGGTTAGCCACTTTCCCCAGCAGTGAGTCACTTTACATACAGGCAAGGCAGAAAGAGTCTGAATCACTGCCAATGCTCAGCAGAGGACAGGAACCCACAGCATGTAGCAAAACTAAGTAACAAAACTAAGGGAGAAGCTCTGAGGTGTAGCCGGGCATGGTGGCGCACACCTGTAATCCCAGCACTGGGGAAGCTGAGGCAGGAGGATCGTTGTGAGT
>NW_004955420.1:12942070-12970050 GCF_000276665.1 Chinchilla lanigera | reverse complement strand
TTTTCCGGTACCAGGAATCGAACTCACGACCTTGCGCTTGCCAGGCAGGCGCTGTGCTGCTGAGCTAAATCCCCAGCCCTCTGGCTGGTTCTTGACTGTGCAGGAAAAACCAGAGAAGATTTTCTGGTTTTTTAATTTCACCATCCTGTTGAATATGAATCTTAGCCAAACTCTAATATTGTGCCAGTTGGTTTTCTTCAGTTGTGATTTAGTCTACTTATGTTGAAGATACAAGCCAAACTTAACTCTAAAAGAAACCAAGGAAAACAGTCCCTATCCATATTCAAGAAGCAGTTTTAAAGGAAACACTCAAAAAAATGCTGACAAAACTTCCATACGGCACCTACGTACTTCTGAGGGGATCTGGATCATGGAAGCCACCTCTCCCCATCTGGAAAGTTCTCTGTAGTCCTTTTCTCCGCCCCTAGCTAAGAAAGCTCTCAGGACAGAAACTGTTTGTCAATAGCTCTGACTGCTGTTCTACCATAGCTAAGATGGGATGTGGCCAATCACAAGATAAATGAGGAAACTGGCAGGATTTTAACTTACCTCTACACAAAACTTAAAATGAATGCCTTGTGAATCATAAAATGAAATAATTCGATTAGAAAGTGTCACTGTAATGAGAGACCAGTGGACTTCCAGGTGGATAGGAATCAGCAGAAGACTCTTTTTAAACAAATCCACCTATGAAGAAAAGAGAAAGAAATGCAGTTATCACCACGGAACAAGCAGCAAATGGCAGCAAAAGGTCATGGAATGAACCTTGACCTACCCAAACTCACAAAACTGGGAAGCACTGAGCCATCACTTGCGCCCACACTTGTAATTATTAGGCTGTAACATACAACAAAAAGAAAAACGAAGATACAGGAAGTACTATTTTTTACTTAACCTACTAATCTGTGTTTATTAACTGTCCAGCATGACTCAGTCCCTTATTTTTATGCTTACTAATTTTCTTAGGCACATTCTCACCTAGACCCCACTCTCCTCTAGAAAGAAACCACAACAGTAGAAACAGCAAAAGGTCTACCACTTCCATCTTTCTATAGATCAGGGATAGATGTTAAGTTCACAAGCTCCGAGTCAAGTCTGCTTAAGTTCAAACTATGGCTCTTGTACTTATTGGTCAGATGACTTTGTGCCTTGATTTCCTTAACTATAAAATGCAGAAAACAATGGCACCCACCTTATAAAGTTTTTGAAAGTAACAAAAGAATGCACAAAAAAATGCACAGAACTATGCTTATTAGCACATTAGAAGCAGCAAATACATCTTAGCTATTATCATCATTTCAAAATGCAAAACAAAAAACCCCAAAAGCCGACATCCACAGGAAGTGGGCATTGTGTCTCTCATATGTCAAAATTAACAAATACTTTAGAACTCTTTACATCCCAATGCATGCTTTACAATTCAAACATATCCTCTATAACCTACATAGATTTTCTGTTCCAATAAAAATTCCAGTTGTAGACTGGATGATAAAGAACTAAGTGCTGCATAAACATTTGTAAGAGTGAATGACTTTCTTTTCACAGGTAGTTTTTGAAAATCCTTTAGAGATTCCTAGGGTTAAAACAATTGCAAGACTATGTTAAACTATACCAGATTCTATTTTGCCAGGAGAGGACAGAGGAGAGGGGAGGCGAGAGGGGAGGGCAGGGAGGGGAGGGCAGGGGAGAGGAGAGAAGAGAGAAAACAAAGAAGAGAAAAGAAAAGAAAAAAGAAAAGAGAAAAGAGAAGAGAAGAGAAGAAAAAGAAAGAAAAGAAAAGAAAAGAAAAAGAAAAAGAACTGATAGCAGGCCAATGGGGACAGAGATCACTGTTGAGAAACTGAGCTGGCCCCCTCCCTCTTCTTTTCTCTCCCTTTCTATGCTGGGGATCAACCTCAGGGCCTCAGGCTTTACCCTGAGCTACGGCCCCAGGCTCTGAATCGGTTCTACTCCTTCACTAATCTCTTTCCCGTACCACTCCAGTCAAACTCATTTCTGCTGCGGGGCCTTTAAATTTGCTCCTCCTCTAGCTGGAATTCTCTTGGGACCTTCAGGTGGTTGGTCCTTGTCAGCACTGAGTTTTCAGTGAGCTGTGAGCTCTTCAAAAAGGCTTTTCCTTACTCTTCTCTCTGTAAGAGCTAGTCCTCTTCCGTCCCCCCCCCCCAGTGATGCAGCAGTCCTGAACAGGACTTAAATTAACCAACTGGCTTTCATGTTTACTTGAGGGTCTGTCCAAGGCCTAGGCTCCTTGTATGAAGATGGGTGGTGGACTCATAGCTGTAAGTGAATCTCTGTGAGTCACTGATCCTTACTAAGGCCTGTAATGGCAGATGAAGCCAGAAAGCCTCCAGAAAGCCTCAAAGTGATAAGACAAGATCACAGCCAAGGACACCTGGATCCGATCTCAACTAGATAAAGACTACAGCCTCAGGCATCTCACTCCTCAGTCGATTAACTTAATACCTTACTTGGAGAAGTCCTTGAGTGGTTCTGCCCTTCTTGAGTACTCCCCCCACTTTCTTTCAATAACTAAATAAATACAGGCCACCCAGAGAAGGTCTTGGTCTTAGTCCGGAGAGAATCTTGAGTTCTGTGACAGGGCTTTGATCCTCTTGCAGCCCTGAAATCATTCCATTTGCCTCTTTTATTAGGCCTTTGCCTTACACTCATTCAGAAGATTGTGGACCTGATTAGCCCACAATAACTAAGAGATATTATTAACCTGATACCCCAGCTCCCTATCCCTCATTTCTTTGCCCTCTCATACTCTTGTTTTCCTCTCTTCCTTTTTGCAGAGCTGGGGATCAAACCCAGGCCCTAGAATGTGCAAGGCAAATGCTCTCACAATGAGCTAAAGCCTCAGGCCTACATTCTGCTGTAACAGCTCCACAGCAAACAGCAGGTAACACTCCCAGATTATTACTGGCTTACTTCTAAGTCCCAGGAGATCAAGGGCTTTATCTTTTTTCCTATTCCTCTATCTTCAATGGCCAGAAAAGTGCTTGGCATATAAAAAGAAGTCAATACTTTGATCTGGTAATTCAATACTTCATGTCACATTCCTTGAGTTCCACAATGCTAAACACTCAGGAAAACAGCAGCAATATGGAAATCATATACAGTTGTCTATTTCTGTTTTTTCTTCATACAGCTTATTTTTAGTTCTTACCAACAGTTGCCCTTATAACTTTAAAATAATTCAACAGACATTGCCCTGGTATTACCTGAAATAAAAGTCCTATGCAAAGTTCACTCCAAAAAGGAGACAATAAATACAGTGTAGCACTGGGGAAGAAAACAGAGAAAGAGAAGGGGAGGGCACTGGACAGCACCACTGTATTCATGTTTTGTGGTGCTGGGGACCGAGCCCAAGGCCTTGTGTATGACAGGCACACGCTCTGCCACTGAAATGGACGCCAGCCCTGGCAGCTACTACCGTAGGCAGAACAACCAAGGTTGGCCTCTGAGGAGAGCACTTCTGAGTAGAGGCAATGAAATGAGGGTGTGAGTCACATGCATACCCCGTTCCCAGTGGATGGAAGAGAAAGCACAAAGGCCTTGGGACCACGAGTGTCCCCAGGAAGCCCATGTGGCCGGAGCATGTGACTGAGAGAAGAAGTGTAACAGGACAATGACTTAACCTACATTTTTCAATTTATCAATTCCAGAAACACTACTGCCTTCCCTCTACACAAGATTATGAAATTAGTGACATAATGATGGAGACTACAAAGTGGCTCTGAGCATGATTTAGAATTAATCAATTTGCTTTCTATATTTACATGAGTCTGTCCCAAGCCTAGGTGACTTGCTCAGAGTGGCAACTGGCATGCAGTAAGTGCAACTCGCCATGCCAGCAGTCACAGGAGAAGCCTGTGTGGTCTGTGACACTTACACCTCTGAAGGCAAGATGAAGCTGCAACTGAGGATACCTGGCTCTCACTCCAATTCTTAAGATAAAGACTCCAGACGCAGCCATTTGGCCCCTGCTGTAAATGTCAACCTTACACACAGGACAGTTTTAACTGGCAAAATTTACTGCTTGGATGTCTTACGTTTATTGCTAAGAACTGGTACTATCAACCCTTCTAATAAGAAAGGTTCTCTTCATCTGTGTTAACATAGAAAAGTAGAGTTCTTTTTGTTTTTCTTTATATTCAGTTACTCTTGTCATTTCTCACTGAACATCTAAACCTGACTAGGTTAGCTTCCTCAGCTTTAATTAGTGAAGTCATACATTTTCACCATTTTTCTGTATCTATTTATTATGTACAACAATAAAGGGTGATTTATAATAGCAAAAAAAAAAAAAAAAAAAGTGTACTCCTTGGAGACGTCTTTGATCTAAATTTCCCAAGGCCCCGCTTGGTTTCCTGCCCTTACCTCAGCTCTCCCTTTCCTTTGATTGGAAACCCAGTAAATATGGGTGCTCCAGTGAAGTCTCTGTCTTAGCTCCAAGGGAGTTTTGACCTTCCAGGACCCCAAAAGGTTATTACTTGTCTCCTTTATTTAAGCCTTTGCTATAACTCCTTTTAGGAGACTGGGGGCTAGGCCAAATCCTTAATAATGTACCTTAGCCTCTTCTGTTAGCATTACATCTGTTTGGAATATACTTACTTCAAGAAATAGTAACTAAAACCACAAGGTTTACCATTAACATATCCCATAAAAATGATTTATTAACATATCCAGCATTTTCATTTTTTTGTTACTGTAATTACCAATTAGACGAACTTTAACATACAGAACTTTTTGAAATTTCCTTGGAACTGTCAGCGAGTAAATTACCAAATCAAAGAACGGAAACTCACAATTGGCAAGAATATTATAAACTGAAGGTGAAGTTTAGAAGGATTAGGTAACCTGCTCAAGATCTACAACTAGTTAAAGGGCCAAATTAGAATCTGAACTCAAGTCTGATTCCCGAATTCATTGTATCTATTTCCCAAAATTTGTACTCTTCTTAGCATGTACTTTACACAACATTATTTCTGTCCGTAACTATGTAAGACAAGACTCAGTGTCTCCAGTCCATCTAGTAAAACCACACCCCCCCACACCCCCACCCCCACCCCCGTGTTGGGGTTAAACCCAAAATCTTGCATATATGAGGCCAAGGGCTTGACCACGTAACTCCGTCACATCCCCAGTCCCCCAACCAGCACAAAAAGCAAAATGTTACAGGAGTGGTGAACACCAGCATTCCACAGCAGAAGGACTGAAAGTTCCAGCCCAGCCTGGACAATCTGGCAACTCAGCAAGACCCTATCTCAAGAAAATCAATAAAAAATCTCACTATAAAGGACCAGGCTTCAACCCTCATTACCAATGAGTGAAAAGTTATAGTATCTGAAGAACTGACTGGAATTTAAACTTCTGGATAAATTTTGTCCAAATATCAAAAATAGAACATTATTAAACGCCTTTTAAACTAATGCTTCTGAAAAAATTAATGCTTCTGGCTGAGTCAATGAAAGCAATTTAGATTACCCTGACTTATTTCATTTTGCAACTGAGCAATCTAAGGTTCCAACTGAGTGTCCTGTCCAAGTCGCAAACAAGCTAATACCCACGCTGCAAAAAGAACAATGCTCTTTCAGTTCTGCATGCACCAATCCACTGGGAGATGCAAAAGCCTCACTAGTGTCTTGCCTTTCAGACAGTGAGATTTTTTTTTAAAAGTCACGTTAAAGTTTGTTTCTAATTAACATATTGCATTAAAGTTCTTATCCCTCCACCAAAAGTCGCCTAATTCTCCACCTCAAATTTAAAATAAAAGAAACAATACCTTTTTAGTCCATCTCTTAACTCCATTATATCCTTTGGTTACCAGCTGCCTATGAAAAAAGCTGTTGAAGAAGTGAACCTAGAACAAACACCAAATACAAGCCATCAGATTAGATTAGGCTGTGCCCAGATATAACCTCAAAAGAAAATGGAAAATGTTTAAATGAGTGAACGTAAAATAGACAAAAAAGGGGAGGAAAAGTTTCTTCTTAAAAATAATGATCAAAATATAGACAATACATTACATGATTTATAGAAGATTCTGTTCCGCATTTTCTTTAGAATGACTTATAGCTGTGGTCTACAGTCAGAACTGGAGTGGGGCAGTAAGCAGATTACCTGAATCCAATCAAGTAGAGAAGCAACCTGACAAATCTCTCCAAATCAGGTGATAAAGTTGAAAAAGGCTATGAAAAAATGAGGCAACGATTACCTTGAACTCAAGGGGCATGGGTTACAAAACTAACCCCATCTGAAGGAGGTAGATTTGGAGATTGCTGTAATACAATTCTGAAAAGGCCTTCGCACAGTCCTTTCTGGTACCAAGAGAATTACCCTGCCCAGAGGGAATGTCAGGGCCTGGATCCTCAACTTCAGGTTCCTCCTGGCTTACAGGTGGCATCAGCTCATATGAAACAGTGCACACACTGAGATCCTAAAGTGTTCACTCTAACTTTGACTAACCTGAGATAGCAAACTCTTCCTTAAGCGCTGAGATTCTCAGAGTGTGGTAGCCAGACCAGAAAAATCAGCTAACTTGGGAACATGTTAGAAATCCAAATTTGCGGGGCTGGAGATTTAGCTCAGCGGCACGCACCTGCCTGGCAAGCTCAAGGTAGTGAGTTCAATTCCCGGGGGGGAAGAAAAAAAGAAATCTGAATTTCCAAGCGCCACCCCAAACTTGCTAAAATAGAAACTCCGACGGTGGAAGCCAGCAGTCTGGTTTTCTAAATCTTCCAGATGATTCTGAGGCACATTCTTTTGGGAACGAAGCAGTCAAACATAGATTAGAAAAGCTTGTGTAGCTGTCTCTACAGCAGTGATTCTGAAGCTGGGCACGCACGCAGAATCACATGGAGGGCCTACGAAAACCCAGAATGCTGGGCCCCTGGGCTGGGGACTGAGAAGGTGCAATTCTAACAAGCTCCCAGGTGATGCTGGTACTGCTGTCTGGGGACCACACTGGGACCCACTGTGGCAGTGAAGTGTCCTTTTAGGGGCTGGCCTGTAGCTTAGTGGTAGAGTGTGTGCCTACCATGCATGAGGCCTGGGACTGGATTCTCAGCACTGCAAATAAACAAATAAATGAACTGTTTCTCTACTATATTCACAATACAAAACATTCCCGTGACCCCAAAATGTGTGCAGATTTCTCTCCACCAGCACGCAAGCAGTAAGTTCTCTAGTGAACACTAAAATTTGATTTAGAATTAAAAATAGAGACAATGAACGTAAGTCCAATCTTTGAAGTCAGTACTTTTATGCTGAAATCTGTACATGTTTGATCTTTCTGATTAAGAGCATTTGACAAAGAATCTCAGTTTAGCCTCATGACTCCCACTTAAAATGCATGAGATTTGTAATTTTAAATGTAAAATTACCAAATATTTTCTGTATTTATAAATAATTACAAACTCTATTTAAGTACTGGATATATATTTATTCATGGTACTGGGGATTAAACCAAAGGCCTCCGCACTAAGCTGTATTTCCAAACCTTTTTCTATTTTTTGAGAAGGGCCTCATTAAGTTGCTAAATTTCCCGGCTGGGCTTGAACTTATGATCCTGCCTCAGTCTCCTAGAGGTCTATAAAGTATTCGAAATGTTCTTCTGCCCATTGGAGTACTTGGAAAGAAATATTGAATTTAAATATAGTTTTAGTATGTAACTAAGCTCTTAAAAGAATTTAAATTTAACGGGCATTGTGTTTGCATTTCAACTAAGAATCGAAGGTTTTTACTTTGAAACAGTGAAGAAAAAGACTATTTTACTCTTGGGGGGAGGGGTGGGTACTGAATCCAAGGCCTTTGCGCTGAGCTAGATTGCACCCCTTTTTAAAAATTTTGAGACGAGGGCCAGGGATTTAGCTCAGCAGTACAAGTGTCTGCCTGGCAAGCGCAAGGTCCTGAGTTCTATTCCTGGTGCCAAAAAAAAAACATTTGAGATGGGATCTCTTAGTCCCCAGATTGGTGGGTAGGGCTGAACTCTGCCTCAGCTTCCTAGAGTGCTGGGATTAGAGGCATCTGTCACCACACAGGCCCTATTTTACATTTTAACAGAGAGTTAAGACTTTAAATAGTCCCTTTGGTGTACCTTTCCCCCAATATAGCCCCTTTAAAATAACAATGAACACAAATTAGAAAGAAGAGACAGGCACTGTGAATTTCTTATGCAAAAGTACATGAGCAAGACACAATTTAATCCTTTCCTTTAAAATCTAAGAACTATTAAATAATTTCATCTTTAAAAAAACCTATGCCTTGTAATACACAGGCCTCTCCTAAAGAGGAAGTTTTCACTTACTTTATCTGGGACTGCATCCATTATCAGCTCGCCGTACATATTAATGACCTACAAAAAGTAAAATCAGCTTACTAACCCTATACAATTCAGAATTTCTGAAGCAGAACAAACATCATTGATACTACTAACAGTAATCAAACTTTCTGGATCCTAGAATCACTCCCTTCCGTACAGAAGAATCTTAAATTCCCAAAGAGAAATGTAAGGTCAAATTTCGATGATACAGACCAATGTCTTCCGCACCTCTGATACACTGAGAACCTGCGACACACTGACCTGGTCATTCAGCCAGTTCTGACCATCCAGAGTGGCCAGATCATCCATATCCAGCATATGCTTATTGTAGAAGATGCGGAAGTTGCACTTTTGATGTCTAGCCCGATAGTTTGTTATTTCCCTATTAATAAATGGTTTTCTGAAACAGATTTTGAAAGAAAATGGAACAAACATGAGTTCTCCTCGATGTAGTAGCTTTTCTTCCTAAATTATTTTCACATGTTTAATTTTAGCACCACGGACATACCTATTAGAAAAGTCTTCATTAAAGACATCTTTTAATCTTGCAAGGACATCTTTTTCACTGAGTGGAACCAAACTGCCATACTTTTTCATAACCTCATCTAGGAATCCTTTAATAAAGAAAGAAAAATTAAGATGGAAAAACAAACTTTTCAGCAGTCATTCTCCCAATACTTAATATATATGCAATACTTAACCCCTTCTTATCCCTTTTTTCAACACAGTATATTCCTACATAAATAAATTGTTTAAAGTTTATCCCAGCTATTCAGAAGGCTGAGGTAGGAAGATCACAAGTTCAAGGCCACCCTGGGCACCTCGGTGAGACCCTGTCTCAAAACAAAAAAGGGCGGGTGATGTAGCTCAGTGGTAAAGCACCTGAGAGGCCCTGGGTTTGATTTTCAATACTGCAAAAAGGAAAAAGAAAACAAAACATAAAATGGATTGGGCCCTCATCATTCTAACAAGCAGAAATGCTATGAGGCACTATCTGACGCTGAACTTTTAAACTACGGAGGCATTATTAGAGAGCTGGCAAAAACTAATGACTGTCACATCCCTAAGGGCCATTCACTCCGGGCAAATGGCCATTTACTCTAAGTTGGGATTTCCCCAGGACACATTTGCCAGAGAAGCCACATTTAAGCTTGTATACTTAAGCCTGTATATTTTCATTTATGGTTTGCTATACTTGTACAAGATTTAAAATTCTTCTTTATTTATTCATTGATTTTTATTTTTGGTCCTAGGTATTGAACCTAGGGCTTTAACACACTAAGCACACTCTACCATGTTATACCTCCAGCCCCAAGATTTTAATGCTTATGGAGTCTTCTGGTTTTTGACAGGGTCTCACTCTGTTGCCCAGGATGGTTTCAAACGCAGAATCAAGCAATCCTTCTGCCTCAGCCACCGGGAGCAGTGGGGACAGGCCTATGAAAAGATGCTCAACATCACTGGTAAGGAAAATGCAAGTTAAATCCGAAAGTGAAATACCTCACGCGTATGAGAACAGTTTTTATGAAAACGACAAATGTAAATTAGTACAACATTATGGAAAGTAGCGTAGAAGGCTCTTAGTTTAAAAAAAAAAAAAGGCAGGTATGGTGGTACACATCTGTGATCCCAGCTACTTGGGAGACCAAGGTGAGAGAGGTTCACATATTTGAGCCCAGCCCTGGGGACTTAACAAGACTGTTGAATGGGGGGAGCAAGGAAATATACCTGGAAAATTTAATTCTATGAACACAGGTCCCATAATCAGGGCTACAGTCTCAGAAGAGAACACAATTTTTGTCTGTTCAATTATTTTTGTCTTTTGTGGTGCTGGGGATGCCCACTGGACAAGTGTTCTACACTGTGCTACACTGCTAGCTCTAGGTTGGTGTGTCTGAGGTACAGAGATCAAGTACTGGGTCTCAAGCATGCCAGGAAAGCACTCTGCCACTAAGCTCCACTCCATACCTGGCTCAGCTGTAAGTATACTAGTAGCACTGGGGACCAAGACCCAGTGATGGAGACCACTATGAAGTAGTCCTGAGCAGGACTTAAAATTAACCAATTGGCTTCTTACGTTTGTGAATCTGTCCAAAGCTCAGGCCACTTGTCTGGAGGTGGGCGATGGACTCATAGTAAGTGAACCTCTGTGAGTCACTAATCCCTACTAAAACCTGTAAATGGAGGATGAAGCCAGAAAGCTTCAAAGGATAAGACAAGATCACAATCCTTATTAAGGATTAATTTAATACCTTACTTGGAGAAGTCCTTGAGTAATTCTGCCCTTCTTGAGTACTCCCCTCCCTTCTTTCGATAACCAAATAAATACGGGCCACCCAGACGTCTTGGTGTTAGCCCTGAGAGAATCTCAAATTCTGCGGGAACGCTTTGATCCTCCTGGAGCCCTGAACTCATTTCAGGGGTGAGTTCAAAATGAGAATGAACTCATTCTTTTTATTTAGCCTTCACTGTACAGTCATTCGGGAGACTGTGGACCTGATCAGCCCACAATAACTAAGGGATATTATTAACCTAATACCCAGGGCCTTTACATTGAGCTATAGTCCAGTCCTTTAGTCAATCAGTTGCCTGGCCTGGGCTTGAACTTGTGATCTTCCCACCTCAGCCTTCCTAAGTGCTAGGATTACAGGTGTGTACTACTATGTTTGGCTCTAAGGATTTTTTTTTTCCTAAATTATTTTTAAAATGTCCTCCTATAAGTTGCTTTTCATAGCTTTACTAAAATACGATTAACAAAGGCTGGGGATAGAGCTCAGTGGCACAAGCGCCTGCCTGGCAAGAGCAAGGTCCTGAGTTCAATTCCTGGTACCAAAAATAAACAAATAAATAAAAATATGATTCACACACCACCACCCTTACAGAGTATGATTCAGTCACACTAAAACCTAATTCCAGAATATTTGCACTTTCCCAAAAAGTCCTGAACCTATTAGCAGTCACCATTCTCCTCTCTCCCCAGCTCCTAGAAATATTAATCAACTGTATTTATGTCTTCTGCACATTTGAAATACATGAAATTATAGGTTATGTGACATTTTGTGTCTAGCTTCTTTCACTAAGCATGTTTTCAAGATTCATCCACACTGAAGCATTTTTCAGTATACCGCTCTTTTTCATGACAGAATATTCCATTATCTAGATAGACCAAATTTATCCATTTGTCACTTGGGCTTTTAGGTTTCCACTTTTTGGAACACTCACATGTAAGTTTTTGTGTCTGCTCAGTGGCAGAACAAGCGCTTAGCATGCACGCGGCCCTGGGTACAAACCCCAACACCAACGAAAAGGTTCTGCGTGGCTGGGGGCATAGCTCAGTGGTAGAACATCTGCCTGCATGCAAGAGACCCTGGGTTTCATCCCCAGCACCACCCCCACGCACAGTTCTTTGTATTTGTTTCTGTTCAAATTTTTAAGCCACCTAGAAAGCACTGTGGCACCAGAATCTACTCCTTTTCCTTCTAAAACAGGCAACTAACTTTTCCAGCCATTTCTCTTAATCCTTAGTATGCTGGGATTTTACTGCACACAATTCAGTGAGAGTTTGGGTATATGTACGGTGTATGTTTTAATCCTGATTTACTCAGCCTTTCCAATCTGTTGTTCTGTTTTTCCCCTTTGCCATGGGGACTGAGAAAGCAGGGCAGGCCTACGGCATGGAAAGCAATTGCTAAGCTCAGCTCCAACCCAGCACTAAGCCTTTCTAGTCTGAAGACTCACACTTTTCTCTGTAGTTCTGGGAAATAGCCCTCGTTGCTTTCTTGAGGTTCCCTTCTAAGACTCCTGGCATGTCTTGAGACACAGGTTAGAACTTTAGATCTTCTTTAAAATGAATGAAGAACTTAACAACACTTGCAAAGTAACCCAGTACAGAAGCCTAGACTTTTTTTGTGTGTGTCCTTTTGAGCGAGATACAGTCTCACTATGCAGTTCAGGCTGGCCTTGAGCTCACTTTGTAGCCCAGGCTGGTTTCCAACTCGCAACAATCCTCTTGCCTCAGCTTCCCACGTGCTGGGATTGCAGGCGTGCACCACCACGCCCAGCTCTAGACTTTCATATACTACTCTCAAATCTTTTACAGTTGTCTTGCACAACCATAACTCAACAGTGACTATTTTTCCTTCAACTCATAAGCAACTCACAAAGCATTCTACATGGTTTTTCAGGCAGCAACTTTTCTTTATACACATATTTAATCCGTTTATGATACTGAATAAAATTATCTAACTGCAGTATGTTTTCCCTCAGTACAACTTACTCAATACATATGTAAAATCAGCTGAAAAGCACTAACACACACAGTCGTAACACAGAGGGCCAGCATCCGGAGCGCTCTATGGCACAAGTCTGGCTACCTCTGTACAAGCCCACTAAGGGAGTGGCAATGTGCCAACTCCTACACTGTTCCCTCTTTTTTTTTTTTTTTTTTCCGGTACCAGGAATTGAACTCACGACCTTGCATTTGCCAGGCAGGTGCTGTGCCGCTGAGCTAAATCCCCAGCCCCTGTGTTCCTATTCTGACTGCTTTACTAGCGCTGGCTACCGAGGTTTAGTTCCCTTATTTGCCGAGTTTGTCTCTTTCAGTGTGTCAGCTTCCTTCAGACTATGAGCTCGTCTCTATCGGGTAACTTGAGGAGGGGTAAGGGTTGGGATAGGTAGTAGCTACAGCTCTGCCCTCAACAACTGTCAGCAGTTCCATGGAGGGGGGCGAGTGGAGTATTCCTAGCATTTCAACTCGCTAACTCCCTCTTCGCCCAGACAGAAGAGTTTCCCCAGCTGCGCTGTCTTTTGCTATGGGTCTCCTTGTCTCGTACCTCCACTCACTAGCAAACAGGCAGTGTTCTACCATTTCCCTGGCATCGGTCCTCCTTCTGCCCTGGTTTTTTTTGTCTTTTTGAGGCAGGTTCTCACTACGCAGTTCAGGCTGGCCTCAAACTTGCAATGATCCTCCTGCCTTAGCCTCCCAAGTGCTGGGATTACAGGTATACGCCACCACGCCTGGCCAGAACAGGTTTCATGTGCCACGCTTCTTCCTCATGAACATGAAACATGGTTTCTAACAAGTATTTTATAGTACGTGAAGGAAATTTTCTCTATTCCTAGGTTTTTTAGGAGATGTAAACTTGGAAGTTGAATTTTACTAACAGGCTTTTTAAGCACTAAACTTGCTATGATGCCATGATTTCTCTACTTCAGCTAAAAAAACGAATTACACTACAGATCACTAAATGCGTATTAAGAATTCCTCCTTCCTCAGATCACGCTATAGTTGTACTACATGCTGATTCATATTTAAAAGTGTTACATCTAGTGATTATTTGTAGGCAAATGTCAATTCTTTCAAGTTTAAGTATCATGGACTGTGTCAGCCTCCTGAGTGCTGGGATTACAGGCATGTTAACTTCTTATTAGGGAAATTCATCCTTACTCTTAGACAGGGGCGGGGATATAGCTCAGTGACGCAGTGCCTGCCTGGCAAGCACAAGGTCCTGAGTTTCATTCCCCATACCAAAAAAAATAAAAGATTATTTTTAGACAATAATAAACAAGAGAAACTACAGATTTGCCAGCGTCCTCTTTTATGTCTTTTGTGGGGAACTTCTTACACATACTTAATTGTTGGGAAAACAACTGTTTAATGAGAACTAACTCTTAACTCTTCAAAAGAAGCCAATTATAACAATATATTATGTCTGTTCAAATACATCCTATACAAGTGCACGTGTATGTGTGTGTGTATACCTATACACACACGTACACATATACACACACACACACACACATTCATCATATCTGCATGTGTATTTTTTAACAAAATTGTATGCCACTAGTCATGCTGGTACATGCTTGTAACTCCAGCACTCTGGGAGTTGAGGTACAAGGATCATAAGTTTGAGCCAAACCTGGGCAACTTAGCAACTTGGTGAAACCCTGTCTCAAATAAAATATAAAAAGGACTGGGTTGTGTAGCTTATTGTGAAGACCCTGGGTTCCATTCCCAGTATCAAACATGCAAAAAAGTATTCATACCATTTTGCAACTTGCTATTTAAATTTCATACGGATATCTTTCAGTATAAAAAAATAAACATCATTTATTTATTTCGCAGTGCTGGGGATGGAATCAGGCCTTGCACATGCTAGGTACTCATTCTACCAGTACACCACAACTTTCCATCTTAGTTCTTTTCCTTTTCATCTTTTTGAGACAGGGTCTCAATATGCAGGTTCAGGCTGGCCTTGAGCTCACTTTTTAGACCAAGCTGTTCTTGGACTCATAACGATCTTCCTGCCTCAGCCTTCCGAGCACTGGGATTATAGGGGTGCACACCACACCCGGCTTCAATCTTAGTTCTTAAACATCTGCATAGTACCCCATGTTCTGAATGTGCCATAATTTAGGCTTCAATAGAAACTTGGTGTTTCTAGTTTACTCCTAATAACACAAGTGACACACCTATATAAATACATTTGTACTCTCTTATAACTAGGATGAATTTCAAGCAAATGGCTCAAGGACTAATACTGTAACACTGTCTTCCCAAAATATTTATACCAATTCACTTTTTTTTTGGTTTTTTGGTTTTTCTCCGGTACCGGGAACCGAATTCACGACCTTGCGCTTGCCAGGCAGGAGCTTTGCCACTGAGCTAAATCCCCAGGCCCCCCAATTCACTTCTTAGTGTAGGGTTCGACAAAAGACTTCTATTTTGAGACAGGGTCTCACTATGCAGCCCAGGCTGATCTCCAACTTCTGATTCTCCTGCTTTAGCCGCCTGAGTACTGGGATTATGGATATGCACCATCACACTACCAGACCCAGTGAAAGGCAGCTGTTTTATTTTATTGTTTTGTTTTTCAGTACTGAGGACTGAACCCAGGGCTTCTGCACTGAGATACATCCCCATCCTACTTTTTATTTTGAGATAGAGTCTCACTAAGTCACTATATTGCCCATGGCTAGGCTCCAACTTGTGATCCTCCTGCCTTAGCCTCCCAGAGTGCTGGAATTACAGGCCTCTGCCAGCAGGCCTGGCTAAGAGTAGGCCTTTTAAACATGATGTAAAAAATAGAAGCCAGCTGCGGGTAGTGATGGGTGCCTATAATTCTAGCACTCTGGGAGGCTGAGGCAGGACTGCAAGTTTGACCCCACCCTGGGCAACTTAATGACTTAGTGGGGCTCTGTCTCAAAAAGGGCTGGGATGTAGTTCAGTGTGAACAATTTAGGTTCAATCCCCAGTACTAGAAAAAAAAAATCCTTTGTACAGTTTACAGAAGAGACAACTCAAAATCAATCCCAGTGTCCATCCAATCAAGGATTAAGTAAGTAATTAATGCAACATCTCTACAGTATACTGACATAAAAGTCATCGAGAACATCCAAAAGTGTACAGAAAGCCACAAGCAGGAGAAGAAAGAGGACTCTCGCAGAAAGGAGAAGGGACAGCAGGTGCGGGTCAGCCGGCGGGGGGCAAAGGACAGTGCCTACCAGAAAGGCAGATGGACAGCTGCTCATCGTCTACAGGTGACGCCTTCTGACTGTTCTTGCCGCCTCGCAAGGGACTCTCTAGCTTGAGTTCACTGCACACCAGAGGCGCTTCGAGTGGACTCTTACAGTACGGGTGGTCTAGCAGCTTGGAGCTGAGGATGTTCTGCTTGAGTGACCCTTCCTCCTCCATCTGGCAGCTCTCGTGCTCCATATTCTGGTGAGACCCAGGCCCATCCGCACCACTCCCAGCTTCCTCGGCTCCAGGCGCTGACAGCTCTACCTTGCTGTCACCCACGGCACCTGTCCCATTCTCCCGACTCAGAGCCAGAGCGTCTCTCTGAGTTTCCGAGGGGAACATGTTACTTAGATGATGTTCTGACAAGGGGTGCTCACCAGTCAGCCCTGCACACTCCCACTGAGGGGAACAAGGTGTCTGGTCCCAGGCGTCAGTGGCAACGCCATTCTGCTGGTCAGGAAATGTGTCATCTACACGAGGCTCCTTGCCCCCGTAAAGGCTCCCTTTGGTGCAGCCTTCGGGCATGGGAGAGTTCTTTCCCTTTGCCAGCACATCACTGTCCATATCTGGGGCGTGCAGCTGATGCCGGCAAGAAGAGTCTCTCAGTTCTGCAGAAGGGAATGGGCTGCAACTGCCGCCCTCCACGTTATCCCTAAAGGTCTCTTGATGGTCTCCAGTGACCTTCTGTACCCAGCTTCGCTGGGCTTTTCTTAGCTTACAGACTTTGCTTTTTGTTCTGAAGTGCTGTGATCTGAGAATCCTATACTGAAATCTTATCATGGATAATTTCTCATACATCATAAGAGGAGACACTTTTATCCTTCGATGCTGGTTAAGTTGAACCTTTCTAGGAATCAGGAGTCCCCCATTTCTGTGGCGCTCCAGCCCTCGGAAGCAGCCATAACAAAAGCGTTTTCTTTTATGTTTGCTCAGAGTGACCACAATCTTGCCACTCTCCCCTGGACTCTGGCTCTCCCCACTGCACGTCATGGGAAAGTCATGTGGTGCTGTCCTGGGTCTGCGACCGTTGGCCTGACCTACAACACTATTTGCTGGCAGACCAGCAACTGCCTTCAAGAGATTCTTCTCTCCACAGGATTCATGGTCTGAGTTCCTTGCTGAGGACGGCAACTTCTCTGCATGAAGTCTCGGGAGGCCCCTTGAGGAAGAAATGAAGTGCTTAGTTTTCTCTCTCTCCACTTTAGAGGACCCAGTGCTAGCACTCGAAGTAGCCACACTGGGCTTGGGCTTGGCACACAGTGCTTCACCGTGGATCCATGTTTTCTGAATTTCAAGAGACTTCTTTCCACACTGCAAATAGCCCAGCTGCCTCTTCCAAGTGACTGGCCTTCCTAACTTAGCTTTTAGAATGCACAAGTGTTGGTGAAAATAGAATCTCTTAAAGCCTACAAACCCTGTATTCCATTTCTCAGAAAAGGCAAAGTGAATTCCTTTCCTCCATAGACTTCTCCTCTGTTTTTTCATTTTTCTGATGCATAATGAGATCTGGATGTAGCTACAGAGAAGAAAACAGAAGTTACATATCAATCTAAACATAAGGTTATGATGACATTCACAGCAACTAAAGTAGAAAACTGATGCACAAACATATACACTTCAATGTAGGCTGTGAGACGTAATGAAATCTTACCTGATCAAGGTTTTCATCAAAATTAAAATGAGGGTAGAGGGAAGAATGGGCACTGTAACAAGACCCTATTTGCGTGTGTCTCCCTTAGATAGAAAAAAGTTAAAAAATAAAAACTAGATCAGCGTGGTAGTGTACACCTGTAATCCCAGTACTCAGGAGGCTGACACAGGAAGATTGCCACAAGTTCAAAGCCAGCCTGAGCTACATACTTAGTGAGCTCAATGCCAGCCTGAACTACACAGCCAGACCCTGTCTCAAAAAACAAAAGGAGGGGGTGGGGATTTAGCTCAGTGGCACAGCGCCTGCCTGGCAAGCGCAAGGTCATGAGTTCGATTCCTGGTACCGGAAAAAAGCCAAAACCAAAGGAAAAAAAAAAAAAAAAAGGAGGATGCTGATAATATAGCTCAGTCTGAGGCCCAGGGTTCAATCCCCTGAGAAAAAAGTTTTAAGAATAATTTCCCAGTATGTAATCAATTTCTTTTCTTCCCCTCCCTGCTTTTTGAAGTGCTTGAAGTTGAACCCAGGCTTGTCTGTGCGCCAGGTAAGCATTCCACCTCTGAACTACATCTCTAGCCCTTTTTATTTTATTTTTTTTGTATGTTTTAAACATTTTATTGGCCTTTTTATTTGATTTTGACACAGGGTCTTGCTAAGGTGTCCAGGGTGGCTTCCAATTTGCAATCCTTGTGTAAGCTGTAGTCAGTTTCTGATGGAGGGCATAGTGCAGGGAGTTAAGAGAAGAGCTGTAACTGTGGCTCTGCTTCGAATTAGCTACATAACTCGGAGTCAGCTGAACTCTGTGTTCTCACTTGTACAGTGAAGGAAAGGGAAGGGAGAGGGAACTGACTGCATATCCATTCGCTTACATCCTGCTCCACAGCAAAACAACTTTTTTCATGGAGGAGATTCTCTTTTAAAGTGCAGCACAGGCACCGTAGCTCTGTGAAGGCATGCATGGGTGGATAATCCACTCGTGGCATCAGAACCTCCCCTCCTTGGTCAGCCGGCCAGCAGCTCTGGGTGACTGACTACACAGGAGGGACTCCAGTGGGCGCTCTCACCCTGTCATTGGCTCTCAGGTGAATACAAGAAACAAGAACCAGCACAGCACACACACAACCTGCAGGAACACATGAGAACCAAGCCAAACATGATTTCCCGTCAGAATTTAGTACAATCTAATGCAAAGTGTGACCAAAAAATATGGTGAATGTTTACAATTAAGGGTTTGGCTTTGTTTTGTTTGTGGTGCTGGGGAACTCAGGGCCTTGTGTATAGTAGGCAACAGCTCTCTACCCTGAGCTACACCCCAAGCCCTGAATGTGTAAATTTTTTTAAAAAAGAACTTATTACAGTAAAAAAAAAAATACACCCCAAGAATAATGGAGTAAGTGTATTCTCAGTGAGCGGGGAGTACTTTGAAGGGGAGCTGAAATCTAAGACAGCTGTCCAGGACACCAAGAAGCAAGCTACAAGACCTCATATAGGCTTGAAATTGGAGGGAATGAATACTTAGGAGGGTGAGAGTATGGGTGGAGCGGGAAGAGGGAGGACTGGTTGAGAAAGTCTGAATAAACCAGGCACAGTGGCCCACACCTGTGATCCCAGGACTCTAGGAGACTGAGACAAGAGGATAACAAGTTTGAGCATGGGCAACTTAGCAAGTTCCTGTCTCAAAATTTTAAAAAATGAAAAGGCTGGGAATGTAGCTCTGTGTGAATGTCTTGACTCTGGTTCTCAGTACCTCATTTAAAAAGAAGTCTGAATAAGCATGAGTTGGCAGACCCCCAGACCCCTTCTCCTACCTTGGCAAATAAGCAAAGCTTCCTTTCTGGAGCTAATCCACAAGGACGGCCAGGTACGCTGTGCAGCTGTGGGCAGAGAGGAGCTGGAGTGTGAGTTTCCAGTGACCTTCCTCACTCAGCTTCCGTAAGACTGGTCCCCACGTGCACACCTGTGGGGGGCATTTAAACAGAAAAGACAATGACACGTGTCAGGTCTCGGGGATTTCTCTGCAGTGCACCCTGACGCCTAAGAAACAGTGTAACCCTTCCCCATCCTTAACCACTGCTCCTCCCCCACCCAACAGGGCAGCAGGAAGTTCAGCGGTCCGAAAGGGTAAAACAAGCCTGCAGACGGAGATCCAGGCCAGATTTGACGACAGAATTACACAGCGAATTTGAGATTAATGACACCGTTTTCCCACTCATCTCCCAGACCGCCACGGTCTGCCTTATCCACCTAACAGATGACTGAAGAGTCTCTTCTGCAGAATCCGATTAGTTCACCAGAAAAATCCACAAAGGTAGAAGACACAAAATGGCCCAACAAGGCCCACCCCACTGGGCACCTGAAAGCTGACACCCCATCAGGTGTTTAGAATTCTGAAGCAGCTTCTCAAGTGTGGTAATCAGTTACCACTTGTCTTCCCTGCTTTCCAGTTTCCAGAATTTGGTTGTTATTTGCTTTGCTCTTGTTCTTTGCCATTTTCAGGCTTTTGGGGAAATGTCCCCCATTTATTTTTTTAAAGACAGGGTCTCAACGGGGCATGGTGGCACATGCCTGTAATCTCAGCACCTGGGAGGCTGAGTCAGGAAGATGGTTGTGAGTTCGAGGCCAGCCTGGGCTACAAAGTCAGCTCAAGGCCAGCCTGAACTGCATAGCAAGACCCTGTCTCAAAAAAAAAAAAAAAATAAAGACAGGGTATCATTTTGTGGGCTGACGTAGAACTCATGGTGATCTTCCTGCCTGAGCCTCCCAAATGCTGGGATTCTAGGTGTGCACCACCACACCTGGCTTCCTCTACTATTTTAATGGAATCTTGAGGCTAGTGTGGATTTACATGTTTATGTTTAATACATCCTTATATACTGCTGAATTTTTTAAAAGTCAACTTATTAAGTAATATGTACAAGCCCATTTTGTTTCAGGAAAAAATATTTTATATGTATGTACATATGTTTGAATGTTTAGGGGAAAAATGTCTAAAGAAGAATGTATACCCAGTTAACAGTGTAGAACCACAGTACCCAAACTGCCCAAGGCAACCAATGGATTTGCATGAAACGACAAGGTGTTATGGTTTATATCTAGATGCCCCAGCTGGGCGGGGTGGCACACACCTGTAATCCCAGCACTTGGGAGGCTGCAGCAGGAGGATCACTGTGAATTCGAGACCAGCCTGGGCTACAAACCGAGTTCAAGGCCAGCCTGAGCTGCATAGCGAGACCCTGCCTCAAAAAGACAAAAAAAAAAAAAAAAAAGACACTCACACACACACAAAATAGATGTCCCCCCCAAAGCCTCACGCTCTCACAAGTGGAGCTCTAGGGAGGTGACTGGATCACGGCAGCATGATATCCATCAGCAGATTAGTTCACTGATGAGTTTATAGCTAAATGTGATGTTGGGAGGTGGATCGGTCAGAAGTGGGTCATTGAGGGTCTGGCCTGGAAGACCTTAGCTCTTCCTTCCTCCTGCCTTGGTCCTCTCTGCTTCCTGTTTGCCATGCTGCCCTGCCTTGGAGCCAGCTGATTATGGACTAGACCAGTGATGGTGAACCTTTGAGAGACTGAGTACCCAAACTGCAACCTAAAACCCACTTTCTTATTTCAAAGTGTCGACACTACAATTAAACTTGAGTACTATACTGAAGTTTTAGTTTAGAAAAAAATAACTCATTCATTAACATGTTTTGTCTTAAAAAGAAAACACAATAACAGACCTTTCATTGATGCAAACAGCTTTTAACCGAAAAGATAAAAGTTTGCATATGAGGTGTTTCTGCACAACTAATGTGATCTTTGCTGCTGTATTCATGCTGATCTGTCGAACCTTGGTTGAGATGACTTGGTTCAAGAGCCGACAGAGAGGGCTCTGTGTGCCTGCTCCAGCACTCACGCCATAATCTCAGCAACAAAAAAGAAACTAAGACACAAGCGCATCACAGGATAGTCTAAATTAGAGGAAACATGAATTAATAAATGAGAAAAGTCACAGTCCACATCTGTCAAACACCTGGTAGATGGTCATAGTAGCACATTCCTGTAATCCCAGTACTGTGGAGGCTAAAGCAGGAAAATCACAAGTTTGGGCCCAGCCTGGGGAATTTAGTAGAACTTGACCTTAAAAAACAAACAAACAAACAACAAAAACAAAAACAGCTAGAAATGTAGCCCAGTTTGAAGGACCTAAATTCAAACCCCAATTTAAAAAAAAAAAAAAAAGCCACCTAGAGGCTGGGTATGGTAGCCCACATGTATTAATCTCAGTATTCTGGGAAGCTAAGGAAGGAGGATCATGAATTCCAGCCCAGCCTGGCGTGGTGGCGCACGCCTGTAATCCCAGCACTCAGGAGGCTGAGGCAGGAGGATCGTTGCGAGTTCGAGACCAGCCTGGGTACAAAGTGAACTCAAGGCCAGCCTGAACTGCATGGTGAGACCCTGTCTCAAAAAGACAAAAAATAGTAATAAAATTAAAAAATAAAAAAATAAATTCCAGCCCAGTCTAGACAACTTAGGTGACTTAACAAGACAATCTTAAGATTTTAAAAAAAGGGCTAAGGATGTATGTAGCTCAGTAAAAAAGCTTCAGGCTCAATCCCCTCTGAGGGAGGGAAGGAAGGAAGGAGGGAGGGAAGGAAGGAGGAAGGGAGGGGAGGAAGGAGAGACAGAGACAGACAAAGACACACACATACACACACATACACACACATACACACACACACACACACACACACACACACACAGAGCCAGACAGCTGAGCATAGCGGTGACTGCCTATACAGTCAGTCCCTGATCTACAAACACTTGAGTTGCAAACTTTTACAGATCTACTGTATAAGACTCACTCTGTCAGCTTACAAACAAATCCAACTTACAAAGAATTCTCCAAGAACAGAACTTGTTGGTAAAACAGGGACTTACTGTTATTCCAGCACACACCAGGTTGAGATAGGAGGACTATGACTTTAAACCCAGCTTGGGCTATGGAGCAAGTTACAGGCCAGCCTAGACTCAATAGCGAGACCCTGTCTCAAACAAACAGGCAAGCAGAAAGACAGAGAAAAATAAAAGGAAACAGTGCTGGGATGTTGCCCAGTAGAGTGCTTGCAAGGCATTCATGAAGCCTTGTGTTTATGCCTCAAATTTGAAAAGGGAAAATGGTAAACAAATTAAACATGGCTTCTGGTGGTATGTATCACCAATGATACTGAAATTGTACGTTTGTTAAATTTCCTGTTCAATAACTACTGGAATTTCTACTACTAGGAGGGCACCAAACTTTCAAAGAATTTAGTAGGAGACTCATTTGCCAAGTAGTATTAACAAATGTAATACATATCTTTAAAAAAGGTAAAATTCAGAGAGTCACTTGCAAAGGGGTCCAGAAAGTCACCTCACACATAACTATTTTTCAACCGAGACAAAGAATGAGAGCTTAGTCAAAAGGAATAGGCTGGGTGTGGTGGTAATGCACATCTGTAATCCTTGTACTCTGGGAAGCTAAGACAGGAGGATCAAAAAGTTCAAGCCCAGCCTGGACAACTTAGCAATACTCTGTCTCAAAACAAAAAGGGCTGGGGCTGGAGTTCAGTAGCCCATGAATTCAAGCCCCAGCACATCAAGGGGCAGGGGTGGGGAGCAGGCTTCAGTGTATCTTAACAGGAACTGCTACTTCGCATAAGGGTGAAAGGTGCTGTGAAAGGACGGAACAATAAGACTACAGGATCTGATTTGCATTCTTGAAAAGGCCACTCCAGCTGCAGTGTGAAGAACAGCTAGAAGACCAGAGCAACATATCAGGAGGAAAGGAAACAAGTTAGGAAGCGGTTACACTGTAACAGCAGGGGCAACTCAGCCTCTGAGAGTCAAAAGGGCTGGGGATACAGCTCAGCAGCAATGCCCTTGACCCCACTGAGGGGAGGAGGGGGAGCGAAGAACCACACACTGGGAAAATGTACAGATTAAATCAATCTGGACAATTTTCAGCCCCCAGAAATATCTACAGGAAAAAAAGCCTGTAAAAGTCATTTGACTTATACAGAATACAAATGGAGAAAGATTGGAGGGAAAAGGGTATACTGTTGGAGAGAGAGTGCAGCTCTAGTTAGCAGATGGTCATAGGGCACCAGAGAAGCATAAAGCCCAGGTCTCAAACTGAGCTCCACAGGATGTTGGCTACTACTTCAAAGTAAGTGGTCTCACATACCAGAATAGAGGGAAGGGGGAAAAGCCTGTCTAAACAGCCCTGGGTTCACAATATACCAGAATTGCAAATATTCTTAAACCTGAATTTTCCAGTTTTTGAAGGTTTAGCACTAAATCACTGATTTATACAATTCTACCAACACTTAGTAAGAGGTTTCAATGTAACATGTGCTACATTACTTTCATTAAAAAGTCACCTCTTTGAGCTTAAACTACAAAAACGGAATTATACAGAACTACTACCTAAAAGGACACTCCTCCTTTCTGGGCTCAAAGTACTATAAAACTTGAAATAGAAGCTTTGATTCAAGTAGACACTTAAGGAAACAAAGAGAAGTAGAAAAATAAAAAGGAAAATAAACATCTTCATGGGCCTGTTAAACTAAATGTGAAACCTTATCTACAATTGTTTTCAAGCCATGAGATCACCTGGGAGGGGGTTTTGTTTTTGAACCAGGAGCCTCAAGAATACTGGGCAAGCTCTGTAATAATGCACTACACCCTCAGCCCTAGAGAAACTTAGAAAAAAAAAACACACACACACACACAAATACCCAGGTCCCACTACATCAGAACTGATGTAGGGTCAAGGCATTTGGGGTTCTGCTTTTCTGACTCCGGGTCTTGATACATCTTCCAGGCCTCAAGCATGCCTGCTCAGCGTCTTAAGTGGCTGCAGTCACTGCACCTAACTTTTATATTCTGATTACCCAATTGATTCTAAGGCCAGGTAGGTTTCAGGAAATTTGGATTAGATGACCCTGAAGGGGATATACACATGTATCACCAAATTCCAAATGGACAATCTGGTCAATTTTGTGGACAAATGGTCAGTTCTGTGTCAAAGACACTGAAGACTACACTTGACTACATACTGCACTGCAGCCATCATCCCGCCCCACCGAGGCAGAGCGCACCCTTCATCAGCCTGTAAGAGCAGGTTCTATTTAAGTCACTGCCTGCATCACCCTCTCTCCTCCCCCAACACTTCTTTACCTCGGGGTCAATTACACCGCAGTGGTGAATATTCTCTCTCCACTACAGAGAAAAGCACCTCCTCAAATTAGAACTGTAATATCCAGTCAAAGAATTCCAGCTCCTGCATTTTCTCTCTGCACATTTTCTTTTTTTCTTTGTCTCGCTACCTTAAGTAAAGAGCAAAACTGATTTAAACCATCCTTCACTGATAGTTTTATCAATAAGCATGAGACACCTGGCTGACTAGGTACATGAAAGAATAAGGAGGAGGAAGGAGAGGGAGGACCCTCCCTTCTGCCTGGGTCACTCAAGTGCTGGGATCAAAGGTGTGCACCTTGCCCAGCTTCTCTGTGTACTCTCAATGAACGTGAAATGTTTTAGAAGCAGAGAGAGGTCTCAAAAATAAGGGCTGAGGATTCCTTCTAATAGGCCAAGGTGTAAATGAAACCCCTCCCAGCTTTTCTCCTAAGAACGGCTTTCTGGACAAATTCTATCTGAGTAAAGTGATTTAAATCATCCCTCAATGACCGTATTTTAATCAATAAGCATGAGACATCTGGGTGACTTGGAGCGTCTGGTTTCTTCCTAAGGCTGCCCATCCAAACACCGACTGCAGTTAAGATCCTGATGGGGCACCTTTCTCCACACCAACCTTAGCTATTCCGGAGAAAAGGCAAAAACCATAATTAGGAACTTAGCATCAAATATCCTGGGTATCTTAAAACGTAGTTTAACTAGATTCCCAAACCATGTAAAACTCTGCCAGCTAATTTATGCAGATATAAGAAAGCTCCACTTTACATGCAGTGAATTAAAAATACTACTACCACACCAAATGGTAGGCTACGATTTCAACTCTGGTGTTTCTAAGTCCCAAACTCATTTCCGCACCCCTGTGCCCCAACAGAGTGGTCGTAACGGGCATAGACACCACGTAGCAAAGACAAGAGGAAAAAGCCGCTTCTCTGCACGGTAATGTCCAAATGTGACACTCTCGTCCCCTAGAAAGGATCCCATGAGCGTGGGGAAAGAACCGAGGCAGAACAATCGGATCACGCAAAAACCTCGACTTGCAAGGCGGCAGGCACCGAGGCCTTCAACGACTCTGTCCCTCGCAAAGCTGTCCCCGGATTCGGGAGCGGCGGCCGCGGGAGCCAGCTTGCTCGAGCCTGCGCTGCAGAGCTCCGGCTGGAGAAAAAAAGGGAGGGCAGTGATCCCTAGAGATCAGCGCCTGCAGCGCCTCACCAGCCACGCAATGCCCGGAGAGACGCTCTGTCCATGCCTCGGGGCGCGGGGGAGGCAGCGCCCCAGGGCCGCTGAGCTGGCGCGCCGCGAATGGCCGGTAGGGACCCCGG
Source organism: Chinchilla lanigera (assembly GCF_000276665.1). Classification (NCBI taxonomy): domain Eukaryota; kingdom Metazoa; phylum Chordata; class Mammalia; order Rodentia; family Chinchillidae; genus Chinchilla; species Chinchilla lanigera. Next base: position 12,944,009 of record NW_004955420.1, on the reverse strand, counting down.
TCCGCCAGTCATTTGCCACGGGGCCGCCTGAGCTCTCGCTTACCTGAGTCCCTCGCTCCTGGGACCCGCTCTGCCGCTAGTCTAGGCGCCGCGAGAGCCAGGACTGTGGCCTGGCCGCCGCCACCGGGGAAGGGACAGCCGGCAACTAGGAGCGGTCTGGCCTGCTCGCCGAAAACACGGCCGCACAGTTCTTCCAGCGCCGCCGCGCCGCCGCGCCGCCGAGCCGCGGGCGCTCACTTATGGCGTCACCGCCTCCTGCGCTTCCGCCTCGCGGGGGCGCGGCACCATCCCGCTTCCGCTTCCTCCCGGCCCTGCCCAGCCGCTGTGCAGCTCTTTCTCGAGCTGAATGAGCGCCAGGTGGCAGAAGGTGTATGCCGCGCGTTTGCGGATGAATCTTTGCGACCCCTTTTCAAGTTTGTGCCCCGAGGGGCCGCAGGGCTCCGCAGCTGGTATATGGCTCCGCCGTCCACTGACTGTATCTTTTTGCCATAAGCAAAGAATCGCCTTCCTGCTCTGCAATGAGCTTTTTGGCAAGCGCAAGGTTGTGAGTTGGATTCCCGGTACTGGAAAAAAAAAATAGAGTTAAGAAACTTTGTATTTGCACTCCTGTAATCCCAGCACTCGGGAGCCTGAGAAAGGGATTGTTGCAAGCTTTTTCATCTCCGGTTTCCACGTTGCTCTTAACCCTGTGGTACTGTCGCTTACCTTTGATATTGTTTGCTTTGGTACCAGGGTTGAACTGAGGGCGTTCACACTGAGCTACAGCTGTTTTTTGTTTTCGTTTTTTGAGACAGGGTCTGACTGTAATTCAGGCAGGTCTCGAACTCTCAGTGATATGCCTGCCTCAGCCTCCTGAGTGCTGAAATTAATTACAGGCCCTTTTCTTATTCCGAGGCAGGATCTCGCAGAGTTGCCCAGGCTGGGCTCCAAATCTGAATCCTCCTGCCTCTGCCTCCCAGAGTGCTGGAACGATAGGTGTGCGCCACCACTCCCCGCTGTAATTTGCGTCAGTCCTCTCACAGAGCTGCCCAGCTGAACATTTTCCAAGGAGGGGAGAATGTTTTTAACCACTGTTGCACCAGCTCCGAAGAAGTACTGGTTTACAGGAGCCTTAGGAAGGCTGTGGTAAATACTCAGTTGTTTCTGATAGACGAGGGTGACTTCATCCTTTTATGTTGATCCACTAGTCATTCAACAATACTTTTAAAATGTGAACCTGCAAGACGTCAGTTTAACTGTAGAGAGACATAACAGTCCAATGTCCCAACAGGTTAAAAAATATAGTAGCACTTTATGACGGAAGAAAGGTGATTCTGGTCAAGCATCTGGTTAGCTGGTGTCTCGAACCTGGCTCCTGAGGTTCTGGGATTGCCAGAACCTGAGGACAACTCAGTTCCTAGGGGACTCTGGTTTAGAGGGGCAGGCTCAGGTCCTGCCAGGGAGTGACTGCTCCCACTGGGGCACAGTGGCCTCCTGGGGTGTTCTGCAAGGCGGCATTCTTCCGGGAGTCTGAGGTGACTGCTGGTTTAAAGCCATACCTGGAGACTGGGGCATTGCTTCAGCGGGTCAGGAACTGGACATTGTAAATAAAAGCTGGCAACTGGATGTCCCTGCAGATCCTGAAAATTATTTGTTACTCATCTTGATGTCCTCAGTCTTGAGGGGGAGCAGATAGGGTAGGTGAGTTTAGAGTTTAGAAACTTTGGGGCTGCAGATTTAGCTCAGTGGCACAGCGCTTGCTTGGCAAGCACAAAGTCGTGAGTTGGATTCCCGGTACTGGAAAAAAAAAATAGAGTTAAGAAACTTTGTATTTGCACTCCTGTAATCCCAGCACTTGGGAGCCTGAGAAAGGGATTGTTGCAAGTTCAAGGCCAGCCTAGACTACAAAGTGAGTGGAAGACCAGCCGGAACTGCATAGTGATACACTGTCTCAAAAAGA
>NW_004955420.1:12940039-12941970 GCF_000276665.1 Chinchilla lanigera | reverse complement strand
ACAAAAATAATAATAATAATAATAAATAGAGTTGAGAAAATGAAAATGAGAACGCCTAGCTCTGTCTGCTCTTAGTTACCCACTGGGTACCTGCAGGCCACACCTTTTAAGTCCGTGTTACACTGAAAACAACTCAAAGCAGACAGAATAGAGGATACAATCTCCCCTGGACCTGTGCTGGGGTTGAACATGGAGCCTTCCCACTGACCTATACCCCCTGCCCTTTTTATTTCGAGACAAGGTTTCACTAAGTTGCTCAGGCTGGGCTTGAAGTTGCCATCCTCCTGCCTCAGCCTCCCAGAGCAGCTCTGGATGCCATCTTCTACCATGTCCACACCCAGGGTCGAGGGTGTTGAGAAAGCCACAGACCCACAGGCTAGCAGATGTGGGAACACTGTTTCTAGTTTAGCTCTCACCTAGTTTCTGCCTGCTTTTGGCCATTTTTCAGTGGATTCAAAGTTGGGTTTTTTTTTTAGTAATTTTGTCTCATTCTGCAAATTGATTTACTAACTAGTATTTACACCCCAGAATTTATTGCTATTGTTGACCATTAAAGTTACTGCACCACGTAGGTGTGGGCCGGCTGAGGTCCGGGCACTGTGGAGTCCACGCCTGAGCCCTGGCCAGGCAAACCAGGTGACGCCAGTGGCATCCTCCAGGCTAAGCCAGGCTTCCGCAGGGCTCCTGTAGGAACTGACACCGGCTGAGGCAGCGTCAGTGCTGAGAATCCCAGCACCGAAGATCAGAGGTAGCTTGGTGGTGTGTGGGCTATGGGGCACGGAGACCCCCAGGACGCCATCGCCAGAGCTGATGGCGGCTGAGCTGGCTACCCACGGTGACCTGATGGCCGTGGTGGGCACTGCCAAGGTTGGTGGCATCCCCCTTGCTCACTATACCGCCAAGCAGTTGTGAAATGTACCCGTTTCTGGAGGGCAAAAGCCAGCTGCCCCCTAAGGATGCCCCCAGCCCCAGGGTACCCCAGCTATCAGCAAGCCTCTTGAGGAAGCCCCAGGATCAATCTCCAGTACGAGGAGGAAAAAATTTTTTTAAATTTACCTTGCAATGCTGCCAAGTGCTTCTTTCCCTACACACCAATTCAGACTCAGGATGACCTTTAACACAGTTAGGCACTGTTTTTTGAGAGAGTGCCTCAATATGTAATCCAAGGCGGGCTTGGACTTGCAACCATAGTGCCTCAGCCTCCCAAGTGCTACAATTACAGGCATGCACCACCATGCCTGGCTTTCCTATGGTCTTCGGGCATGCTCCAATAGATCGAGAGATGAACCAAAGAAATGATCAAACATTTGAATGCTTCTCATATAACCAAGAAGAATGTGAACAAAACAGAGTCAATCTTTGCAATGAAAGCTCAAACAGTTAAGGTTGTTTTAAGTTTTTTGAAAGACCAACAAAATTCCTACCAGTAAATCTTAAAAGTATTGTGAAGTGTAAGGAATACTGAATGTGGTTAAGGTTCTTCTAGTTCCAACCAAAACTCTGAGATTTTAACAATATCAGAACCATCAAAACCAGATCTATGTTCTTTAATCGTGTGGCCCTCATCAAATAGTTTTCAAGGGGGCTGGGGATTTAGCTCAGTGGCACAGCACCTGCCTGGCAAGTGCAAGATTGTGAGTTCAATCCCCGAAAAAAAAATAGTTTTCAAAAATGGTGCACTTTTGCCGGGCGTGGTGGCGCACACCTGTAATGCCAGGACTCGGGAGGCTGAGGCAGGAGGATCATTGCGAGTTCAAGACCACCCTGGGCTACAAAGTGAGCTTGTAGGGGGCAATTAATCTTAGCATATTATTTTAGATAAAATAGTTTTGGTAAAAGTGTACATGGTGCCTTGGGAAGCCTCCCGGGACAGTGTAAGAGCTAATTCCCCAGATCAACACTGCCCAGGAATGTCTCCCCAAGATAAGGGG
>NW_004955420.1:12919737-12939559 GCF_000276665.1 Chinchilla lanigera | reverse complement strand
AAAAAAAAAAAAAGGGCACTTTTGTTTTTAAATATAGGGAAAGACAAACTGAAGTAAATCATGAATAGAGAAAACCTTTTTTGTTTGGCAGTTGTGATGCTGTATATAGCTACAGATTTCAGAACGGAAGACAGGAATGCATGGCACTCTTACTCGATTTTGATTGTTTTTTAAAAAGGCAACACAATGAGGAAACATTTACCTACTACAGAGGTGGGCAGACAGGTGGGCAGAAGGTAGCTTGGCAGGCAGCTTTTAACAAATACAGGTTGAGACCAAGGGCAAGCAAACCACACTTGTTAAATGTTGCTCCAAGGCGCATACTCAGTTCTGCGGAGTGAGTGTTCTGCGCCGATGTGAGAAGCCTAGGCAGCTGGGCAGTTAAACCAGGCTGGCTTCTCTCTCAGCTGCTTCAGTCCAGGGGATCTCAGGCCCCCTTATTACAGACTCAGCAAACAGCTTCCTGTCCCTCGCCTGCCCTCCCAAGTGGGAACTGCCTTGGGTACAACAAGAATCACAGAATCTTTCCACATTTATTTCTCTAGGAGAGGAGTGGAGGTCACTCTTTGGTAGCGCTTTCCCACTTCAGTCTGTACTGTGATAACTTTTATTGAAGATGCTTTACTGGGGGCCGGGGACATAGCTCAGTGGCATAAGTGCCTGCCTGGCAAGCGCAAGGTCCTGAGTTCAATTCCCAGTACCATAAAACAAACAGACAACAAAAACAAAATAAAAAGATGCTTTACTGGGACTAAAGAGAATGCAGACACTGAGGGAATATTTTAGCCATGCGGAGATGATTTGAATTTGTATCTTGAAAGGTCACTCAGAGCTAGGGACACAGCTCAGGGGTTAGCATGTGCCTAGCATGCATCCCTGGGTTAGACCCGTAATGTAAAAAATTAAGAAAAGAGAGAGCAAGGGCACTCTACCCCCGTTGCGGTGAATAAAGTTCTAACTTGGCCTAAATAACTAAACCTATAATTCCCAGCACTTGCAGGCTGAGGCAGGGAGGGGTCTCTAAGTTCAAGGTCATCCTGGGCTACATTGTGAGTTTAAGGCCAACCTGAAAAAAAAAAAAAAAGGCCAACCTGAACTATATAACAAGATCCTGTTTTTTAAAAAAAAAAAAATTAAAAAATCAGCCTAAAATGCCCAGGATCTTGAAGCAAAGGATGGAACAGAGAAACAGGTTCAAGAGATGAATAAAAGGCAGAATCAACAGGACATGAAGACTTACCTGACATAGCCCAGGATGTGTCCCCAGGGGCAAGGGCAGTGCTAGCTGCTGCTCTTCCAGTATAGGAGGGGATGCAGGACCTTGGAGGGCGGTGCAGATGAGCTGTGCACCGTGGTTTGAAGGGCCTGTGTGATGTCTGGTGTTTATCTCAAGTGCAAGAAAGGTGGGTTTTGGTTTGTTTAGTGATGCTGGGTATTGAGCCCAGGACCACGTGCATGCTAGGCAAGTGCTCTACTAGTGAGCTACACCCCTGGCCCCTATTTGAAGCAGTTTCTTTTTTTTTTTTTTTTTTTTTGTCTTTTTGAGACAGTCTCTCCCTATGCAGTTCAGGCTGGCCTTGAGCTCACTTTGTAGCACAGGCTGATCTTGAAATCACAATGATCCTCCTGCCTCAGCCTCCTGAGTGCTGGGATTACAGGTGTGCGCCACCATGCCCAGCCTGAAACATGATCTTGATAATTTGTCCAGAATGGATTCAAATTTGTGTTCCTCCTATAAATGAGAAAAGTAAGAGGTTTGTGATCCTCCTGCCTCAGCTTCTCAAGTAAGTGACTGTGTGTGCCATACCAGACTGAAAGGCATTGTTTGAAATTGGAAGTTGCCAAGTGAGAGAGACAAAAATCACAAATGTGGGAAGCCTGTGCAACTCTCCCGGGAACAGCAAATTGGGGTCCTTCACAGAGGCATTTGAGGAAAGGCCAGAGGTGAAAGACAAAAGCCCAGAGAAAATGGCACCTCTGAAATCTAGAGGCTCATTTCAAGCAGGCAGATGAACAGCACGGAGTGTGACAGAAGTCATTAGGACTAAAAATGGCCCACCAAATTCAGCAACTACAAAGTCATTGGCGACTGTCAGGCACTGCAGTGCAAGCCTGTCATCCCAGCACTCTGGAAAGCTGAGGCAAGAGGACTACCAAGTTTGAGCCCAATCTGGGCAACTGAGACCTTGGCTTAAAACTGAAAAGAAAAAAAAAAAAAGGTGGTGGTGGCTGGGGATGACGCAGCTCAGTGTGAAGGCTCTGGGTTCAATCCCCAGTGCTGTGTGCAAAGAAAAAAAAAGGCACTGGTGCTGTTGGCTAGGGTTGTTTCACTGACATGTTCAGGGCAGGAGCAATATGTTAAGGAAAACACTGGGTATAGTTTCCTCTTTCCTTTCCTTTAGCTGAGAAAAACCCAAGGAAGACCTGCACACGTGCTTGTCATGGTGAGGTCGGGGGCAGGGGCTGGGGCTGAGGGTCAGGGTAGGTGCAGCCTTGCCGGGAGGAGCCCAACCACGGAGGACATGGGAGGACGGGATGCGGAGAACAGCTGCCAAGAGGGGGAGCACCTCCCACTGAGATGAGCCGGCACAAGCGTTGCTTTTCCTGTTTTCTTTTTTAGAAAGGCTTTGTTGTTATGGTCCAGGTTAGCGGAGAACTCCCTGTGTTAACACCAGCTGGCCTCAGATGTGTTCCTCAGCCCCTCAAGTGCTGGGGAACCCAGGAAACTGCAGTAGAGCGGAAGAAAGTAGTGTTAAAATCAAAGCACGCAGGATCAAAGGTTGTGAATAGCTTTGGAGAAAAAGGCAAAGGAAACAAGGCCTTGGAACAAAATCACCGACTGCTGGACAGCACCAGGAGCCCAGCTCAGGACCACAAGGCTGACAGAGCAGAACCAGGTGTCTGCAGGTATTCGCCAAACATCCCGGTTTTTCTGTTTTTTATATCTTGGTTTTTTTAGACAGTGTCTCCCTGTGTTCAGGCTGACCTTAAAACCTCTATGTAGCCCAACTCACAGCGATCCTCCTGCCTCAGCCTCCGGAGTGCTTCACTGAACATCTTGAGTCTATGTGAATGCCAAAACATAAGGAACCACCCCCCAAATAACACAGTTCAGTGATTAAAAAGAAGAGCTATTATGACCTCAATATATGTGTCACTCCCATACTTCTGTTAAAGTAACCCTTGGAAATGGGGCCCTTGGTGGAGGATCTTCTCAAAGAAGTCACTCACCCTAGCAGCCACCTACAAGCCAAGAGAAGAGGCTTTGCCCTGAAATCTACCCTGCCAGCCCCTTATCACAGACTTTCAACTTCTAGGCCTAGGTAGAAATACATTTCTCTCTTTTTGGTACCAGGAATCAAACTCACTCACGACCTCATGCTTGCCATGCAGACGCTGTGCTGCTGAGCTATATCCCGGGCAACAAAATACCTTTCTAGGTTTGGATGTAACTCAGTGCACAGCATTGCTCCTGCATTTGGGAGGCTGAAGCAGGAAGAATGAGGTTGAAGTGAGCCTGGACTATAGGGTAAGACCCTGTCTCAAAGCAAAAAACAAAATGAAACAGAACTTCTGTTGTTTACACCACCATCTATGGTATTTTGTTGTGGACACCTGAACTAAAGACTTTTTTTTTTTTGTGGTTTGTGGTGGTGGCACGAAGATTGAACCCAGAGCCTTCACACGGAACTACATCCCCAGTCCTTTTGTATTTTGAGATAGGGCTTTTTTTTTTTTTTTTGTACTGGGAATTGAACTCAGGATCTTGTGCTTGCCACGCAGGCGTTTGTGCCGCTGAGCTGTCCCTGGCCCCTAGATAGGGTTTTTGGTTAAACTGCTCAGGCTGCGCTCAAACCTAGGATTCTCCTGCTTCAGCCTCCCAGATTGCTAGGATTACAGCCATGTACACTAAAGACACATTCTTTATAATGAACACAGCAGGAAATACATTTTATATATATATATGTGTGTGTGTATATATATAGATAGACAGGGATATATTTTTATTTGGTGATGGTACTGGGGATCAAACCCAGGGCCTTGTGCATACATTGTGTTTATGAAGAAAAGGCCACAGAAAGGAAACTCAGAAAGCAAAAACAGGCTATAAAATATGGTAGTCAATGTATGTTCAAAATGGAACGGACAGTAATATAACAAAAACTTCCCAGAAAGGTAAAAACAAGATGCAAAAGAACTGAAAAACAAGAGGCTTGGGTGTGGTGGTGCATGCCTGTAATTCCAGCACTTGAGAGGCTGAGGCAGGAGAATCACAGTGTGAGGCCAGCCTTGGCTTCTGTGTGTTCAAGGTCAGCCTGAACTACATAGCAAAACCCTGTCTCTAAACCAAAAAAGGAAGAAAAGCAAGAGAGAATAAAAAATAAAGATTAATGTGAGATTTCCAGAAAGCAACGATGGGGGAGGGGACCAAGAGGCAGTTTTTTTTTTTTTGGTTTGTTTTTTTTCGTCTTTTCGAGGCAGGGTCTTGCTATACAGTTCAGGTTGGCCTTGAGCTCACTTTGTAGCCCAGGCTGGTCTCAAACTCACAATGACCCTCCTGCCTCAGCCTCCCAAGTGCTGGCATTATAGGTGTGCGCCACCATGCCCAGCTAGAGGCAGTTTTCTAAGAAATGTAATTTCTCAGAACTAAAGGTACACAAGTCAACGTTTCAGGGTGACAGTTCCAGACAGACAGAAAATTGGGCCCTAAATAAAGACCTACTAGGATGTTACAGCTTGTGACTAGTTATCCCTCTAAAGCCTCATGCACTCATAGCTGGGAGTTTGGGGAGGTGGCTGGATCGAGGGAATGTGATGCTGGGATTAAGGGTGTGTGATTACTAAATTAGTCCACTGATAATCTGGCACAGTTCTGGGTACAGTAATGGGAAGGCCCACCTTGGGTATGGCAGATAGCCTCAAAGGGATAAAAAGGGGAGGGGGAAGCAGAGCTTGCTGCTGCTACTGTTGCTGCTTCTCCACTTTGCTGCCTTCTGCTGCCCTGCCACACCATGAACTGTTTCTCCTCTGCAGTGCCACCCTGCCCTGAAGCCAGCAATGAACTGAAACCTCTATAAACTGTGAGCTAAAATAAACCTTTCATCCTTTAACTTGTGGGTGTTGGGTATGCTGTCTTAACAATGAGAAAAGTAACAGTAGTAAAAGGCTCTAGGACAACCAAGCATTGACTTCAACATTCTCAAAGGTGTTCCAACCTAGGTGGAACACCTACAGGTGTTCCTGTATGAGCAGTTATACGTGGGGCATTCTCATATATGCAAATTCTTCACATTTCTACTTCCCTGGTCTTGTACCTTTTTCTCAGGAAGCTTGTAGAAGCACACTTCTCTGAAACTGGGACTAACCCAAGCATGAGATACAACCAGGAAACCAAAGAAAGGAACTCAGGAGACAGGTGAAGCTCAACCTCAGACACCAAGGTGCAGACTGCCTGGAGAGGAACAGTCTGACCTGCAGCCCCAGCCCGACTCCAGGATCCTCAAAGGAGCTGTTACTAGTGGAGTAGATTAACTCTACAGGAACTACAGGGTTTTTGCATTTTTTAGTGAGCTTTGGACAATCTAGTGAGAGGAACAGAGCAACTTTCACAGTAAACAAAAAGACAACAAAATCAGCAAGAAAAGCAGAGAGTTGTATGAGAAGTGCCTGGACTCAATGACAAACTGCTCCAGTTTCAAGGAAAGATCAGGAAAAAAAAAAAAAATCAGAGAGAGGGCGGACAATCCTAACACAAGGTGACAGGTGTTTTCCTTCACTGTTCCACTCCTCCTAAATAATTAACATGAAAGTGCCCTAATTTTAAAAAAGCCACCAACATTAAGGGAGTTGTCATATGTGCACTGAGCCTTAGAAACCTAAGCTCCTCATACCACTCACAGGCATTTTTGAACCTTTCTTAAGCAAATGCTTTGACCACTTGCTGTAATGAAATAAATATAAGCCAGATATGGTGGTGCATGCTTGCGGTCCCAGTTGCTGGAGAGGTTGAAAGCAGAAGGATCACAAATCAAGTGTTCAAGGCCCAGCTCAACAGAGTGCAATTATGTATGCACCTGTGATACACAATAAATGTTATATAATTACTTACATCAGAACAGGACTAAGCAGCTTAGTAGTTTAACAACTACATCCTACCCAGTCACTGCCTACACCTCTCATCCCAGCCTAAAACTGTATAATACAGTGATGTCTCAAAATAGTATGTATTCCTTTAAAATTTTTTTACTTTGGTATGGGTTTCCCTAGGTGGCCCAGGCTGCCGCAAATTTGTGATCCTCCTGCCTCAGCCTCTCAGATAGCTGAGATTATAGGTGAGTGACACTGTGCCCACCTCAAGCACTGCACTCCAAAGGATTTCTTGGTACAATGAATGCAGAAATTCTGGCTAGATTTCTATTACCTTGGCCAGGTAAGCATTAGTTGCTGAAACATTCAAACAGATCAGAAGTGTTTCCCTGGAGCTGGGTATGGTGGTGCACTCCTGTAATCCCAGCACTTAGGAAGCTGAGGCAAGAGGATCATTGTGAGTTCAAGACCACCCTGGGCTACAAAGTGAGTTCAGCCAGCCAGCTTAAACTGCATAGCAAGACTCTGTCTCAAAAAGACCCAAAAAAAAAAAAAAAAGTGTTTCCCTGTACCTGAGAGCCAGGAGTATTTGTAAGTAGTTTATTCAGAACCTGATTTACAAGAGGGAAGGGTCAGCCAGGCATAGTGCTGCATGCCTGTAATGCCCGTACTCTTTGAAGCTGAGGCAAGGATCGTAAGTTCTAGTCTAGCCTGGGCAACTTGATGATTTAATGAGATCCGGTCTCAAAATTTGAAAATTTATAAAAGGCTGAGGATGTAGTTAAGGCCCTGGGTTCAATCTCCAGTACTGCAAGGAAAATAAAGAAAACACAAAAGGAGGAAAGGGTCATGCTTGCTACCCCCAACTTTTTAGAAATCTAATCAGAAGCTTTACACTGTAATACATTCAAAAAAGGTACTCTGCCCCCAACTTAACAACATTTATCCTTTAAAAATGCTGCATGCTTTTTGAAAACCTATTATCCTTTTTATTGATAGACTAAAACAGGGTCTCACTGTGTAATTCAGGTTGGCCTTGAACTCAGTACATAGCCTAGGCTGGCCTGGCACTCATGGTGATCCTCCTGCCGCAGCCTCCCAAGTGCTGCGATTACAGGCATGCACCACCATGCCCAGCTCTATTATCTTTTTTAAACATGTACCCTTTTCATTATTCTGATCAAAAAAGAAAAATAGAAGTTTAGGAAAGGGAAAAACAAACATTAAAAAAGTTTATTTCTAGCCCTGAAGAACAAAATTATTGAATGAAGCCACCAAATACAGCAGTCAATGTTAATGCAACAATTAAATAATTGAATGGATTTAAACTAATAGAAAAAAAATATAAAATTTTCACTTAACTGCATTTCTATCTAGCACAACAAGGGCAGGGGGCAACACATTCCAAACAAAGATGCTGAATTTAAAACACAATTCTTTTTTGTAACATATAATGAAAAGCTGACAGGCTTATCATACATGTCCTTCTGCCCGTCCTCATGGAATTGCTCTAGCATGGTGTGTGAGAAAGACTTCAGTCCTTTCAAGGCCAGGCCAATGGCTGACTCCTCTCTCTGGCTCCAGTGGCATGAAACAGAGCACCTCTGCTAACGCTGAAGAAATGTGTTGTGTGAGGGAAAAAAGCGTGTGTGTGTGTGTGTGTGTGTGTGTGTGTGTGTGTATGTGTGTGCGTGTATTTCTTTACTGCACATGTGTATGCACATGCTACAGAAAAACTGACTTTAACTGCTTAAGTATCTATTGTAGGAGCTGTGGAGACAAGGTAGACACCTGCCTTTTGTATTACTATGAAATTCCACTATAAAATTAGTATTTGGTTCTATTTTAGGTATAATTAGCAACACACTGACATTTTACTGGACATGGGTCTCAATATATTTAAAAAATGTTAGATTCAATAACTGATACAAATTCTTTAAGGTCCAACTTTTTTTTAAACTATAGTTACTGCCCGGTCAGATCTAAAATTATTCTGGCTAGAATACAGTATGTATGAACAAATGTGGTTTTAAGTGAGTCCTAAGGAGAAATACTCATAGGTAGGTAGTTTATAACTGCTTATTAAAGGCACAGGTTTAAGTCTGGTGGTTACTAGGTAAGTTTTAAGCAGCTTATTATCTATGTTGAAGGGAAGAGAATTCATGTTTGGTGCCAGGCACTCAACACAGGAAGTCAGAACTTGATAGCCATGTGTCTTAGGCCACAGCTGCTCTATACTTGTTTCCTATTCTAGGTGGGATAAAATGCTCAGTATTTCCATGGTTTCCCAGTTTTAACAGTTCCCTAATAGCAGCAAAAGGAACAAGAGGAAAAGATAACTTTAGGACCACCAGAAAGTCTACAAAAATAATAAATAAGTCCTATACTAACATTGTCTTAATAATACAAGAGGAATACTAAGGTAACTTTCAGATTTAAATAGAAATTCTAAAGTAATGACCAAAAGGGTGAGTACAAAAGGCAATCATTAAAAAACCATCAATCTTGATTCAGATATAATTGTTCTTTCAACAAGATCTGAACATTTTAATTTAAAATTAATAAATCACAATTCTGTATTGCTCTTAAGATTACTTTGTTTAAAAACCACACAGTTCAGAATTAACAAAGTATATTTCTATGACAGGTTAGTTTATCCAGGTAAGTAGAGAATAACCACAGTGCAGCTCCCTTAACCTAGGAGTCAGGTTTTAATGACAAAGTCCGTTGCCAGCAATGGACATGCAGGTAACCATCAAAGAAGTGGCAAGTACAAACCCCAACTGCTTCTATCAACAGAAAAACCCCGTGTGTAGTCAGGGCGTAGCGCGGGGCATCAGCACGGGCGCCCTGGGCCTGGTTTCCGAGCACAGGATGGACGTGCCTTCTTGGGCGGTCAGGAGGCTCAGTCTCCTCGTCTGGCTGGTTGCTATTTCATGGCAGCATCTTCTTCATCATCATCCAGCTAGACAACAGCTGACAAAGGGTGTGCAAATCCAGAACTCAAGAGGCACCAGAGCCTCACTGGAAACCGAACAGCTTGTTTCTGTAATTCAGGGATGGCTGTAGAAGGCCAAATATAGTCCAGAGAAAAATGAAATCGAGAACCAAGATTGAAAACAGAGGCCATTAAGTGCTCTAGTCACGAAGTTTCACTCATTATTATAATAATTTTTCTGAAAACCTCTCTGCAATAGCAATAAAAAACAGCCATTTCTCCTCAGGCCAGTATCTTACCACAGATATGATGCAAAATAACAAAATAAAACCCTGCTAGTTTTCTCAATATTCTCCAAAATAGCGAAATTATTTTAATTCACAATTTATACTACTGCAGAGTGTCCAGCAGGTGTGAAGTTCAGCGGCAGACAGTGGGGACAAAATGCCAGAACCAACCACAGGCGGCATGTCAGCAGGGACAGTACCTCCTACAAAAGCAAAACAATGGCAACAACAAAAACGGGAGAAGAGCAGAGAGGAAAGAAAAACAAGAGGGGAGGGGAGGGGAGAAGAGCGGGTACTCTAATAATTAACGCTACAGGTCACAGACCTTTTATTAAATCTTTAAAATAAAAAGTATTACTATCAATAAGAACATTTCATTTTTCTTTTTTCCAGTTTTTTTTACATGAATACTCTCCACTTATTTGAAAAAACATAAACAAAAACTAAAATAATTCAACATCGCAAATGACCCATAAATCCATCCACTTTAAGTCCTAATAGTACTGGGCTAGTAACATTGGAACCTATGACCAATTCTTACAGTTTGCCAGTCATCGGCTGCATGTCTACAATACTGACACTTCGCTCATGATTCTATTTTAGAACTCACCAGGGTTCAAGTCTCTTGTTTTGTTTTTGCTAGCCCCAAATATTTCTCCTTTTAAAAGGGAAAAGAAAAGTTAACTTTTAAGTTCTGAAAATTCAATGGTTATTGTATTATTTCCACAGGGAGTACAGGAGTTTGTGTGAAGTGAGAGAGGGTTAATCAAAACAAAAACACCTGAAGTTGCAACATATACAGAAACATATTTCCAAGACAAGGGCAAGGGCAGGTAGAGGCACCAAACAGAGTCATAAGGCCCAAGTTGGAGCAAGAACAAATAACTTTGGTTCCAGAAGCCAAATCTGAAGAAGAAACAGGTTGAAAAAGAAGACAAAATTGTAAGGATGTACAGTCCATGGAATTCTTTTTCTGGTTCAATGATTTAGTTATAAATATAGATTATTAGTCTTTCTATACATGTAACAAATGCCAAACTCACTACCATGAAATTTCTAAAAATGACTCTTTCACATTTGTTAAAAAAAGTAAAAATTACATGTTTTTCTTCCCCTTCCTTCAGTTCAAGTTCTGAGCCAAAATATTACAGGTAACAATAGCTGGTCCTAACTTCTAAAAAAGGTTAAACCGTATCAATCTCCTTTGTCAATATAAAGAGCTACATAATTTCTATCACACTTGCTTTGAATTTAGGCAGGAGAAAAACTTCTCAAAGCAAGTCAAACGGAGCAAGTCAAAGAAAAGGAAAGCTATGAAGGAGAACAGAAGACCAGCAGATGAAACAAACACTCTGAAAAAACTCGAATCTGCCATTCAAGTATTGAAAACACCCCAAAGGAGACAACGAACAGGATCTACTCTAACAAAGTCAGCAAAATAGAATGCAAATAGCATGATAAATGGCCTGCTAGGCTGTCTGCTGCAAGATGTAAGCAGTGATTTAGTCCACCACTTCTTTTGGACCCTAAAGAAGGGGTTCGTTTGAAAGTCATAATTCTCTTTTTGCAATTTTCTCTTGGTTGTCTTCAGGGACTAGTTTGTGTTTTTCCTCCATGTCACGCAGACCATCTCTTTAAACCCCCAAAAGAGTACTCGTTTTCATATATTAAAAGACTTCTTTAGAAAAATGGAGAAGAGTGCAGGGCCTCAGCTGGGGCGCTAACGGTTGCTCTTCATCGCTTCCTTTGCCGCCATGATCAGTGGCGTCAGGCTCGATAATGGCTTGGCCAGTTTCAGGAAGGGGTGCTGCCAGAACAGGGGAGGACAACGAGTAACAGTCATCAGTTTCTTTTAAGTAGGCCTCATATGCTACTTTTGATCTTAATTGAACAAACTAAATATATTATTTCAATGCCTGACCAGAATCCTCATAATCAGTGTATCATTTTTTTTTTAGGCAGTGTTTCACTATGTAGCCCAGGCTGGCCTCAAACTTATGCAATCCTCCTGCCTCAGCCTCCCTAGTGCTGGGATTACAGGCATGTGCCACCATGCTCAGCAGTGTATCAGTTTTATAGTTGGTAGCAGGCTTTTTAGTGTTTCTGATTTCATACAATCTACACTTAAATAGCCTATAAATATATTCATGCCAACACCAAACAGGTCAAGAATGATATGCAGAAATTATAATTATGGTATTAATGAATTTCATTCCCAGTAGTTATAGCCCTAAAAGTACAGCAGCTACCTTATTCCTGGTGGTCAATGAATAGTGCAACACAATTAACATTATGAAAACTTTCTGTTGCTTACTCAAAAAAATCAACTTTCCCAACAACTGCATCATTTCCAAATTTACCTGTAACAATTCTTTGGCTGAACCCCTTTTCTCCACATCCATTTCCAAACATCGATTTAAGAAATCCCGAAATATTGGAGAAAGTTTTTCTGGATTCTGGAGTTCTGGCGTTCCATTAGTTGCTATCAGGTACAAAGCCTGGAAACAGAGTAACACCTTCAACATAGGCAAGGCACCGCAACAAGGTGAGTGTCCTTTATCAGATCCCGGAGTCTCCTCCTCTTCCTCTTTCCCCCTTTGTGGTAACAGCTGCCCAGCTTGGGCAATTTAGCAGATCCCCCGCCCGACCAATAAAAAAGAGTGAGAGTGGCTATAGCTCAATACAAAGACCCAGGGTTCAATCCCCAGGACTGAAGGAAAAAAAGAAAAAAAAAAAAAAAAGGGTAAAACACTTTACTTTTCTCTTCAAAACTATCCAATGGCTCCCTCACCTTATCTGGGTGAAAGTGAGAGTTCTTCCAAACGCTGCCACGGCACCACCCACTGCTTCACTTCTTCAGGGATTCACCTTCCTGCCCACTGTCTGCTCAGTATACTCAAGTAATACTGAAAGCTGTTCATGATCTTCAAATGTACCAGAACACTCCTGCTGCAGGGCTTCTACACTTGCTGCTCCTCCTGCTGTAA
Organism: Chinchilla lanigera; assembly: GCF_000276665.1. Lineage (NCBI taxonomy): Eukaryota > Metazoa > Chordata > Mammalia > Rodentia > Chinchillidae > Chinchilla > Chinchilla lanigera. The sequence goes on along the minus strand of NW_004955420.1, from coordinate 12,927,260 downwards.
TACTCTTCCCTGGTAAGCTTTGCTCTCTCACCTCCTGTGTACAAATGCCTGATTCAGCGACCCTCTCCCAACTATCCTTTTGAAGCGAACCTCCTGGCTCTTTGCATGCCAGACTCAGCACTTAGGAGTCCATCACTTAAAACATTCACAGTATTCCTATTTATTTTATAGTCTCTCTCCTACCACTAGAATATTAAGTTCATGAGGACAGGAGTTTTTGTTGATTTTCTTAGGCAGCACTTTGAACAGTACCTGGCACAGGGCAGGTACTCCAGTTAACATTAACTAGCTGGGCATGATGACACACTTCTAATCCTAGTATCTGGCAGGCTGAGGCATGAGGACCACCTTGAGTTCCAGGCCAGCCTGTACTACATAATGAGACCCTGTCTCTAAAAAATGGGGGGAAGGGCAGGGATATAGCTCAGTGCAAGGGCTTAGGTTCAATAGTACTATGAATAAGTAAGAACACTACAAAATAAACCATGCAGCTATTAAAAATCTACAAACTCCAGCACAACACCTAAATCTCAGAAGCAGTCTCTATGTCCACCAACAGAAAAATGGATTGAAATATGTGGTGTTTACACACAGTAGTGCACTACTCTACCGTAAAGGATAAACTTGAGTCCTTTGTAGGAAAAAGGACGCACCTCCAAGCTTCATTTCAAATGAAATAAATCAGACACACAAGCTGAAGTATCACATGGCTTCTGTTCTGTATGAAAAACCCAAAGTGGAAATAAAGAGTAAAATAAAAGACAACAGGAAACAGCAAAACATATCTTTAGCATACAGAAAGGGAACCAAGAGACAGAGGAAGGTTGGAGGGAGGGGATGGAAACAGAATTAAACAAAACAAAAACTGCGATATGTTGTGTACATGTGCCAAGTCCCTAAGAGCAAGGTGATCATTAGATAGTACAAATATGTATACCCTGCCCCCTGCAAGAGAGGAGGGGGGTCCAGAAGATGGAGGGAGGGGGGGAGGGAGGGACGGGAAAAAGAAGAGGTGTCATGTACCAGCTCCCCATGATGAATGCAGCCATTATATACACTTTGGCCATTACACAAAACAAAACACCTACAAACTCTTTAGCTAACGTTTTCAGTTCTATAACTCAGGAGCCGTATGATTTTTAGATGGACAATAAGGGCAGAGGTCAGGTTTTATCACCTTTCTATTCTAAATTCTTGGCTCATTCCAGGCAGACCGGAATGTTTAGGAAAAGCGTTCTCCTCACAGTGCAGCTGCTGTTAATGTCCTTACCCGCAAGGGGTTCTCATTGAGGTATGGAGGCTCTCCTTCGACCATCTCAATAGCCATGATGCCCAGAGACCATATGTCCACTTTGGGGCCGTACGCTTTCCGGGTGACCACCTCAGGTGCCATCCAGTAAGGGGTCCCAACCATGGTGCTGCGTTTGCTCTGCTCAGGGGTGATTTGGGCACAGAACCCAAAGTCGGCTACGGAACAAAACAAAATACAACATCTAGAATTACAAATTTCAAGGATGGCTTAATCCAAAGAATTCACTTCAGATAACATAATTACATTCTGACTATTCAGTCTTTTAACAGAATGCATTTAAAATACTTTGATATTACTTTAAAGAGTCAGTTACTAGGGGAGACTCTTATTGTGAGTAATTCATTCTGCTCCCAAAAGTTTAATAAAACTGAAAAAGATATGAAAAGAAAAAAAATGACCGAAGAGGAACACCAAAACCAAACACAGTGGATTAGGGAGAGGTCAGGACATGAAACCTATGTTGAATAAAATAAACAAAGTAAATGCATTAAGCACCCAACTTAGTAGAGCGCCTAGAAAAAGAACACACCTGACTACTATGATGTACAGGCTCACTAGCATTCATCTACTCCACCCACCTCACCTCCCCGCTACCCTCCCTGGTCTAACCAGGGGAAAGGATGCCTACGTAGTGCCCAGTGTTAACCTGGTAAGGAAATCAGAATCAGAATTTAGAATCACTTCTTCCCTCCCACTGTTAAATCCATTTGACTTCTATGTAGACAATATTAGTAATTAAGCTTGTAAGCTTTAGATTTCATTATGCATTAAGTAAGGTGAATAGTATCTATGAACTGTTTGGTTTGGTTTATTTGACTAGGATATTTTGTAGCATTTTCCTACAACCAATTTTAGAGATCTTTCCATTTTAGTGTTTATCTGCCCTGTTTTTAAAACTACAAAATATACTACATAAAAATATTAAATTACTGTCATTCCTGTACTCCTCAACATTTAAGACAGTTTTAGATTTTCTTTATAATGTTGCAGATACCCGTGTACTGACTACAGTATATCAACTCAGTAACTCTGCAAGTAGAGAATAACAGAGGAGCAATTTTTAGGTAAAATAATATTTATATAGAAAATGAGTGCTTGTAACAAGCCATGTATTGCTCTAAGTACCTTAGGAGCAGTATTATTTTTTAATTTTTCTCTGGTGCTGGGAATTAAACCCAGGACCTCCTCCTATATGCTAAGCAAGTGCTCTACACTGATCTAAAACCACAGCCCCAGTCTATTTCTTAAAATTATACTCATTTTATAAGTGGCAAAACTGAGTCAGTTATCTTTTTAGATAATTTACCCATGAGCATTCACCTACTAAGCGGCAGAGCCAGGAAGAAATGCTGTCCAAAAGAATCTAATTCAATTCTCATGTGTATCTAACTAAAAATGTAGGTGAATGTCTATTTCCAACTCTCTTGCTAAGATTATTTAAACAACAGAAATCTTATATTTTGACCATTTGACTAAATAACCTTTAGAGGATATAATTTAAAAAGGAGAAAGACAGACAGACTGAAAAAGGTGTCAAGCCCTTCAGGAAATTACAAAAACAAATGTTTGGTTTCTTTTCTTTTCTCTTCTTTTTTTTGAGAGCACCGCCCTTCTCTTCCATTTTTTCATAAATTGAATTTACTGGTACAGAACAGTGTCCTTTGATGACTGATTCCTCATCTAGACCTTGGCTTCTCAAACTGTTGTTGATCAAAGCATGGTATGATTCCGCTGAGTTCATTTTCTGGAGCTTCTCTTTAGTGGTCTTCTCTTTAAGTGCACTATTTTCTTACTCGGAAAAAAAGCATTCCGCTTCTGGAATTAGAGTTGGAGGAATTTTTCATGTTCTAAAGTGGACTTTATCCTCCCTTTTCCAGCATGCTCTGTTTGGCATGACTGACACAGTGTGTGTACTGGTTAGCCAGAGCGGAGCAGCTGAGGGTCTGGTGGGTGTTCTCACGGCAACACTGGAGGATTTTGGCCTGCAGATCAGCACAGACCGGATGGTACTCATACCGCCTGAAGTTTGCTTCTACTTCTTCAGCAGCTTTCTGATATTGTTCAGCGGTGACTTTGTAAAACTCCGAGCTCCTCTTCTCTAGTCTAGCCAGCAGCTCTTTGTAGAACGCACCCTGCTTCTTTATCGTTCTGTCTTTCTCTTCCAGCTGCTCAGCCAGGTGCTTTGCCTCTGTGCGCTCCTCCTCATTCGACACCCTCTCTCCAAGAAGAGCTCTAGTTAACTGCTCATTGGCGGCAGCCCTCTCTCTCGGTCCAGGTCTGTCCCTTGCTTTAGTCGTTTCTGATTCTCAGATTCCTTCTTGGCTTGCTCCAATGCCAGTTCTTTAGCCACTCTTCTTTTCAATTCTTCATCAGAAACTGAGGCACCATAAATACCAGAATACCACTGAGACTTCGAACCAGATGGAGAGGGCTCCTTCATTCGATCAATCACATTTTCTGAAAGATCAACCACATTTTCTGAAAGCCGGATGCCCTTACTTGAAGGTGGCACAGTAGGTGCTGGCCGTCCCGCCCACTGCTCCTGCCTCTGTTCCCGCAGCGTCCAATCGTGGACCCATGAGCACGTCAGGGCCCACGCGCACGCGCGGAGGACAGGGCACTTCCCTTGCCCAGGGGGAGCAAGGCCGTGACCCCCTGGTATCTTGATCAAACAAATGCCTTTGATTTTGCAGAGTTAAAGAGGAATTTCAGTAGTGGTTCTGCTCTACTCCCCCAAGGGGAAAAGTTGGAACTGAGGGATAATGACCACAAAGAAAACAAGTTCAGGATTCTTCTCAGGATTCCACTCTGCCTGATAAGAAAGATCATTAGAATTTAAAGCGGATTTTATTCTTGTCAACCAGAGGTCAGGATCATAAAGCTTCCCCTTGAGGCCATGCTCTATAAAATTCAAAGAAAACTGAAGAGTAAGGCACAAAAAACAGATGGCAGAAACAAAGTCAAGCTTATTCCTAAGACAACCAGTTTTCTGATAGTCCCAGGTAGTGTTCCCTCAGTATTTTGCATCTTTAACCTCTAAAAAATTATGATAGGAACTATTATTAGCCTTGGTGAATGAGAAAACAGACCCAATGAAAGGAAGTAACTTGCCCAAAATTATTCAGCAAGCAATAGTAGGTCTGCTATTTAAACCAGGCTGTCCAGTTCATAATCCATATTCTTTACCACTAGATTCCCTTCCTCTCCACATACTAAATCATAAAAAGTTTAATACAAGAGGTTAATTGAATAAAAGACAGGGAGTTATAATAAGAAACAAACAAGTAACAAATTAATGTTATCTCTTCAATTGTTACTCACTAAGTTTAACCGATCCTTCCATTCCCAAAAGCACATTGTCACTTTTGATGTCTCTGTGGATCACTTGATTAGCATGTAAAAACTCCAATGCCTGTAAACACTGGACAGAAGGAAACACCTATCAATAAAACAGTTCTCAAAAGTTTCCAGTCCACAGGAGAAGACCTTCCAATACTTAACATTTATAAAGGAAAAAAAACTACCTCATATGCAAAGTTAAGAAAACAAAATGCCCCAATTAGCAAGAAGATCCTTTCCCATGCCCTGAACTCATCCAGAAACACTTTTTTTTTTTTTGGTCTTTTTGAGACAAGGTTTTACTATGCTATTCAGACTGGCCTTGAACTCACTTATGTAAGGCCGGGGATATAGCTCAGCGGCAAGAGCACCTGCCTGGCAAGCACAAGGTCCTGAGTTCGATTCCAGGTACCAAAAAAAAAAGCAAAAAACAAAAAACAAATACCTCACTTATGTAGCCCAGGCTGGCCTCAAACTCCAAATGATCCCCCTGCCTCAGCCTCCCGAGTGCTGCGATTTCAGGTGTGTGCTACCACGCCCAGCCAGAAACAATATTAAATAATGGCTCATCTAGTCTTTCCTGTGCCTTGACTGTTTTTTCTTTTCAGACAGGCTGGCCTTGAATTCCGGGGCCTCAAACTTGCAATCTTCCTGCCTCAGTCGCCCAGAATGCTGGAATGCCTGGTGTGTGACCCCATGTCACACTGCTCCAGTGTTTCTGAACCAATATACTGAGAGTATAAATTTGGAAAAAGTTAGCTGTATTTTAATTTATTATTCCCATGAGAAATGAACAACAAATGAACTCTGTATACCATTATAACAACTAAAAATCTCATTCAAATTACCATTCTACTTATTCAAGGAAAAAACAGATTTTACTGAATATTATTATATTATATTTACCAGGCATTTAATCAGATTCTTGACCATGGTATCCTGCCAGGTAAGTATAATCAGATTCTTTTTTTTTTTAAAAAATCAGATTCTTAAATATAATAAAACCCCAAAATAATACTTCTACAAGTAAGTAGAAACAAAGAGCACAATTTTAAAATTCTAGCATATGGAAGAAAACACAAGGGAATAGCAATTAGAACTCCTAAAATAAATTTTTATATCAAATATGAAAAAAACTTTTTTTTTTTCTTTGCAGTACTGGGAATCGAACTCAGGAACTTGCGCTTGCTAGGCAGGCACTTATACCACTGAGCTATATCCCCAGCCCCGAAAAAAACTATTAAAAAAATGAAGTATAGACAAATTCTTAAGTTTTGATCCATTTTTTTAAGTGACCTAGTATATTTCATTAAAGGATATTGGATTCAGAACTATTAAGAAATTATTTCCTTCCTCCAATCAAAACTATGCTATCCCTTAGGTAAAGTGTAAGTAACTCAAAATTAAAAATTGCAAGCCAGGCATGGTGGCAAATGCCTAATTCCAGTATGGGAGGCAGAGGGGGATTGTGGGCTATGTAAGGAGTGCTAGGCTAGCCTGACTACAGAGACAAACCTTGTATCCTCCAAAAAAACCAAACCAAACCAACAAAAAAAATCTTTGTAACATTTTAATAAACGCTAAAAAAAAAAATCATAGAGCAAAACCTATAATTCACTTATGTATTACTACACAAGTGCTGAAAGCCAAATCATAGAAAACAGGCTTATGAACTTTTTAACATTTTGTCTTTTGTGTTTATTTATTTATTTTTTTTTTGGTAGTACTGGGGATTGAACTCAGGGCCTTGTACATGCTAGGCAAGCACTCTACCACTGAGCTACAGCCCCAGCCCCAACAATTTTGTCTTTTGTAACAATGATTCTTATGATACTTATGTCAGTTTCAGTGACAACAGCAAAACCATTAACCTTAGTCTCATCTGTAGAAAAAGATGCAGATTGAAGGAAAACTTGTTTTTGGCTTAGATTCAGAGAGTTTAGCAAAATTCTACCGTCTTAAGCAAAGAGCAAGGGTTGAATTTCACTAGTAAGTATAAAGAAAGGAGTTTTTCCATCTTCAGTGACTCAATACAGGTAGACAGAGACTTACTAGTACTTAAGGGGAATACTCCTACATGTCTTGCTTTGCCTGGGATGGTTCGGGTTTCCACCGCTGAGTGTTCGAGAACTTTTTACTCTCAAAAGTATCCTGAATGGATGGTAAGCTTATGATCATCTTCCTGAGATTCGCCTGTGAACTTGGCTCTTTAAAGGTCCATGCCTTATTCTTAAACTCTCTTACACATAAAGAAAGGGAGAAAAGGGTGTAGGACAACTTGCAGAGAATGTGTACAAAGTATCTCACACAATAAAAATTTCCTGCACAGAAAAGCTTTCCTTCTTTGCACCTCTTGCTATCCATAGCAGAAGTTGTTCCACAAGAATCAAACTCACCTCTCTGCACACAGCAGCAATCTGAGCTTCATCCATGCATGTTTCTGTTACAACATCTGTGAGTGACCCACCAGCCAAGTACTCCATGACTACAAACAACTCGTCTCCCACCAGGTAACTAAAAACAGAATGCAAAACACTCACAGTTTTGTTTTTTCTAACCACACAGTACTCCATGTTGAAGAATTCAAATGCTAATAGTAATAGTAATAAACCATGAGACTTGATAGCTTGAGAGCTAGAAAGAGAACTGAAGACTATAACAGCACAAAAAACGAAGTGATGATTCTGGATCATTTAAAAGACACAAACCAGCGTGGTGGCACACGCCTGTAATCCCAGCACTTGGAAGACTGAGGAAGGAGGATCGCTGCAAGTTCAAGACCAACCTGGGCTACAAAGTAAGCTCAAGGCCAGCCTGAACTGCATAGTGAGACCTTGTTTCAAAAACACAAAAAAGAAAAAAATCAAATCCC
>NW_004955420.1:12868759-12919122 GCF_000276665.1 Chinchilla lanigera | reverse complement strand
TATATATTATGGGGGATATGGCTTAGTAGTAGAGGACTTGCCTACCATGCATGAGGTCCAGGATTCAATACCCATTACTACCAAAAAAGATAAAAAAAAAAATTCCTTTCAAAATGTATTATCTTTCCCCATTATTACGGTTTATATCCAGCTGCGCCCCCTACAAACTTCATGAGCTCACAGGTGAGGCTTTGGGGAGGTGACTGGATCCTGGGCTTGAGATACTGGATTAGCCCACTGCTGAGTTTACAGCTGAGTGTGCCATGGAGGGTTAAAGCCTGGTGGGAAGCGGTGCGTCACTGTGGGCACGACCTAGAAAATATATACATATGTTTATCTATATCAAGGGAAGAGGAGGGATTGATCCTTTGATACCTTGATGCCGCCTACCTGCCATGCCATGAACTGTTTCTCTTCTGCCATGCCACCCTGTCTTGCAACTAGCTGATTATGGGCTGAAACCTCTACAAACTGTGAGCCAGAATAAATCTCTCACCTCCGTTAACTTGTGGGTGTCAGGTATTTTGTCCTAGCAATGGAAAAAGTAACTAAGACACTCATCCTACACAATTTTAAATATGTAATAAAAAAAGTGGAATAAAATAACCGATAATCTTTATCTCTAATACAACCACCATTATCATTTTGTTTTAAACATTTTTAATGTTTGTTTCCCTTCCTTTTCACTATCATTTTCTAGTACTCTTTTCTTCATTCATATGTGAGATTATTTAAAAACAAAAACACGTTGCTGGGCGCTGTGGCACATGCCCTTTATGTTGCCTACTTAGGAGGCAAAGGCAGTTAAAAGCCCACCCTGGACAACCCAGCAAGACCCTGTCTCAACATATACATGAAAGAGTTGGGGATGTAACTCCAAGTTATAGCACTTGCCTAGCATGTGTGAGGCCCTGAGTCCAACCCCTGTAGTTGGGGAAGAAGGAGGAACAGGGGAAGGGAGAGGAAGAGAGGAAATGTACCTGAAAAGTTTAATTCTATAAACACAGTATCCATAATTAAGGCCAAAGTCTAAACAGAAAAGAAACACATCTGTAATAGTAATTTTCTAGTCTGTTTTTTGTTATTTAACATTAATTCTTTTTTTTGTTTGCTTGTTTTTGGGTCTTTCTGAGAAAAGGTCTCACTATGTAGTTCGGGCTGGCCGCGAACTCGATGTGATCCTCTTGCCTGAGCCTCCCGAGTGCTGGGATTACAGGCATGCACATGCCCTGCAACAACATCAATTCCTAGGCAGATGAGCTTTTCTTAAGCATATATAATTTGCCCATTACAAACAGCATTTAAAATAAAAAGTTTAAGAAATATGTGGCTAGTCATGTCTGTGGGTCAAGCACAAATCTCAGCCAAACCATTCCTTAACATGCCTGCTTCTGTCATTTGCATTGCATACAGGTATCAGCAGCAACATCTTTCATTTCATTGCCTTCTCACTTGCCAATGATATCCTTGTAGAAAAAGAACCTTCTAAACTGGAACGTGCTATTTTTACCTCCCCTTCATTTACTACTCAACAATGGCATCCTACCCTATTATGGTGCGTGTCTAAATGGGCCCCCAAAGCCTCATGCAATCATCAGCATGCTTTTTTGGAGGTGGCTGAATCTAGAGTGTGTGATTGATTAATGGTTCAAAACGGGGATTAAGGGTGCTTGGATTAAGGCTTGGTGACTGTTGGATCACTCCACTGATTGAACTGACACCACCCTACTCCCAGCCGTGTGGATAAAAGGGGCAGAAATAGGCTTGTTTTGTTCTTGTTGCTTTTGCTATCTTCTGCCGCCATGAGCTCTTACCGATCTGTCACGTGCCACCCTGCCTTGGAGCTAGCCAATTACGGACTGAAACCTCTACAAAATTGTGAGCTAAATAAACCTTTCTTCCTTTAATTTTGGAAGTCACATATTTTGTATCAGAAACAAGAGAAAAGTAATCAAGACATACTCTAATGTAGCTTATCTCTACCAATCTATGAAAGCACAAATTTCTATGTTTTTATCCTAATATTTAAAAAATATGAATACCTGTCCAAGAAGTTAACTATGTTGGGATTCTTTAATTCTTTCATCACCATAATCTCATTAATGATCAATTCCTTCTTTGGTTGTTTCTGTAAATTGATCTGTTTGATAGCAACCTATAATGGAAACAGAATTCAAAAATCTGAACAGTTTTCCTAGAAAGTAAGAAACACTAATCAATTCATAATTAATCTAACTTTTGGTGCATACACTGTATTACACAACAGACTGCAACTTATTCACAAGGAGTGCTTCTACCTGCAACTGCTCACGTGCAATGCTTTGGAATGGATGGTGCTGACATACGTTCACATTTCTTTGTTGATTAACCCATCCAAGATCATTCTACCATCAGGAATTGACCCTCTTTTCTTTCTAAGCAGGGGACAATTTTTTTAAAGTATTTTTTACTTATGACATTGAACTCATAACTACTTCTTTGTCCCCTCCTACTCTTACAGTAGTGGGAACTGAACCCAGGGTCTTCACACTATTATATCTCCAGCCATTTTTAGTTTTTAGCTTTTTGAGACAGGGTCTTGTAAGATTCCATCTCAAAATTTAAAAGTAGCTAAATCGCCCAGGCTAGCCTTGAATTTCCATCTTCCTGCCTCAGCCTCTAGAGTCCTGGGATTACCAGCCTGTGCCACCATGCCCTTATCTTTGTTTCCCTTAATGTGAGAATTGCTACAAAATTATGTACCTTAATTCTTGCAACATATTCAACTTAAACAACAGATTTCTATTAATTACTTAGTTTCGCTCTATAAGAAATGCTAATGGTAATAACAACCAGAGTATAAAAGGGTAGGGAGCTGTAGTTACCTCCTGTCCCAGTGCCACATCAGTGGCAGTGAAAACTGTACCAGAAGCCCTGGGGAAAAAACGGGAGAAAAGACATAATCAGATTTAAAGATTCTAAACCACTATCATTTAACCCAAAGATATTATCATTATCATACAAAGACTTTACAATTTAAAACCAGGCATGGTGGGACATGCCAATAATCTTAGCAGGTGGGAAGCTGAGTCAGGAGGATCATAGTGAGTTTGAGGCTGGCCTGGTAACACAGTGAGTTCAAGGTTAATCTGGACTACACAGAGGGACCTTGTTTCAAAACAAAGACTTTACAATTTGAGCAACTGAAAAGGAATTAAAGACTTAGTATTTCTAAAAGAAATTAAAGCTAAAAGGAGAAAAAGAAGAAAAAACAAGCAATCCTTGTGCCCAAAGTATCAGTCCTATAAAAATGTAGGAAAAAAAAGTACAAAGAAAAATATAACATACATTCATAAATAACACTTCCCTCCTTAAAAAATAAACAACTACAAATAAACTTGAGGGCCCTCTGCATGCCCCTCCCACTCCATCCTCCTTCCCAAGGGTGGTCTGCATTTGGTGTGCATGCTACATTCAATGTGCACCACTTCCGTGCACTTCCCTACTTTCACCTACAAAAGCTAAGTATCTCAATATACTATATTTGGCTTAATTTTTAAAGCCTATGTGGTTTTGTTTTATGTATTTCTCTGCCATTTGCTTTTAAAAAAATATTCAACATTAAATTTGTAATGGTCATCTGTATACACAGGTATCATTCTTGCTCATTTATTATCATGTTAGTCAATATATTAACATCCATTATCATGCTCAAAAGTACTAAGGTGATTTTAAATCCACTGCTCCAAATGAATGTAACTATTAAAAATACTCAATATAATTTCTTTTTTTCAAGCTAAGATTTAAATACATGTTTTTATTGCCTATAATCCTGCAATAAATGTTTTCACTGTCTTTTAAATATATGCTATGGGCAATTTCTCCATCTAAGTAAATCCCTTAGCTCCTATGGGAAATGACATTTAAGAAGGAACACTGGTACACTGTTAACTAGTAAAGTTTTAAACAGCATCTAGAAACGAACTGCATTATGTATTTCTATAAACCTCCAGGGTACCAAGCATAGATTTACAGTGAGTGTGCAATGTCGGGGGAAAAAAGAGAGATCATGCTATCAGCTCAGGCAGTACTGAATATTACCAGTCATAAACACTTACCCTTGTCCAATTTTTTCGTATCTTGTATATTTCTTCTTAGGATCACCTATGCTCACAATAGTCCCTATTGTAAACAAAAACTGGAAGCTCAGTAAAGCATTTTAAATGTACAGTAATTCTGACATCATTATTCCTTTAGTAAACTCTACAAATCTTAACAGAGGTTTTCAAATACAAGTTTCAAACATAATTTGTTTCAAACACAAAACACTGAAGAAACATAATAAAAGTAAAAAGTCACCAGAAACATTATTTCCATTATATTAGATCTCCCAGTTAATCATGTTATCAATTAATCTCAAAAATGATGAAATTATAAAACAATCATGTGTTCAGTCTATGTGAGATTAAATGAAGTTCTCCGGATTCAGGATGTACTGCTCTAAACAGGCAAGTCCTGGCCAACTGATTGTTCTTTTCTACTCCAGTGAATGATTTCCACTAGCGCAAAGTTACGAAACTTAGGGCCAGAAATAATAAATTATATTCAAATGAACAGCCTCCAAATGGCTTTTCTGACTACTATAATGTATCTTCTTTTGGTATATTTAGGAAACCACTTAGTAGTATAGAGATTCTTTTCCACTGAGTTAAACCCTAGTTGCCCAGATTGAGCTAGAACTAGTGATCCTCCTACCTTAGCCTCCAAAAGTGCTGAGATTACATGTGTAAACCACCATGCCTGGCTACTCCACATTAAATGAATTAATCATGTATTTACTTTAGGAAAGTTCTAAAAAAACAGGTTTTAAAATTAGGAGCCTGGACCCAAAATCCTAGCTTTTTAATACCATCAAGTCAAAACACGAGAAATTTACACTAACTTTCATTTGGTTAAGGTAAAAGAAGACAGAGATATGTATGTCAAGGGACCACACATAAAAATCTTTAGTCATTTAAGCCCAAGTCAAGAAACTAATGGTGCCAGGAGTGGTTTAAAGACAGCCTGCACTGTATAATGAGACCCCTTCTCAAACCTCTGTCTTTCAATCTCCTAAAAAAAAGATTAAAAGGTAAAAAAAGGGCAAAAAGATATCAACAAAGATAAGAGATATGATAACGAAGTTACAACTGAATGGTGACAATTGTTCTAGTTTTTCTTTTTTTTTGCTATCAGGGATTGAACTCAGGACCTTGCATTCTCCAGGCGGGCACTTGTGCTACTGAGTTACATCCCTGGCCCTCTAGTTTATTTTAAAAAACTATTTGCTCTCCTAAGAGAAAGAATCTATCCATCCATCCAATTCCAGAGTGAAAGCAGGTTTATATTTGAAAGCACTGAAGTATCAAGAGCAAATAAATTTAGAGCATATAAATGTGTAAAACAATCCATCTATGAAGTATTTTGTCCCTGACCCCTTGACCTAAGGTTAGTGTTTAGTTTTTTGATTTATAACTTTTTGTTTTAAGATAGGGTCTTGCCTTGTAGTTCAGGCTGGCTTGGAAATGCAATCCTCCTGCTTCAGCCTCCCGAATGCTGGGATTACAGGTGTGCACAACCACACTCAGCCAGTCAGTATTCTTTAAAACCACAATTGCTACTGACATGTCATCAGACATGACTGCTATTCTCTCCTTGGCCCTGTTTATGTTACTCATAATGCTAGATCTAAGTCAATGACAAATGATGAGTTAAATGGGAGAAGGAAAAATAAATCCTTTTCTGTATCTATAGTTCATTTTGTTTAGTTATTTAGGGCTGTTTTTTTGTAGGTGCCCGTTAAGAAGATACAGGTATTACGCAAATATGCACAAGTCTTCCTTGATAAAAATTCCCAACCACGTCTTTTAGATCTGCTTCATCTGAGAAAAAGCACTGCTCCCAAATGGGCTGACTTCACTAGCTAAAGCACAGTACCTTTCAAATACACATGAGAAGACTGTTACTCTGCTTTCACTGGATTGTAATTAAAGCTATTGTTCCTTTAAGAAAACCAATGTTTGCCAGGTGTGGTGGTGCATGCTTAAAATCCTAGCACTCTCCTAGGGAAGTTGAGACAGGAGGATCCCTGAGTTCAAGGCTAGCCTGGGATACATAAACTAATTCAAGGGCAGCCTGTACTACATGGGTGATGAGACCTTGCCTCATCACCCATTCAAAAAAAAAAGAAAACAGTTTTCTCTTCTGCATTAAGTAAAAATGTAAGGCATAAATTAAAATCCACCTTGGCCTTTGGTTGTTTTTAGTGCTGGGGAAAACAGTTTCAAGAGCTGTTACTTTACAAATAATGTAAAATGTAGATAACGTACTTAATTTCTCCATAATCTCTTCATCTGTCATCTTGGTCTTCTTTTTTTGTTTGTCTGTAGACTTGGCACCACCATCAATGTGAGAATCACCCACTGGTGCAGGGATGGGGTCAATTACAGAGCGTGTGTAAATCTGCAGAAATGCAGTGATTACTGAGGTCTGAGAAAAGCATTCTCAGAGTTGTTTCTTCCTGTCGGGTTTTCTGTCGTCCTGGCCTAGGCCAGGCTAGTGCTCCGCCACCCAGCTCCCTCCCAGGCCCTGCCACACAGCCTCCCTAGCACGCCACTCAGTTCTTCCACTTTTACCCAAAACTAAGTTCTCTCGCCCATGGTTTTAAAGAATGATAGTTTTAGGCTATAAAAAAAAGTAACTAAGAATAAATGTAAAACACTGCCTTTGGCACAGATGCCATTATTTTTAAAAAAAATCTTGTCTAGCAAAATAGCAGGCCCATGAATAAAATTTGTGACCATATCTAAAATAGCATGATAATAAAAGATAATAATGTAGCAAAATGTGCCCAACTTAAAAATGTTTTTGCTACAAGAGATAAAATGGAAAAGATAGAAACTTTGATGTTGAATTAACTCCTCCTAATTCTCACCAAAAGTTTTATACAAAATAAATTTCAGTTCAAACGGGAGAGTACAGAGCGAACAGCTACGCCACCCTCGAGAGCTCAGCCCCCCTCCTAACCCACAGTGCCTCCCAGCCTCGTCTCGTCTTAGCACAGGGACGAGGGCAGCACCGGGGCAGCCTCTCTTCTTAGAGGCCTCTGAGATCACTGCTGTTAAAATTCTCCCTTGGAATTTCACTCTCAACGGCCTCCAGATGACAGACATCAAAGCTTTGAGAGACATGTAAAATGAGAGACAAAACACTTAATACGGGAAAGATCTAAATTTTAAATTAGGAGAGCCAGAAAATTAGATGAACTCTAGAAATGAAGGCAAAATATAGAAAGAAAAAACTCAGTGACAGCAGCCCAGTGTGCCCGTCAAACACTTACTGATTTCGTGTGGTCGGGTCGTGGGGCAGTGACAGGAGGAGCAGCCTCTTCATCGTCGTCATCTTCCTCGGTCACCACTACTGACGTTTCTGAGCCCTTGGCATTCAGCTGCGTTCACCACAGGGCAAGGCGAGCAAGATGCACCAGTACAACCACAAGGTTAAAATACGACAATCTCTGTTTTTTTAAACATATCTTTAAAGGTTTCTTTCTTCAATAGCTCACTTAAAAATGATTAAAACTAACTGGTTCTAATATAATACTTAAAAAGTAAAAGTGATTTTATGAATTAGGGAAAAATAAGCTTATAAAATAAATGTATATGGTATATCAAACATTCTTGAGTACTATTTATGCCTTTAAATAAGCACACACATAGTGCTCCAAAAGCAATCATTTATTTGTTAAGATCAAAACCAAAGATCTTCTGAACTATGCATACCTCAAAGTGATCATGCAGCATTTGAAAGAGACAGATTCAAAAAAAAAGAAAAAAAAGGGGGCGAGCGTGGTGGCGCATGCCTGTAATCCCAGCACTCAGGAAGCTAAGGCAGGAGGATCACCAAGAATTCGAGGCCAGCCTGGGCTACATAGTGAGTTTAGGGCCAGCCTGAGCTGCACAGCAAAACCCTGTCTCAATTATTTTGTTTTTTTTTCCGGTACCGGGAATCGAACTCATGACCTTGCGCTTGTCAGGCAGGGGCTGTGCCGATGAGCTAAATCCCCAGCCCCTAAAACCCTGTCTCAAAAAGACAAAAAAAGAAAAAGGAACAGCCAGATTCATCAGAAACTCAAGCTCATGAAACAAGAGGGTTGGTTAGTTTCAATGAGGAGCTATTCCCCCAGGCTGCACTCAGTAGAACAGCACAGGACAGAGGGTTTGGGGCCCAGGTACAGGCAGGAACAGTTGCATACACAAACATTACCAGAAGTAGTTAACACGCTCCAGAGGTCACTGTAAATGTTAATCATTTTAAATAGCATATCAAGGAAATTCGGATTATGGCTACTTTAACTACTGAGAGGCTAGCTAAAAAAAAATAATTAAATATTCACCTCAGATGATTGAATTTAATCTTATAAAGCAAAATAAAAACTGAAATCTGCTTTGGGTAACCTACACTAGAACTAAAGCAACAAGAAATAAATTATTAACTTACCGCTTGCGTTCCTGAAGGGAAGCCATCTTTCTCTGAATATGAAACAGAAAAGAATGTTAATCCCGAAAGAAAACTTTATATAACAAAAGGAAACAAAAATGAAAGTAGAGCAAGCCAGTTTCTGTGGGGAGAAGGGCAGCACCAGGGGCTGGACCCAGATTCCTGGCGTGATGGGCAGGTGCTTCACATACATGAACCTGTACAAATTTTATGTCATTTTGACTTGAACAATCTCTTAAGTAAAATGATAATACCAGTATTTAAGTAGGAATCATACAAGTCCAAGTTAATGACTCTCAAATCTTATTGAAACCTCATAAATTTATTAAAAATTATGAAATTATATACTCATCATAGGTAAAACTGAGTAAATTATACCTCAATAAAGTTATTAAAACTTAATTGAAATTATATCTGTCAACTGCATTTATTAATTTTTTTTTTTTTTTCCAGTACCAGGAATCAAACTCACGACCTCAGGCTTGCCAGGCAGGCGCTGTGCTGCTGAGCTAAATTCCCAGCCAATTTATTAAAACATTTATTGTTCAAATTATTTTCTCAGTACCATATACAAGTTCAAACTTCCCATGATGAATGTGCTCATTATGTATACCTAAAATGTACCAATAAACTTAATTTTAAAAACAGGTATTTTCTCCAGAAAATTATCTACTAAGCTACCATTCAACAATAATAATTGTGCAAAGTAAAATTCTCATTTTGGTTGTTTTTTTGAGACAGTGTCTCATATGTTCCAAGCAGGCCTAAAATGTGCTATACACCCCCAGAGGCTGGCCTCAAACTCACCATCCTCCTGCCTCAGCTTCCTAGGTTCTCAGTTCATAGGCACGTGCCACTATGTCAGGCATAGCAAAACTTTTGGCCTAACTACTTTTATATTTCCATTTTCAAATGCTAGAGACTTTAGTATATTTATATTGGATGGAAAAAACCTACTATTTTTCTGGTCAAACTTTGCTTGTTTTAGAAACAATTACTAATTTACAAAAATTAGAATGTACCAGATTCAAGTAAAAGAGGTCAGGATCATTTGCAAAGAGGTCTCTATTTCTTCCTTTTTAATGCAAGGATGCAAATATAGTATATGTATAATTTTGGTTTAGTTTTTTTTTGGGGGGGGGCAGTGCTTGGCTGGTAGTAGTAGAGAATGAACCCAGGGCTTTTGCACTGAGCTACATCCCTATGCCTTCTTAAATTTTTTAAAATTTTAAGACAGAATCTCACTAGTTGGTAAATTGCTCAAACTAGCCTTGATCCTCTTGCCTCAGCCTTCCAGAGTGACTGAGATTACAGGCATGCATCACTCTACCCTGCTTAATCATATTTTTAAAAACTACATGTGTAACTTTAGCTACAAAGAAACATTAAATGAAACCCTGGGGATGTAACTAACACAATCCATACTAGGAAAAACAGACAAATATCTTGTTTAAAAAAAAAAAAAAAAAAAAAAACAGGAAAAAATATAAGAACCACCCAACAGGGGGGAGCCTAAATCTGAAAAGACATTCAAGATACTTCTCAACCAAATCTAAGTATGGACTTGATTCTAATGGTAATTTAAACAAAGTGGAGTTGGGTGCCCCAAATCCCAACGCTCTTGTAGTCTGCGGCAAGAAGATTACAAACCCAAACCCAGCCTGGGCTCAAATTTAGGAAGGCTCTGTCTCAAAATTTACAAAAAGGGCTGAAAATGTAGCTCAGTGCAAAGCCCCTGAGTTTACATCACTAGTACTGGGAGAGGGAGACCCAGAAAACAAAAAGAAATGAATTTTCATTTGGCTTTTTTTCTCCCTTCTTCTTTCCTTTGGCTTTTTATGATTCTGTCTCACTGTGTAGTTCAGGCTAGCCCCGAATTTGTTAAATTACCCACACTAAGTCAGGCATGGTGATGCAGGCCTGTAATCCCAACACCAGGGAAGGTGAGGTAGGAGGACTGTTGTTTGAGACAGCCTGCGCTACATAGCGAGTTCAAAGCCGACCTGAACTACATAGCGAGACCCTGCCTAAAAAAAACAGAACAGAACAAAACAGAACAATAAATAAATAAATAATAAATTATCCACACTAAGGCCTGAGTATGTGATCCTCTTGCTTCAGCCTCCCAGAGTGCTGGGATTACAAACATGTACCACCATATCTGGCTGTTTTTAAAAATCAACTCTAATTTAACAAAAATACCCCAAAACAATAAAATCAACTATATTCTAATTCTTACCTGATGATATTCCAATTCTGAAGTATAAATCTTTTTAGTTATGATGCTTAATTTCAATTTTAATAGAAAAACATTTTTAAGTCTATATATTTATATAGTAAAACAATTTTCCTTCCATCCCACTAACAATATATCTTTATCATGAACTTGTCCATAAATCTACATTTTTTCCTTCTATTGCTAGAAGGCATTTAAAAGCAGTGAGGAGGAAAAAACGAAAAAGTCAAAATACCCATAAACTCCATTTCTGGCAAATCTGAGGTTAATATAATCCCCAGACTCCAATTTATGGGTAAGATCCACCCTGCTCAGTTTTTCTTTTTTTTTGGCAGTACTGAGGGTTGAACCCAGGACCTTGCGCATGGGTTGTGGTAGAGTGGTAGAGTAGGCAAGTACTCTACCACTGAGCTCCATCCCTAGCCCCCTTATCAGTTCAAAAGCTGACTCTAGTTGAGTGTGGGGCACACAATAGTAATCCCAGCACTCTGGGAGGCTGAGAAGGGAGGACTGAGAGTCAGAGCCTCGCCTGGGCAAATGATCAGCTTAATGACTTAGCACCTCAAAATTAGTAATAATAATAGTAGTGGTAGTAGTAGTAGTAACGGCTGGGGGTTGCAGCTTAGTATCAAAGTTCTTGGTTCTACCCTTCACAATTCTGCATGTCATCCAGCCGTTCATCAGTATCTGATGTCTTACCAGGAGGAGTGAAACTCAGGTACTTCTGCTTCACGGTGTTGGAGTCATAGAACTTGAGGACATCCAGCACGGCCTGCGGGTTCTTTTTCTGCTCTAGCTTGGTGATGTTGGAGGTCTGCAGTAAGCGAGCCCACTGCTCCGGCATACCCTGACAAGAGAAAGCCGGACACAGTCACAGTTTGCATTGTTGTCATTTTCAGAGATAAATCACAAAATACATAAAACAAACCAATACAAACTATTTAAGGTTTGACTAAATTCTAACAGGTCTAGTTTTCTAAAATATTTTCCTATAACTGTTCTGTATAGTTGTAATTAATAGGTTCTGCTCTATTTTTTTTTTTTTTTGTCTTTTTGAGACAGGGTCTCACTATGCAGTTCAGGCTGGCCTTGAGCTCACTTTGTAGCCTAGGCTGGCCCCAAACTTTCAACGATCCTCCTGCCTCAGCCTCCCAGGTGCTACGATTACAGGCGTACACCACCACACCTGGCTGGCTCAGCTCTCTAGGAAAAACAAAACAAAACAAAACAAAATCCAGTCACTAAAACTTTTATGAAAAGCAAAGAGCAGTAACTGACAAGATATGGATAGAAAATGTCAAACTTCATACTGAAGAAAATGGCTTAGCAGTGTTTTAGTGCCACAAATAAACTCCAACCAAGAAAACTTACAGTAAACTCTCCAGTAACAGCATCAAACCCAACATGGATGGTGTGCTCAAAATCAGACGGAGGGGAAATCTCTGGCCGTTCTTTTTCTTTCTTTCTACTTCCTTGAGAGCATCAAGAAAAAACAATGAAGAATATTCAAAGTTAATATAGCCACTTTTAATCTTGTGTTTGTATTTTTCCTCAGAGTGGAAATAGTTATTGCAGAAAACAGGCTTCCTGTAAATACATGGGCTGAGAGAACAATGGTAGATGAAGGAAGTCGATCCTCCCATCCACAGAGGGGAGCAGTTTGCAACAGCCACGTGCTTCTTGCGCTAGCCAAGTTCTTCCTTTTTATTGCAGTTAATAACTGCTGCATTTAAAGACTATCCAAATTTTCTGTTCCCAAATGTCAACTTTTCAAAACATTCTGCCACACATCTACCAATAATATCCTCTGTCAATTCAACACATCACCTCCTCCCTCCTCCCCAAGGCCCCCTGGCTCTAATCTTCAGTTTACCGCCGAGAGGGTCTCTCTAGATGCTCTGCGGTCACAATGGCCTGTTGTCTTACCTTTATGCCAACACCGGTCCTTTAGAGCCTTCGTTACTATTGTTTTATAATAAACACTGAAAGTACAAAATGTTTTTCTTTTTTCAGAGCCATTCTGCATTTCCATATGAATTTTAGAATGATCTTGTTAATTTCTATAAAGAACCTATTAGAATTCTTATTAGAAGTGCACTGACTCGGTACCGGGCAAAAAAAAAAAAAGAAGTGCACTGAATCTACAGATCAATTTTTCTGTTTCTTACCACAGTCTTCTGATGCAGGCCAATAGCGGATCGCTCCATTACTTTGGTCTTTCAGAAACATGCTGTAGAAACTGTATAGCCAGCACAAGTCTGTCATTGCTTTTGACAGATTTCTGCCTCCATATTTCTAATTTTTGATGCTATCGCAAATGGTAGTTTTAAAACTTGAATTTCAGGTTGGTGATGGTGTAGACCTGTAATCCCTGCATGCTAGAAGGCTGAGGCAGGAAGATAAGTTCAAGCCAGCCTTTACAATTTAGTGAGACCCTGTCCAAAAGCAAGAGGGTAGACTAGGGATGTATCTTAAGACCCTGGGTCCAATCCTGAGTACAAAAACCAACATTTCAATTTCAGAGCTGGGGGATGTAGCTCAGTGGTAGAATGCTTGCCCAGCATGGATGAAGCCCTCGGTTCGTTCCCTAGTACTGAAAAACTACAACCAAAAAATCAAGTGTTTTCCTATGCCAGCAATAAGAGACTGAAATTACAGTGCTTTTTTTTCCCCCTCTCCCCGTCCTGGACTGAAGCCAGGACGTCACGCATGCTAGGTAAGTGTTCTACCACTGAGCTACATCCCTATTCCTTTTTATTTTGAGACAGAGTCTTGCTAAGTTGCCCAGGCTAGCCTTGAACTTGTGATCCTCCTACCTCAGCCTCTTGCATAGCTGGGATTACAGGCAAGTGCCAACACATTTGGTTGTAACTGATTCTTAAAATACTGACCTTTTATCCTGAAACCTTATTGTGCAGATGCTTCACAATTCTCAATAAAGCTCAAAAATGTTGCTGGTGAGTAAAGACATATTTACTTTTTCCTAATCTGGATTCTTTTTTGTTTTTTTCTTGATTTACTGCATTGGCTAGAACCTCTAGTACACTGTTGAGTAATAGTGGTAAGGGAATTTTTGAAAATTTTTTTACTGATCTAGGGGGTGAAAACAGTTCTTTTTTTAACCATTGTTTAATGTGAATTGTAGATGTTTCTGAGATGTCAGAAATAGATACTGGATTTTGTTGTAGAGCTGCTAAAATGAATATGTGGTTTATCCTTTTTATTTGTTCTTACAGAGAATTACAATCATTTTCAAATGTTAAAACCAACCTTGCACTTCTCATATGAAATCTACTTAGTCATAATGTATTACCCTGATCCACTGTTAGGTTCCAGTTGCTAAATCTGGTAAGATTTTCATAGCTATATTCATGAAGGGCTTTTGTCCATGAGAAGTCTGCTTTGTCTTCTTGTTTTGATTTTTGACGTACAGTCTTGCTGTGTAGCTCAGGCTGGCCTTGAACTCACTAGGTAGTCCAGGCTGACCTCGAACTCCTGGTAATCCTCCTGACTCAGCTTCTCGAGTGCTGGGATTACAGGCGTGCACCACCATGCCTGGTTCTGCTTTCTTGTCTTGTAGTATCTTTGGTTTAGGTGTCCAGGTAATGCTAGTTTCATAAGAGAAGTTGGAAATCATTACCTGCTCCTCAAATTTCTGGTGGTTTGTGTCTTTTAGGAAGCGTTTCCATTTTATTTAGGGTGTTGCATTTACTGGCCCACACCTGTTCATCGTGTTACCCTCCCTCTACCCAGGGTCTTGTGCGTGCGAAACGTGCACCCTATCACTGAGCGATGGATGGCCCAGCCCTACTTTCTCTATTTAGTACCTGCTCAATCTGTAGGGATGCAGAGTTCTCACTCAGCCTGGCAACCCCTGTCTTATTATTTTTCTCCCACCAGTTTAACATTTATCAATGTTATTGATACTAAACAAATCAGCTTTTGGTTTCATTATTTTTATTGCCCCCTTTCATTTCACTGATTTCCAGTCTCACTTATATTATTTCCTTCCTTCTACCTTGGATTTCATCTGAACTTCCCTTCTAGTTTATTAAGAGGTTTAGCTGAAGTCATTCATTTGAATTTTTTTTTTTTTTTTTTGGTTTTTCTCCGGTACCGGGAACCGAACTCACGACCTCGCGCTTGCCAGGCAGGCGCTTTTGCCGCTGAGCTAAATCCCCAGCCCCTGAATTTTTTCTTTTTTAATGTAAGTTCTCAGTACTATGAAACTTCCCCCAAAGTACTGCTTCAGCAGTGTCTTACAAACATTGATGTTTTAAATTTTCATTTTCATTTAGTTTTTTTAAATTCACTTTTCAACTATGTTCAGAGACCTTCCTGTTATGGATTTCTGCTTTTGTTTTTTGTCTTGTTGAGACAGGGTCTCACTATGCAGTTCAGGCTGGCCTTGAGCTCACTTTGTATCCCAGGGTGGCCTTGAGCTCGCAACGATCCTCCTGCCTCAGCCTCCGGAGTGCTGGGATTACAGGCATGTGCCACCATGCCTGGCATGTTACTGATTTCTAATTTAATTACACTATGGTCACAGAATACATTTTACATTTTTAAATCCTGTACTTACTGTGTTTTAAAAATTGTCCTAGAATATGATTTTTCTTGGTAAATGTTCCATGTGCAGTTAAAAAAAAATGTGTATTCTACTGTAACTGGGTGCAATGTTCTATAAATATCCACAAGATCAAACTGGTTCATAATTATGTTCAAATCATTTATCTCCTTAGCAATTTTCTATCTGGCCTCTAATTACTGAGAGAAGTATACTGGAATCTCCAATTACAACTAGATTTGTTGTCTACTTCTCCCTGAAATCTTGGCAGTTTTGTGTCATGAATTTTGAAGCTGTTTAGTACTGTTGTATCATCTTTTTTTTTTCTTCTGGTACCGGGGATCAAACTCACGACCTTGCGCTTGCCAGGCAGGCGCTGTGCCGCTGAGTTAAATCCCCAGCTCCCTGCTGTATCATCTCAATGAGTTAACTCTACTATTACAAAAGCATCTTCTTAACCTCTGATAATATTTTAATTCTAAAATTTAATTTTCTGATACTTATATAGACATTTTAAGCTTCTTTTTGTCGTATTTTTTCCCTCCTTTTCACAGTGCTGAGAATTGAACCCAGGACCACACACATGCTAGGCGAGAATGCTACCACTGAGGTACACTCCAGACCTAGATACATTTTATTTTAACCTACTTTGTGGCTTTATGTAAAACACTATAACTTTTTTACAAAAACTTCATGTAGAAAAATCCTTTACATAAAAGTATGGACTTCCTGTGGACAGCACACAGAGCTGCCATATAGCAAACTTCTCTGCCTTCTTTTGCGTCTTTTGTCATTCTGTTCACCTGCTTAAACTACAGCTCAGTGGGTGTCAGTGTATGTGGATTTGCAACTATCACCACAGTCCACTGAGAACTGCTTTAGCATTCCCAAGAAGAACCTGGTGTGTACATGAGCCCCCATCCTGCCCACTCCAAGCCCGAGGCAAGCACTAAGCTGCCTCCCATCTCCACAGAGATTTGCCTATGCTGGCTATTTATATAAATGGGACCATACAGTACATGGACTTCTGTGAACAGCTTCGCTTTTCATTTTTTAAAATTTATTTTTCAATTTTTGTGAGTCCATATGTGCCGTGCAGAATGAGTACACTCATGGTGGGGAGTTGGTACATGCACATAACACATCCCAACTTTTTTTACTTCTTTTTCCCCTATAGAGCAGCAATTTACTCAGACCAAAGTACCTCCCTGTGCCGCAGCCTGGAAACTCTCCAGGCAGACAGCTGATCAGTGGTAGGACTTACCTCATTTGTTTCCGCTCTCTTAGGAATCCGTTCACTGCCTGAGGTCCAAAGCCTTTAAAAGTACTCTTTCGTATTTTGGGAGAAGTATTTTCCCACTGCATTAATTCTTTCAGGTGGGAAGGTAAATCCAGTCCCTGCTGCTCACTGGCTTTCCTGAGTATTGTACGATTTCAGGATGCCTGCGATCATCATCATTCACTGTGCAGGGTTCTCAGTGAGCCCACTTAATCTAGAAACCATTTTTATGAGATCTGGAACTTTTTTTTCTGTTACTTAGAATAATTCCCTCACTCACTCATTATCAGTAGTTTTCTCTTATATTTTCCATCTGTGTATTGTTGCTCTCCCTGGGAGAATGTTCTTGATTATTTTCCAACCATCTTCCTATTGATATTTGTTTTGATAATCTTAAACATTGATTTCCTAAGAATTACTTCTCATTGTTCTCTGATCATTTTTTCTCTTTGACATCTTTTCTTTCAAAGATTCAATTTATCCTGTCTCTTTGAAGATTATACAGTAAATATGTGCATACTGACTGGCTTTTCTGGTTTGGTAGTTTTCTCCCTACACTGCCTGCTTCTAAATTTCTTTTTAAAATCTCCCATTAGGACTCTTATGTCTAAGCGTTTTCTTTCATGGTTTAGCAATCTTCTGCCGTCTGTCTACTCACACTGAAAAATATTAAACAGCTAAGAGATAAGGTAACTTTTTCACTAAAAATGGGTATGGGGTGCAGGATATCTAAAGCATTCTTTCTCCAGAGCATTCTGTTTATCCAGAGAAAAATCTTCCAATCTCTTGTTTGAGGGCTATGAGTCAGGGTGCAAGTATTGTGAAACCAGGGCAGAGGAAAGGAATTCTGTATGCTAACTTCCATTCAATCTACATGTTTTTATTATGATGTGTCAACTTTTCCTGACTCCCCTGAAAAGGACATGGCCCCCTCCGGTTTAATTTCTCCTGAAAAAAAATGCAAATATCTCTTTTGCCCATCACTGTCCACTGAATGGGGACTGTAATTGTATGGCTTTACAGGGGGTAACACTGGTGTGCTTGGGTGTCTGACACTTCCTATGTAGATTTTCAACTAATTCCTCCTCTTTTCAGCCTAGCTATCACATCCTCCCCTCCCCACACACAGGGTATTGTGTGCCTCTAAATCCTGAGCCTCTGGGATTTTCAGAAGAGAAACTGGCTCACTTCCAACAGACACTGTCCTCTGCAAATGCTTAGATGATGTCTTTCTCAGCTGTTTAGCTTAGCCAGGTGCCCTTTCCCCCCCAAACAGCAATCTTTTTTTTTTTTTGTCCTTTTGAGGTTTTGCTATGTAGTTCAGGCTGGCCTTGAACTCACTTTGTAGCCCAGGCTGGCCTTGAACTCACAATCCTTCTGCCTCAGGCTTCCGAATGCTGAGATTACAGGAGTGCAAATCTATTTTGAAAACTTTTATACACTACTCTCTCCTATTATCTGCACCTTTGTAAGAATTAAAAAAATGTTTTATATATTTACTGTCATTTTGATTGGTCTAGGGAGGAAGAGTAGAGATATGTAGTAAATACGTTTAACTGGAATACTCTATTATAAGTCACGCCACTTGACATACAAAGTTGGAAATGGTATTGCATGCTGTTCCCTGTTTAAAGAGCTACAGCTGACCTTACATTAGTTGGAAACATTCTCACTTTTAGACTAGTGTCAATAGATTTGTGCTCACATGTCATCTCTTAAGTCTTCTAGGCAGACAGGACAAGCGGCTGTGGGCAGAGGGCGGGGCACACTGCCCATGGAAAGGAGCACAAGGAAGGCAACTGCTAGACCCGTATGAAGTTTTGCTTCTTTATGGAAACACACAATTACATCTAGCATAACCAACCTCTCATTTTCTACCAGACCTCACTTTGTGTAATCAAGATCATGTCCTCTACTTCTCTGTGTCCCTTGCTTCTAAACCAGTACACTGCAGATAGGAGGAAATATCTGTCACCCAATGATAACCTTAATAGTTTAATTTTTATACTGCTCTTTTAGAGCTGATAGAAAAGCATACAATTTTATGTACTATAAAAATATTTGTTTCCATGGTGGTGTATGCCTGTAATCCCAGCACTCGGGAGGCTCAGGCAGGAGGATCATTGAAAGTTTGAGACCAGCCTTGGCTACGAAGTGAGCTCAAGGCCAGCCTAAACTGCATAGCAAGACCCTGTCTTAAAAAAAAAAAAAAAAAAAAAAAAAATTGTTCTTCTTTTTAGAAAATCTGTTTGGAATCTCATCTCTAGGAACTTCCTCTACCTTTCTCTATGCACATGGTTGGGGAAAATGCCATTTTCATACTTGATCTTAATTACAGGTCACTGGCCCAAGAAGGGACACTTAACTCAAGCCAGGTCATCCATGGGGCTCCCACATGCTTCTAGCCAACTCCTTCAGGGCTCACATCTTATCTAGGCCAGCCTTGACACCCTGAGAAATCAGTCTGTCTCTAGTTATTGAAGTTGTAAGAAATAAATAATAAATAAACTGTTGAGGGTTGTATTTCCTAACAGAGAAAAATCCCATCTGAAATAAGCAAGAAATAGCAAACAGGTATACAGAAAGGGGAAAGACAAGTTTTATAGTAAGAGAATCAATCCTTGATTCCTCTAGTGTCTAAGACCTGGCAATGTTAAGAATTCAGAAGCTAGGGTGGTGGCACATGCCTGTAATCCTGCACTCGGGAAGCTGAGGCAGGAGGATCATTGTGAGTTTGAAGCCAGCCTGGGCTACTTAAGTGAGTTCAAGTCCAGCCTAAACTGCATAGTGAAACCCTGTCTCAAAAAAAAAAAAAAAATTTAGAGAAAAATATTAAAGTTTCACATGTTAGGGATGTATAAAAAGTTGCAGACGGGGCTGGGGATTTAGCTCAGAGGAAAAGCGTCTGCCTGGCAAGCACAAGGTCGTGAGTTTGTTTCCTGGTACCGGAAGAAAAACAAAAACAAAACAAACAAACAAACAAACAAAAAGTTGCAGAACATGAAAATAATTGTGAACATTAGAAAATAGCACAATATCCTAAAAATCTGTTTAACTGCCTTTTTTTTTTAACCAATACTCCCTATTTTTCACTAGTGCCAGCAGGAGGGGTAAGAGATAGTGGAAACAGTATGTAAAGCAAAGATACTAAACCAAGTATCAAGCTAAGCAACGTGCTGGAAAGCCACTACGACGTAAACCAGCTACACAACCCTAAACGCCAAACACTAAAACGATAAACAAAAGTAACTTTACACAGACAACTTAGCTTTGGAGAGAAAATCTGTTCAGGTTTCATAAAACAAAAATAAGTCAACTTCCTACTCTTTATCAAACATAATCATCTACAGTATATCCACCAGGCAACTGGACTACTTCATAGGAAATAAGGGAACACAGAAACTTCTTTTAATAAAATAAATAACTTATTAGTGTCTCAAAGGGGAGGGGGGAGTCTGAGACACAACTTCAAGAGGTAGAGAATTTGAGCCACATGTTGACAAAAGGTGCTTTATCGTAGGCCACTGTCACATTCTTTAGGACTGCCAGCATGTAGGCTATACTTAAGCTATAGTCTAAGGTTTAAAAAAAAACCAGTACTGTATTTGTTTAAGAGAAAATTCTTCTCGTTCTAGTCTAACCATCAGTGACCACACTACTTTGTTCTTTTGACTTAAGCTTCAAATTGGTGAAATTAAATTTGTTCTATCACACAGAGGGACACTCTCTAGGAAACAGGAAGCGAAGCAGGAGCCAGTATAACTAATATTAATGTTAGAATTAGATTTCTGGACAAGCAAGGATGTTTACAGATATATATCTATCATTTTCATAACCAGAGTGAAGGTACTACAGGTTGCAGAATTAGGTGTGAAAGCCACTTTAGCTGATAAAGTGTCATTATTATTAGCTGTCAACATTAGCTATCTGAATAGAGCTTAGAAAAGCCAGGCAAGGCAATGCCTCACTGTTATTTCATTACAGAAACTACCAGACTGGCTAAAGCATTTCTCACCTGGGCTACTACAAAAGTCTCCTAACTGGTCTTCAACTTCAGTCTCAGACTTCCAACAAAACCTATGTTCCCACACAGCTACCAGCCCCTCCTACCAAGCAGAAATGTGACCAGGACTTCTGTATAAATTCCATAATAGTTCCCCAGGAAACAGGGTAAAACCTGGGCTCTGTCGCACAGAATAGAAAGGCCCTTTTGACCAGGTGTCTGTGGCGGACTCTGCCTCGCTGCTGACTGGAGTCCCATCCGGACAGCGTACGGCCACTTCCAGCCTCTGCTTTCCAATCGCACAGTTGCACTCACATCACCAGCATGCTCCGGCCCTTCCTGCGGCTCAGCCACTGAGACCAGCTCTGTCTTTCTTTTCTTTCTTTCTTTCTTTTTTCTTTTTTTGGTACTGGGAACTGAACCCAGGGCCTCACACTTGCCAGGCAGCGTTGTGCCACTGAGCTACATCCCAGCCCCTGAAACCAGCTCTTTTTCAGACTTGGAACTCAAGTCTAGAAAAGTCAAGTCAGCGCTTGGCTGCTGTTCAGTTACTCACCCTTCAGTCTTCAGCTTTATGCTCACTTCCTTGGCAAGTCTTCTCAAACACCCCCGATTAGACAGACCACTCTCCCTAGCCCTGTGTCACTTGGCATAGTCTATAATGATACACTATGGAATTGCTTTTGATTGGCATCATGAGGAAGGAACATCATCAGCTTTGCTATCACTGTATTTCTGATGACTCAGTGCATACCAATATATATTAGCAGGCAAGCAAAAAGATTTGGTCACATCATAAAAGTTGTTACGGGATTATAGCAAACTAAAATACCTCTGTATAGCAAAGGAAACAATTACCAGAGTGAGAACACCTGCAGAATGGGAGAAAAATATTCATCCAATAAGGGATTAGTATTCAGCACACATAAGGAACTCAAAAGCAAAAAGATTCATAATCCAATTAAAAATGGGCCAATGACCTGAACAGACCTTTCTCTGAAGACATAAACTGGGCCAACAAGCATTTGAAAACATGCTCAATGCTGCTAATCACCAGATAAATGCAAATCAAAATCACAATGAGGTATCAGTTTACTCCAGTCAGAATGGTTATTAACAAAAAGTCAAAAATAAATGTTAGCCTGGTATGGTAGGGCACACCAGTAATCTCAGCACTCAGGAGGCTGAGGCAGGAAGACTGCTGCAAATTCGAGGCCAGCCTAGGTTACAAAGAGTGCTCAAGGCAGTCCGAACTTCATGTTGAGACCTTGTCTCAAGAAAAGACAATTAATTAATTAATTAATTAAATGCCAAAGAAGATATGGGGAAAGAGAAACTCGTATTATTGGTAGAAATGTAAGGGTTTTTTTGTTTTGTTTTGAGAAAAGGTCTCAATATGCAGGTTAGGCTGGCCTTGAACTCCCTATGTAGCCCAGGCTGGCCTCAAACTCATAGTAATTCTCCTGCCTTAGCCTCCCCAGTGCTGAAATTACAGGCATGTGCCACCACGCCCAGGCAGAAATCTAAGTTAATAGCCATTATAGAGAACTGTACCAGGGTGCCTCAAAAAAAAAAAAAAAAAAAAACAGAACTAATGTGTAACCTAGGAATCTCACCACTGGATATGTAGCCCAAGGAAAGGAAAGTATGTCAGAGAAATCTACATTCTCATGTTTATTACAGCACTCTTCACAAAATCCTAAAAATGGAAATAATCCAAAAATCCATCAACATATGAATAAAGAAAATGTGATCCTTTACCTAATCCAGTTGAAGTACATTTTCAATCAAAAACCTACCAAATATGCATCAGATCACTCCGTTAAATAAACTTTAAAGACATGGTTTCAACTCTGGTCTTCAAAGAACCCCACGTGAAATCTCTGTTCCTGCCCAACGCCCTCCGTACTGGATCAAAGCCAGGGCCACGTGCACTCTACCACAGAGCTACATCCCCAGGATCCTCAAATGAAATCTTTTTGTTCCCTGTTTACCAAAGACTGAACCCAGGGAGTACTGAACTACATCCCCAGCTCTTTTTAAATTTTGAGACAGGGTCTAAATTGCCTCAAACTTGAGATCCTCCTCCCTCATCCTCCTGAATGACTGAGATTACAAGAGAA
This sequence comes from Chinchilla lanigera, assembly GCF_000276665.1. Taxonomy (NCBI): domain Eukaryota; kingdom Metazoa; phylum Chordata; class Mammalia; order Rodentia; family Chinchillidae; genus Chinchilla; species Chinchilla lanigera. Next base: position 12,896,397 of record NW_004955420.1, on the reverse strand, counting down.
TATAGCCACCATCTTAATGTTAATAAAAGCAAAATCAGAAATAATATACAATAACATGCATAGGCTTTCAACTGTTTAATAAGCATGTCCTGTCTACAAATCTAAATTCTCCAAGATCTGACTTTTTTGTTTTCTCCAGTACTAGGAATTGAATAGACAGCCTTTGCCCTGAGTCACACACTCTTAGCCCCTTTTTGAAAAATAATTAATTTTGAAATGTAGCCGGGCGTGGTGGTGCACACTTATAATCCCAGCACTGTGGAGGCTGAGGCAGGAGGATCATTGTGAGTTTGAGACCAGCCTGGGCTACAAAGTGAGCTCAAGGCCAGCCTGAACTGCATAGCGAGACCTTGTCTCAAAAACACAAAAAATAAAAAATAACAATAAAAAATGTTGAGATAGGGTCTTGCTAAGTTGCTGAACTGCTCAGGCTATGTGCTGGAGCTCACTATCCTCCTGCCTCAGGCATCTGCCTTTTGGGGGAATTATAGGGCATGTGCCACCACGCCCTATTAAGATTAGATTCTTTATTAATATGAACTCAAATTTTCACTGATTATAAAACTCAAATTAAATGTGAGTTAAACATTTTAATGTACAAAACATCATTCTTTCATTTTGGCAAGATGTATCTTTTTTTTTTTTTTTGGTTTTTCTCCAGTACCGGGAACCGAACTCATGACCTTGCGCTTGCCAGGCAGGCGCTTTTGCCGCTGAGCTAAATCCCCAGCCCGGCAAGATGTATCTTTATCCCTGTTTGTATCTACTACCATCTATCAGAGCCACATTATCATACTAATTATGGTTAAATAAATGAATCCTTTAACCTTATTCTAAAATCCTCCCAGTTCATAATTCCTTATGCAATTTTAAAAACCAAAAATCTCTGAAAAGCAAAAAGTTCTTCCTTAAATTTGACACCAGGAGCCGGGCATGGTGGCGCATGCCTGTAATCCCAGCACTTGGGAGGCTGAGGCAGGAGGATCATTGCAAGTTCAAGGCCAGCCTGGGCTACAAAGTGAGCTCAAGGCCAGCCTGAACTGCATAGCGAGACCCTGCCTCAAAAAAGACAAAAAAAAAAAAAAAAAAAAAAAAAAAAAATTGACACCAGAACTAATTTAGTGAGTTCAACTTATATGAGAACATTTCTAGCCTTCACTTTGCTTTGTGTGACAAAAACCAGTAGTTTTTTAACTGGGGGCAATTTTGCTCCCCAAGGGATATCTGGAAATATCTGGGGACATTTTTGGTGGTCACACCAAGGAAGGTGATATTGACATCTAGTGTGTAAAAAGCCAGGAATGCTGCTAACATCCAGTAACACACAGGGAAAAATTACTGCGACCACAAATTATTTGGCCCAAAATGTCAACAACACTGAGATTGAGAAACCCAGGGCTAGACATACATTCTGATAAAGACACATCAGTATTACTAAGGCTGCCTCAGAGCCTTCTGAAGACATCACAGAATATATGGTGAAAAGATAGTATTACTACTCAAGAATCAGAAAAACTTAATTCTGAAGCAAGCTGGCCCCAGAGGTTGCAGATGGGACTGTGGCACCTACATTACTATTCATCAGATATTATGGCTACGGTTTAGGGAATGCTTTGTCCTCTAAAGGCTCCTGTGCCAAGACTGGTCCTCAGTTAACGGTACTGGAAGGTGGCTGGACCTTTAGGAGGCAGGACCTAGCAAGAAGGACAGGGTCATTGACAATGCTGGATCAGGGAGTGCGTCTGCTTCTGAGGGGCAGGTGGTTTTAAGAGTGAGCTGACCCTTCTCCACTCTCCTGCCTTTTCGCCCACACACGTACACATGTGCCCCTCCTGGTTCTCTGCCAGGTTGTGATGCTGCCAGGGTCATGGTGATGTACTTTCTTTTTCATGTGTGTGTGTGTGGTTTTTTTTGTTTTGTTTTGTTTTGAGACAGGGTCTCATTACGTAGTGCAGGCTGGCCTTGAACTCACTTATATAGCCCAGGCTGGCCTCAAATTCATGGTGATCCTCCTGCCTCAGCCTCCCAAGTGCTGGGATTACAGGTGTGCACCACAATGCCCCGTTATTGCATGTACTTTCTAACCACGAGAACTGTTAAATAAACCTCTTTTTAAAATAAAGTACCCAGGCCCAAATATTTTATAAAGCAACCAAGATTGAACGAAGATATCACAAATCCCATTAATATCAAGAAGCTATAAACTTCCTACAACAACCACTGAGAATAGTTAATGATCATTCAATTGGTCACTCATGTGAAAAAAAAAAAAAAAGAAGCTATAAACCATGACTTGGGATCTCAGAACATGCAGATGAGGGCAGCATCAACTGTATTCTTGGATCTCTGTGTGTTCTCTCAGTAAAAGATATGGATACCATACAATAATAAGCCAATACCAAGATTACTGAGACCACAAAAGTTATTTACCTTTCTCCGTGCCTGAGAATATGGAGATGATTTTATTCCTGGGCTTCTTCTCCTCTGGAACAGAGGGCAAAGGTTTCAAACTGTGATTGGCTGACAAAGGATCTTTGCCTCCAGTGCTAAAGATGGTACTGCTCATTCGCACGGGAGGCGCTGGGGGCTTGTCTTCCAGTTCTCCGTTATCAGACATGATTCAGACTTAGGAAATGGCCTGAAATAGAGGCAAGAACCCCAAAACACAGCATTAATAATGAGGTATAAAACAATATAGACAAGCACAAAATACTAACTATCCCTGCACACACAATTCCAAATTTAAAAATGTTTCCATTTAGAGTAACACTGGCACAATTTAGAAAACTCACTGAATGAGATGTAACAAATGTGATCTTTCTCAACCAGGGCAACTTCCCCTAACAAAGTTAGTACAGGGTCAGCAGTGGGAATGTGTGAAAAGTAGAGCAGAAAGCACAGTTACACTAACCTATCGAAAGCAATTTACCTAATCAACTGATTTGAGAGGCTGTTCAAAGAATAAAGGCAGACAACATGGTGTCTTAAGAGAAGAGAGCACATTCCAAAGAAGAGGATATCCCGAACCCAGAACTCACAGCCTCTCAGGTAGGTCCATCTGGAGGAGCAGAGATTGCTGCTTGGTTCCGAACTTCCATCAACCCTGTCTGATCACACACACCTCCCTGTGCCTGATCACAGCGGAGCCTCCACACAAACTCCCCTAAAAGAATGTGCCGCTGACGCAGGATTGCGTCTCTCTGAAAACACATTCTGATCTGCCCGGCTTCATCCCTCTCGAGTCGTGCCAACAGTCACACACAATATGATCACTCTGAGTACACAGGGCCAGGCGTGGTGGTGCACGCCTGTAATCCCAGCACTCGGGAGGCTGAGGTAGGAGGATGGTTCTGAATTCAAGACCAGCGTGGGCTACAAAGTGAGCTCAAGGCCAGTCTGAACTGCATAGCAAGACCCTGTCTCAAAAAGACAAAAATATAAATAAATAAATAAATAGTAGTACCTGAATAAAATAGTACCTGAAGAAAGACATAATTTGAAAAGAACTGAGGGATGAAGAGATTATTATATCTACTTGCACTCCAAGTCTTAATAGCTTTATTTTCCTAGACAGAGTTTGTTAGAAGCACCACCAGTGCTAGTACACTACTTATGCATACTTTATCTGCCAAAATGACAACTATTTTTGAGCCTATAAAAGAGGAAAAATGAGAGCTGGGGATATAGCTCAGTGGCACAAGCGCCTGCCTGGCAAGCACAAGGTCCTGAGTTCAATTACCAGTACAAAAAATAAAAAATAAAAAAGAGGAAAAATGAGAGAAGGTGCATAAGGAGAAAAAACCCAGGGTCTTGTATGGAAGTGCTCTATCCCTGAGTTATATCATCTCCAGTCCAGATGTTCAGGTCCTAAAGTGATCATACCACTAAGGCAGAAATTAAACCTACAGGCAGTCCCTTTCTTCTTAATCACCAGGTACAACAAAAAAGGCAGAGCCGGGCACAGTGGCACAAGCCTGTAATCCCAGCACTCAGAAGGCTGAGGCAGGAGGATCTCTGCGAGTTCGAGACCAGCGTGAGCTACAAAGTGAGGTCAAGGCCAGCCTGAACTACATAGTGAGACAGTGTCAAAAACACACATACAAGGGCTGGGGATTTAGCTCAGCAGCACAATGCCTGCCCAGCAAGTGCAAGGTCGCGAGTTCAATCTCCGGTGGGGAAGGGGGGACGGGACCAAAAACATACATACAAAAAGGCAGATAAAGTTAAAATGCTCAGATTCTAGTTACATCAGGAAAGCTCCCCATCTATGCATATCAAGTTAAAAATCAGGGTAATAAAGTTTCAAACTACATCTAAACACATTTTATAGAAGGAAATGCATCAAAATACTGTATTAACAGTGGTAATCTGTGGCTAATTAATAACTTAATTTAATCACTATCATTAGAGCTGTGGCTTTAAAAAAATATAGAGAGAGATTCCCTGTTTAAGGACCTACTCTGTTAATGACTATTCAAACTTCTGCTCGGTGCTCCAATTTACAACCTGTCCTGTTTTTTTGTACATCCTGTTTTTTCTCTACATCCTGTTTACAGAGCCTCAATGCCTTTTTTTTGCATGATACTATAATTTTTGCTGATTGTACTAGTACTGTAGTTTTATGTTGTTATAAATTACAGTTCTGCATGTAGGGGTTATATGAATAAAGAGCAAAGGTCATCAAGTTGGAGTGTTCTTTGACCATTTCTGTTCTCTGAATTTTGCAATATACATACTATATATATTTCCTCATTTAGCGACCAATTCATTTAACGATCCAGTTGTGGGAAGAAAACTTTGGATGTTAAATGAGGAATGTCTATACACTAAAACCACCTGCGCATACATTTTCAGCTAAGTCACATTGCTGTGAAAAAGTTAGAGCTACCTCATAAAGATTAAGACATAAAACAAATTTTGTCAACAAGATGCATAGACAGGGCCAGAAAGATGGTTCAGCGGCACAGCGCCTGCCTGGCAAGCACAAGGTCCTGAGTTTGATTCCCGGTACCAAAAAAAAAGATGCATAGACATAGGTCTGTCAGACCTACATTTATTTTTTAGACTTTCTATTGATGAATTATTAATTTTAACAATGAGTACTTAACAGGAAAAAAATAAATAAGTACTGAGTTTTTAATATTTATAGAATATTTATAAAAAAGTATCAAAAGCCAGGTATGGTAGTTCTTGCCTGTAATCCCAGCAAAAGAGAATCCTAATCAAGAAATCAAGAGCTGGGTGTGGTGACGCACACCTGTAATGCCAGTACTTGGGAAGCTGAGGCAGAAGGATTACTGTGAGTTCGAGGCCAGCCTGGTCTATATAGTGAACTCAACACCAGCCTGAACTATACAGCAAGACCCTGTCTCAAAAAAAAATAAATAAATTAAAAATTTAAAAAAAAAAAAAATCAAGGTTTTCAACATAGACTGGCTTTTGGAGTACAAAATCTAAAAAAGAACATCAGAAAAAAAATTTTAAAAAGAACATCAGAAATAAATTCCTATATGAACTACAATGAAAATACCAACAGCATTCTACAAAAAAAAAAAAAAATCTTTACAATACTTCAATTATCACACCAAAGGCAATCTGCAGACATGTCAACAGCATGTTGCGTACACACGCATCACTTACACTGATAGCATGTCTTTTGCTTTCCTGGTCTTTTTGTAGGGCATACTTGACATCTCAGTGGTCTTGCTGTTTTGTCAGGAACACAAAATATCAACAGAATAATTTTTTTTTTTTTTTTTGTCTTTTTGGGACAGGGTCTCACTATGCAGTTCAGAGTGGACTGGAGCTCACTTTGTAGCCCAGGTTGACCTCAAACTCACAATGATCCTCCTGCCTCAGCCTCCCGAGTGCTGGGATTACAGGGATTCACCACCACGCCCAGCCATGGTGAACTGTTGACATCAGCAGTTACTGGTTTGTTTTTCTTTGTCATATGAGGCCATTGTTACATCTTTCTGAAATCCAAATATTGCACTATACAATTCTCTGTTTTGAAATTACATTTCATTTGGAATTTTTGCTTTGTTCCTGTGCTGATCAACTTGTGCTGTTAGCAAATGTAGCATCAGTTGGAAACTCGTAAATCAATTGGTAAATGTCACATTCTGCTTAGTTTAGGAGATGGTGCAACAAGTCTGTCCACAACATCATTTGGTTTATTATTATGCAAATAAGGACCTGAAGGCTGAGTTCCAAGATAAATGTCTAAACTGAAAGCAAAAGTCTTCGCATCTATAAGAACATACATTTTTATGCCCTATTCTGATCCATCACTTTTGTCTTTTACATTCCTGTGATCAACATTAAGAAATCTGTGCTAAACACAGCAGATCTACAAATGCTTTAGTTCAAAATGCTTTTAGTTCAGCTAATGACGTGTCATAATGAATACATTTTTGAATATGGCTAGTGGTGCACACAGAACGTTTTACTTGCATTTCAGCCCTTGTGTGTATTCACAGCATTTTGTAGCATTTCATCTGTTACAATTTCAACACTGAATGGCAGCAGTGCTGGTATTGTCCCATAGGTTTCACCCCTGCCAAGACCTTCACTGTATTTTGGGACATAGTTCTAATATTGGACTGTTTCATTTGGTTGCATAGCCAGTTTGCAATATTTCGACTGGTCAAATATATACTCACACTGCTGTTTTCTCTGTCATCTGAATCAAGGAGGGCTGCATTCCCTGTGTCTGTATCAGTCTTTTTTTTGTTACTGTTGTTTTGTTTTGTTTTTTTTGAGACAGGGTCTCCCTATGTAGTTCAGGCTGGCCTTGAACTCACATTGCGTCCCAGACTGGCTTCAAACTCTCAGTGATCTTCCTGCCTCAGCCTCCTGAGTGCTGGGATTACAGGTGTGTGCCACCATGACGGGCCAGGTGGACTCAATGTCTCTGTCAAAGTCATCATTTTCTCGTCTCATCATCATCATCATCATCATCATGATATCATCATCACTATCCACCCACATCACTCTTTTGTATCTACAATAGATCATCATCATCATCCATGCATGAGTAATCTGATGATTCACTTTTGACCTCCTCCAAAACTTGCAAATCTAATTTTTCATGTGCCATTGTACTGAACTGAGTTACTTCTACCCAAAACATTGTAACAAATCTTGGAGTGGTGTAGGTCTATTGGACCCTCTGTGACGCTTGGGTAAACATACGTAACACCAGTTAGCCAGAGCGTAATGTAGGGAAAAATCCTGTTTTGTCCCTTTTGCACAAGTGCACACCCCTTACAACACACCAAGTGTGTAAACACATGGGCTGCTTCCTGTATCCCTCTGGGAAAGGTATCAGATGTACTGCTGGCTAAAATAATGATAAAGTACAAGTTTACCATAGAAAAGTAAGGGATGGGTCCAATGGACCCAGATTTACGCCCCTCATTAAATGAGCTAATAATAAAGATAAAAAGCTGCTATTATTGTTATCATTATTTGTAAGATCCTACTGTAGACACTGGAGAAAATAAAAATGACCTAGGTCAGTGCTGCTAAGCCTTGTAGAGACAAGTGCCCAAATGCAACCCAAAACTCGCTTATTTACTACAAAGTGCCAGCACTGCAATTAAACCTGAACAATGAAGTTTTACGTTAGAAAATAAAATTTATACATTAACATCTTTTATCTTAAAAGAAAAACAACACTCATGCCATAGGTTTGTCACTACTGACCTAGGTGGTCTTCTCTTGAGTTCATAATCCAATGAAAAAAAAAACTACCTCTTCAAATTAGGCTGGCCTGACTTTTATCATGAGTTCTCAAAACTTACTTATTAAAGTCATTTAATTTCTTAGTAACTCTCAAAACATTCTGGCTTCAAGACTCCTTTATACTCTTAGGGAGTCCAAAGAGTTTTTGTTTAATAAAGATTATACCTATTTACACATACTATATAAAAAGTTAAAGCAAGGTATTTAAGTATCTAATTCACCTAAAAACAATAAAACTCATTCCCTACATGTTAACATAAGCTCTGTCTTAATGGAAAACATTTTTTAACTCAATCAGCATTATTTGACATTTCTGCAAATTGTTTTATGTCTTAGTAAGACAAGTAGGTAAAAACTCTGGTTTTACACGTTTGCAGTACTAATGATTACATTCAATATGGGGAGCTGGTACATGTACACAGCACACCTTAATAATTCTTTTTTCATCCCCTCTCCTCCCCTGGGAGGAGTATTTTAAGAACTTTCAGATAAATGAATATTATTCTTTCGTGTTACACCAAACCTGGCCTTCCTAAAGATTAGTTGTAGAATGTAAAACCACAGCAATGAACTTTCTGTACTGTTAACTCACTGATTTCTTTTCAACTTTGGATGGATCTTCCACCCATGCATAAAGCTTATGATGTCATGAACCGGTTCTTTGGAAAATACTGGCTCACTAGATTTTGAAGCTATTCCAAATATCGACACACTTCATTTGCAATAAAAATAAAATCACATTCAATAACATCACCCACAGACTCTGACTTTTCTCTGATGTACTAAGGGGCAGAAGATCCACATTCATTTCAACCTACACTCTAGAGAACACATTTTAACATGGGAAAAAGTAATCAATACCAGTATTTCCAGTATATCAGCCTTTTGGGAGTTAGCCGGACACCAAATGCTGTTTATATGCAAAGCACACTGACTTCCAAGCCCAGGACTTACCCGGAAACTTTCAGAACAGTCTTTTCTTACATTCTGGTCATCATAAAATTTTTTCTTCTGCTCAACTTCATACACTGCGCAGTAAACTTTTAATTGTCTGCACAGATTCAGTCAACACAACTAAAAAGGAACTTCTGGTGACTGTAAAGTTGAATTAGCTATGTGCCAAGGAAACTGTAACATGACTTACCTTTACATCAATAATTGCCTAAACAAAACTTAAAGTTAGTATGAAGTGTGAGTCATAGATGTTCCTAATGAAATTACTCAAGATGACAAGCAGAATGGCAATGGTTCTAAGTACCGTGCCACATAAGTGAATAGACCCTAGGAAAGACAAGCGCAATTTTTGATACAATACTGACACTTCTGCCACCAGCTTAGCTGAGGACTTCATTTCAGGATTTCTCTGTCTTCAGCTGTGGGCTGAGGAATTTAGAAGATGCTCTACACTCATTCCTAAAGTCCTGCGTGTTTAGAGAAAAGAAGTTGGAATTGATGAAATATACTTTAATTACCATGGACAAAGCTTACTAAAAATAACACATGATATCACTCCCTGGCTACACCTCCCTCAGCAGCTGCCCGTAACTTACAGGCTGAGGATAAACTCTGGCATTTAGGGCCACTTAACTCCAAACTACTGAGTCAATCTCATCTGTCACGAATGCACTGCAGCCTTATGCTTCGTGCTTCCCAAATATGCCAACCACTTTCCTGGCCTCAGTATTTGTGTGTATTTACTTCTCCATTCTTCATTTCTCTCCATCTTTTTCAAGGCTCCATAAAAATGATTTCCTACTAGGGTCTTTCTCTCTCTTCCTGCTCAAGTCCTCTAAACTGGAGTTACACTGGAAAATTAATTCAGAGAGTATTAAAATCACAAAGGATTAGACTTTATCTGTTCAATCTTCTTTATTTGATATGTGAAAAATCAACCCACCAAAAAGCAATTGGTTTGCTTGAAACCACACAGAGCTAATTAATTAGGACCGGAATCGGAACATCCTAACAACTCTTAGTTTCATGCTCTTTTCTCTCACTTCTTCTAGTGCAGTACTCCAGCCACTCTCTGGCATCAGATTGTAACTGTGTATCATTAGCTTATTTCTTTTTCCTGCCTCAGACTTCAAGCAATCCAGAGACAGGGACTTCACTTGCATCAGACAGTAACACTGATCCACCGTACCGTACTCTGTTCCCAAGGGAAGTATTACTCTTGAATTTACAAGTTCTTTTATCAAACTGTATCTCACTAGATAACATATACACTACCCTACATTAACAGAAACATCTTTGGAAAGACTTGTACGGTGCTTTTCCGTCACAGCTGAGTTATGCCCCCGTCTTCTCTCCCATAAAGCAAGTCTGTGTGTGCGCACTGCTTCTACGGACAGCGTCAAACGCCTGCGAAGTGCCAAAGAAGGCTGCGATAAGGTTCTTTATGTTTACCTTGTATTTTACCAGAAAGCATACAAAAACCATTCATGACAAAATACTAATTTACCTCACGTTTTGCTCCACTACTACTCAAAAATATTTTATTAAAAAGAAAAAACAGCAAATAAGTAATGCCTCTCTCCAAATCTGTTCAAATACTTTTTCCTACTTTTCAGAAACAAACAAGTAGGCGAATCAGAAAGTGTGCCCAAAACACACTGTACTCCTCAAACAGGCCCATTGTTTAACTATGACACGACTCAAACACAAACAATTCCCCAATTGTTGGAGCAGGAGGCTAGGAGTAGCTAAATATACAGCAGAAACGAAAAAGTAGTGTTGTCTTGAACCAGTCAGTCCAACGCATGGTAATTACTAAATGGATTATAATCTACTAGAATCAACTATGGCACATCAAGTACAAAGCATATACTTTGGAAAAACATCGTTTTTTGAGTGGATCTCTTTGTTTTTTTGAGATAGGGGTTTGCTCTGTAATGCAGGATGGCCTTGCACTCACTCTGTAGCCCAGGCTGGCCTCGAACTCGCAGTGATCCACTTCCAGAAGTGCTGGGATTATAGGTGTGAGCACCACCTCACCCAGCGAAAAAGTTGAGTTCAAAAGCACAGTTTTGATTTACAGTTTTACTAACATCTTATATAAGTAAACTTTAATTTCTCAGTACCTTATGAGGTAGTACAATAACCAACCAGACCTCTGACAATCTCGCAATAAACTACAAAAGCATCAGTGAAGATACCCTCAATCTCCTGAAGATGACGGCATGCACCATAAACAGAAGGAAGGGGTGTTGTCACCTGGTGACAATGGCTATACAGTAACTTCTGGCCCAGGTAGCAAAGTTAGGAAGAAAAGAGGAAAAGGAGAGCATGATCAGGACTGGTTAACACAAAGAAAAATGAAACTTTGCTTTGGCTGGCACGAGCAAAACGAGAGCAACAGTTCATGGAGCCCAAAGCAAAGTGAAAGCAGAAACTCAAACAAGTGAAGTCACTTAGTAACCAATCCAGTTAGTCATTTTCAGGAACTTCGATGAAGCCAGGGAGACCTTGTGCTTCCACTTGGATGGCTGTCAGAGGACAGGTGGTAAAACGCAGTCTGCTCAAGCTGGAAATCTAACAGGAGCCCTTCACACAAAAAGCTACAACCCAAAAGGGTGGAATCTATTTAACAAGAAATCAAAAATAAATCCCTTCAGACAGAAGGAAACAAGAAAACCTTAAGTACTGAGCCTAGTGATGGTAAGTGGAGGGAAAAAAATTCAAGAAGCCCTAAAAACAAAATACATTTTTATGGTCTGAATTCATCCTGTCTATGAGGTCCAAATAAAAAAGAGAAAAACAAACAAAAACCCATCCCAACAGACTGAACTGAACGTGATCTCATGTTGGCAGCATTCTCCAGCAAGTGACTGAAGTAAATACTAGGAAGCATCCTTGGGAGTTGCTAACTAGGGAAAAGGCGCATCTCACGGTGAAAAATCAGAACACGAAGCAGAAAACCAAACCCCATGACTGAGAACTAGCCAAACAGACTGGTGAAAGAGATGGATGAGTCAACACAGAGCACATACAACAAGCCTGAAAATAAAAACAGAGAAAAAGCAAACATGGAAAACACCATATAGATCTTTCATTAAGAAAACATTAACAATATCTGAAAACTAAAACTCAATATTTAAAGTAAAAAGCAACACAGACACAGCAAAAGAGAGAATTAATGAACTAAGATTTATATCGAAGGAAGTATCTACAAGGTAGCACAGAAAAACAAAGAAAGGGCCAGGGATAAGCTCAGCAGCATAAGCACCTACCTGGCAAACACAATGCCTTGAGTTCAAGTCCCAGTATAAAAAAAAAAGGGATAGAGATGCTGACAGAATGAAAGGACTGGTCACTGGATAAACTAACAGCTGGGGAATTCCCAGAACTGATGAAGGACACAAATCCTTAAACTAAAGAAATCTAATGTATCAAAGCAGGATAAAAAGTAATCTGTGTTGGCTGGGCATGGTGGCTCACGTCTGTAATCCCAGCACTTGGGAGGCTGAGGCAGGAGGATCATCGCAAATTCAATGCCAGCCTGGGCTACATAGTAAGATCCCATCTCACATGAAGACATCAAAGACGAAGCAGAGTTCTGAAGTTACCCAAAGGAGAAAAGCCAGGCATGGTGGCGCATGCCTGTAATCTGCATAGTGAGACCTTTTCTCAAAAAGACAAAAAAAAAAAAAAAAAAAAAGAGAAAAGACAAACTTCACAGAAGCAGCAACTGAACAGCAGCTGACTTCTTGCTTTCAAAAAGAACCAGCACACAGTTCAGTACATTTGTGATGCTGAGGGGAAGCTGCCAGGACTGGAATTACTCCACATCCTGTAAGAAAAATCAGTTGATGTGGAAATCAATAATAAAAAAAGTGAGGAAAAGCTCTTGTTAAAATTTGAAAAATATCTCTAAGAAGCTATCAGAAAGTACCTGCATATGGGGCTGGGGATTTAGCTCAGTGGCAAAAGCGCCTGCCTGGCAAGCGCAAGGTCGTGAGTTCGGTTCCCGGTACCGGAGGAAAAAAAAAAAAAAAGAAAGTACCTGCATATGAGTGAGTTTAAAAAAAAAAAGACAACTATGTTAAAACTTGCACAGATTTATACAGTAAGTTACAAGAGGCTGGGGATAAGATGGTTCTGGAAACAGCCAGGGGTGCTGGTTGTACAATGCTGTGAATGTACCTAGTGCCACTTAATTACACACCTAAAGACGGCTAAAACGACATTTTATGTTTTATATTATGTATTTCACCACAACAAAAACTGCAAAATCTGAGGCTATTATCAACATTTACAGCTCTGAATTTTTCTATTAAAAAAAGGAAAACTAAAATTGATGAGTTTGCCAGGCATATGGGCACGCTCCTGCAATCCCAGCACACTTAGGAAGTTAAAGCAGGTGGACCACTGTGAGTTTGAGGCCAGCCTGGGCTACAGAGTAAGACCCTTATAAGATGAAAGCACAGGGCCAGGTATGGTGATTTCTTGCCTGAAAGCTAAGCCCTCAGGAAACTGAGGCAAGAGATGGCCATGAGTTTAAAGTCACTCTGGGCTACATGAGTTCAAGGCGAGCCTGAACACTGCAAGACTCTTGTCTCAAAAAAAAATCCAAAAATAAAAAAAATTTTAAAAGGCAGCTTTACTGGCCTGTAGTGAGCAGAGTCACACCTATCAGATGTTCTGCAACTGGCTCACAACTTTCATGTTCTACTATGCACTTCATTATTTGCATAGTTTTTTCAAAATTATAATCATCTGAATCTAGCACACAGTTCTATTTGCATTTAAGATTCTTTTGTACTTTTAACATATACAGAATTTTCCAGAGCCTGGCATGGTGGTGCATGCCCGTAATCCCCACACTAGGGAGGCTGAGGCAGGACAATCACCATGAGTTGGAGACCACCCTGGGCTACGCAGTGAGTTTAAAACCAGCCTGAACTATAGTATGGCAAGATCCTGTCACAAAAAGCCTAACCAAAACGACAAAACAAAACCCAAATAATTTTCCAGATATGCAACTACTATGTAAACAAAGGTAAGTTTGTACTTTGTTAAGATTTTACCAAGACGTTTGTTCACCAAGTAGAAAATCCTATCACCACGAGTACTATGCACTGAGTCATCAACAGCAGTCCTCATGTATGAGGCCACACTGTACCCAAGCAAATCCATAGACACAAGCCCCTGATTGCATCTTCTTTTTTTTTTTTGGTACAGGAAATCGAACTCAAGACCTCATGCTTGCCAGGCAGGCAATGTGCCGCTGAGCTGTATCCCTGACCCCCTTGATTGCTTCTTAATGATTTAGTATAGTTGTGATCAAGTATTTACAAACTGTTTTTCCTTCTCTTTTTCTATTTTTTTTTCTTCATTTTTTTTTTTATTTTTTTCTGGTACCAGGAATCAAACTCACAACCTTGCGCTTGCCAGGCAGGCGTTATGCCACTGAGCTAAATCCCCAGCCCCCTCTTTTTTTTCTATTATGGTGAGGGTAATACTGTTTTTCCCCCTGAAATTCTGTGAGGCTAGGTTTAATAATCTATGATTTTCATTTTAGATGAAAGCAGTATAACAGTGTTGAAAAGTACAGATTATACCCTTTGGTCTTGTTTTTGTTTGTTCATTTGTTTTTGTTTTGTCTTTTTGAGACAAGGTCTCACTATGCAGTTCAGGGTGGCCTTGAGCTCACTTTGTAGCCCAGGCTGGCCTCAAACTCGCAACAGCCTCCTGCCTCAGCCTCCCAACTGCTGGGATTACAGGCATGCACCACCACGCCTAGTCACAGTTTGTTTGGTTTTTGGTTTCTTTCTTTTTTTTTTTTTTTTGGTTTTTGGTTTCTTTTGGGTACCAGGAATCAAACTCAGGATGTGCCACTGAGCTATACCCTTAGCCACAGATTATACCCTTTGATCTAGATGTTATTCGGACTTTAGTCCAAAGGTATACTGGCAAAAGTACAAAAAACCATATATATCAGGCAGTAACAAGAGCAACTCAGATGTCTATAGTAGGGAACTGGCTATCACGCACTATATCACACATGGAAGTATTATAAAGCTATAAAAACAAATGGTGCTCAGGTTCCAGCACACACACACACACACACACACACACACACACACAAGAAAAACAAGCAGGGATGGGGCAGTTGGATTATCAATATACATATACTATACAAATTTATATTACTACTTATTTTTTTTGAGACAACATCTTACTATGTGGTTTAGGCTGGTCTCGAACTCACTACGTAGCAAGGCTGGACTCGAACTCATAACAATCCTCCAGCCTCAGCATCCCCAGTGCTGGGATTACAGGCATTCACTGCCCATGCCCAGCCTATATTACTTTTTAAAAAGATAGATTAAATCAAAAATGTTCTAGTTTGAGGTGTAACTAGCAAAAATTGTATATATTTAAGCTGTGCATCATTTCATACACTGTATAACATTTACCACAATCGAATCAACATATCCATTGCCACCACTCAAGAGTTACTATACGTGTACGAGTAAAACCATCTATAGGTTTTTTTGTTTTTTTAATGGTTATTTTAGGGAAGAGAGGGACAAAATGGAGGGACAGAGTTAAAAGCCACGCTTCTCTCAATATATCTTGTTTTATATATTTGATTCAACCTTGTAAACTAGATAAAATCATGAGCATAAGTAAATGAACACCACTTGTAACAGGACACTGAAGGTCCACAGAAACCCAATCTAACAGTCTACTGTTCTCTAAAAACAATCCTTGTATTTCTCATTTGCAGACAACATTTGAACCTTGTTTAGCTTTACAACTGAATTAGATGATGATGAAAAAAACTGACCAGAGCTGAATATAAATTGGCAGTGGCTGAGAATTCTCATATTCTTCATTCTTCTGTGTTCTCAATTTTATTTTATTTTGTCTTTTTGAGACAGGGTCTCACTATGCAGTTCAGACTAGCCTTGAGCTCACTTTGTAGCCCAGGCTGGTCTCGAACTCGCAACAATCCTCCTGCCTCAGCCTACTGAGTGCTAGGACTACAGGAGTGCACCACCACACCTGGCTTGTGTTCTCAATTTTAAGGCCAATCTGAGCAACTAAGCAAGACACTGTCTCAAGAAATAAAAAGGAGTTGGGCATGGTGGCACACACCTGTAATCCCAGCACTTGGTAGGCTGAGGCAGGAAGACTGCTGCAAGTCTGAGGTCACCCTGGGGATACAAAGTGAGTTCAAGGCCAGCCTGAACTGCGTTGGGGAGACCTGTCTCCAAAATAAAATTACAAGTACAATTAAAATTAAAAGAGTGGAGATGTAGCTCAGGGCTAGAGCACTTGCCTAGCAGGTATAAGGCCTGGGGTTCAATCCCAGTGCTTAAAAAATTATCATTAATTCTTTTGTCTCTAATATTTTGCTATATCAGGAGAACCAATGACATTAACAGTAAATGACTGCCCATAAAATGCAAGCCAAGCCAGGTGTGGTGGCGCAGGCCTGTAATCCCGGCACTCGGGAGGCTGAGGCAGGAGGATCATTTCGAGTTCGAGGCCAGCCTGGGCTACAAAGTGAACTCAAGGCCAGCCTGAATGGCATGTCTCAAAAAGAAAAAAAAAAAAAAAGGCAAGCCAAATGAGATGGGAAACAAGGGAAGGGGAGGGAGGGAGGGATGAGAAAAAAAGAATAAACAAAAGGGGGGAAATGGAAACAAAGCTTCTGTAAATAAGGAGCGGAAAAGGGATTGAAGGGAGAGGAGGGAAACGGGAAAAAAAGCAAGATACATCATGTACAGGTACAGATTCCCTATGATGAATATGATCATTATGTATATCTAAAATGTATGCATTAAAGAAAATAAAAATGCAAGCCAAGTTACAAATAAATTATTAGGAAAATACAAATTTGCAGGACAGAGGCCTACACAAAAGTCAACTGAATTTTTATATACTAGACAGAAAGTAGAGAAAAAAGGATTCCACTTGTAATATCATATAACGTTCCCTGGACAGAGGGTCCCAAATATTCTCAGTTCATGGCCCATGGGCCCCACTTCCTGTTTCTCCTCCGAGTCAAGGTTTCACCACCAAAGTCTAGGCTGGCCTTGAACTTTGATCAAAATCCTCCTGATCAGCCTCCTGAGCGCTAGGATTATAGGTGTGCATTGCTACACGGAGCACATGGTGCCCTTCCCATTTTGGTAATTAGCTCATAGTGCCTCCTCTAGGCCAAAAGAAATTTCTAGCAGCTTCATTTACTTAGCCTTAGGCTGAGACAACTCCATCAGTGACCATGTCCTAAAAACTTAGTAACTATTTGAAAAACCCATACACACATAAATGAAAGTAAGTGATAAAACTTTATTTCATTCTCAGTCATGGTATTTGTGAGTTGGAAACACACTGATGAGCCCTAGTAAACTTTAAGACTTCAAACACCACCATCCTAATTTCCTGTCCACATTGATTTTTTTTTGGCTTTCAATTTCAATAACCACTTCACCAAGATGGACACCATCAGATATACCGTATCATAGTCTAATGTTGAACCAGTGGGCTTGCTACAGATCTAGGTATCTGTGCTGTGTTCAAGAGGTACCAAAAGGGTTTTGTAAAAACTTGGACCACTGACTCTCCATTTATAAGGAAGACCAAAGGCTCAGGGGATAGCAAAGATACTGAAAAAGAGTAAGATGGCACAGGTCACCCTGATATGAAGAATTTTAACTAAAATCAGTTCCTATATCAGATATTACACTACTTTTGCATCTTTTCCCATCCTCTCAGCCTCTCTACCTGCTTCAATCTGCTATTTCTGCAATCAGCTCACTTACTTGCTGTGGGCAACAGTTTCATGTGGGCACAACAATAACACTTCACTGGGGTCTGAGCTGCACAGTGGCGTGACATGTGGCGCCCATACATGTGCAGCCTGGTAGTACAGGGGAGTTAACTGTGTGCACACGCGTGTTGGGAGGGATAGGTCTCTCACCAATGGTGATATGAGCAGACCCTTTCTCACCCTGTGCTGAAATGCCCTGTGACTTCCTTATGGAACTCTCTGGGGCAGCACGATGACACCAAGCCCTTACTTACATTTCCCTAATATCAAACTCGCAGTAATCCTCCTGGCTCAGCCTCCCAAGTGGTGCAATTACAGGCCTGTGCCACCACACCTGCTAGAACCCTGTTTCTAAAAAAAACATTCATAGGAAAATCTTTGGGCACAGAAAAGAAAAACAAGATGGGCTTCAAAGATATGATATTCCATCAGAAAATCTCAGTACTTTTTTTTTTAAAAAAATACAATTCTTTTGGAGTTTTTTTTTTTTTTGGTACTGGAAATCAAACTCAGGACTTTGTGTTTGCCAGGCCAAGCGCTGTGCCACTGAACTTTATTCCCAGCCCCTCGGTGCTCTTTTGAAGAGTACTAAAATAAGGTTTATTACTGTCTATGTGACAAATCTGTTCAGTTACACAAATAAATTTCATGTCGTTTAAACACTAAAGGCAGAAAGCTCCTCAAAATATCCACAAAGCTGACTAGCATCAGCACATTTCAAACCCATTTCTTTTGCTACACATGCACACAAAAGCAGCAGCAAGTACTTGAAAAGCTTTCCTTCCCTGCTATATCCACTACTCGGCCACCTTTATCAAGCTCTTAACACGGGATCTACTTGTAGACAACAGGGCAAATTCTTTTTTCCTATCTTTCTTTTGAATATTGACAATGGACAAACATGTTTGTTTATATTCTAGTTTTTCTGAAATGAGCATGCTTTGTTTTCTATTGAAAAAAAAAAAAAAAACAGTATATCATCTTTTACTTAAAAAAATTAAAACCTGGCATGGTGATACTTATAATCTCAGCATTTGGAACGTTAAGGCAAGAGGACCAAGTTTGAGGTCAGCCCAGGTTACAGAGTGAGTTCAAAGCCAGCCTGAACTCAACAGAGAGCAAAAGTCTACCTCTAAATAAATAAATAAATAAATAAACTAACTTACTTGTGTTACTACTTGCTTTACTCTTCTCTAAGCTCCTACAGCACTTAATGCCATTTCCATGCTGGATACTGATCTAGTGCCTCTCAATTCCACTTATCCTTTTTGCCTACTCTGAAAATGGATCTGGGCCTGTATTTTTCCCGCCCCCAGCTAGAGCGACAGTAAACTCTGTCAGTAGAGGGCACTGGAGAGACATTTCAGGAGAAAGACCTGCTTCCTGGTGCCAGCCTGTCACTGACTCCAGAAGGGCAGATGGCTGGTTCCTCCAGTGTCAGCTCCTACAAGACAAGGTGACCAGCAGCACTGAGTCAACTGGAATTCCGTTCCAGCAGCCAATGGTTTCCTCCACCCCCACTCTTCCTGGGCAATTCTGTAGCAGTCAGCACCTACTCATGAACTACTTTCTCTGGCACCCTAGTGGGAGGTATCTAGCAACTGTGCCCAACACAGAACCACTAAATGGCAGATGTCTCTAACATTTAGTGATCCACCACCATGCCCTTTCCAATAAGGTCTGACCTCAGCCCTGTGGGGAGGGAGGACTCTAGCTCACCCTAGTCTTTGTAGCAGTTGCTCCTTTCTTTTGCTATTCCCTGTGCTTTTACCTCTTATTTATGCTCTACTTACTTGAATGAAGCCCTCATTACTTAATTTCTCTGTTAGTGTATCATTCTTTCCTGTTCAAGTTACTGTGTGCTTTCTCTCTCCTGACTGGACCTGGATGATATGATCCAATCTGTCAATATGGCACTTAAACTGTGTGGCAGTGCACATCTGTAAACATTAGGGAGGCTGAGGCAGGAGGATTGCTATGAGTTCCCAACCAGCCTGGGAACTAGAGGAACCCCCTCATGCAACATGCACACCATCATCAACCCAGAGGGAAAGAGAGTCAGAAGCTACACTCATTAGTCTCAAACTCAACTTTTGTGCAAACCCCACCTCTCACTTACTCCAATACAAACAACCAGCCTAGGGAGGCTTATCTCAACAACTAATCAGTAGGAGTCGGAGCAGGAAGTGCAAAAAAACCTAATAAGCAATTGCCTTGAGTTGAAACATGAAAAAGTTGTACTACCTTCCAAATGCCCTTTAACAATCTAAAGTAATTCTACTTAAAGAGTGTATGTGGACTGGCTATTACATGTTCTCAATAAAGAAACAAAATTCAGAGAGTTTATGAACTTTTGGAGCAATTTACCCACTAATAACAAACAACTGGGGCTTGGCTTGCATTCTGCATGTATGCTTTTGTTTTTACAAAAGTTATTAGTCTGCAACAGAATCTGAGAAATATTAACCTAAAATACTCCGTTCTTGCTGGGGACATAGCTCAGCGGCATAAGCGCCTGACCGGCAAGTGCAAGGTCCTGAGTTCAATGCCCGGTACCAAAAAAACCCAAACAAAACAAAACAAAATACTCCATTCTGAACATTTATTTTGTTGTTGTTTTTCTTCTTTTTTGTTTTTCTTCCGGTAGCAGGAATCAAACTCACGACCTTGCACTTGCCAGGCAGGTGCTTTGCGGCTGAGCTAAATTCCCAGCCCCGTTCTGAACATTTATAAAAATGTTTTTTATGGCTGAGCATGGTGGCACACGCCTGTAATCTCAGCACTTGGGAGGCTGAGGCAGGAGGATCACTGTGAGTTCAAGGCTAGCCTGGGTACAAAGTGAGCTCAAGGCCAGCCTGAACTACATAGCAAGACCCTCTCTCAAAAAGACAAAAAAAAAAAAAAAAAAAATGCTTTTATAGCTGTATGGAATGGTACATGTATGTAATTCCAGCACCCGGGAGGCTGAGGCAGGAGGATCTTGTGAATTCAAGGCAAGCCAGGGCTACACAAGCAAATTCAAGGCCAGCCAGAACTACAGTGTGAGACCTTGTCTCAAAAATAACAAAATAACAAAATATGCTTTTACAGAGGCTTTAAATATATATTTCCCCAAAGATATAAAAAGGGTCAATTAGGCCAGGAACACCTATACAGTCCAACCATCAGGAGATTGATGCAGGAGCACTGCCATGAGTTTGAGGCCAGCCTGGGCCAATGAGAGTTCAACGCCAGGCTGAACTACCTATCAAGATCCTGCCTCAAAAACAAAACAAAACAACAAAGTCAACTGGTGTTACACAAAAAGATACTCAATATCATTAGCCATCAGGGAAATGCAAATTAAAACTAAATGAAACATCACTACTGTACTCAGCCAGGGATTTAGCTCAGTAGCGCAGCAACTGCCTGGCAAGTGTGAGGTTCAATTTCAATTTCCCTCCCAAAAAAAAGAAAAGAAAAAGAAACAACTCTGCTATGTCTATTTCAAAGCCAGAAAATTGAAGGTGGGGATGTAGCTCAGTGACAGAACACTTGTCTAGCACACATGAGGCCCTAGGTTTCAACTCCAGCACCACACACATACATGCTCCAAAAAAAGAGAAAAAAAGCAGAAAGCAAGTAAGTCAGTGCTAGTGCTGGCGAGGACAGGGAGAAACTGGAACACTCCTGTACTGTTGGTGGGAAGGTAAAACAATGCAAGTGCTCTGCAAATGGGGACCATATGACCTAGCATTCCCACGCTATGCAAACACCCACAGAAACGAAGACCCAACCCCACACAAAAACCCCCACATGCATGTTCACAGCAGAATAATTCAGAGGAATAGAACATGAAAACAACCCAAACATCAAATGATTAATGAACGAATAAACAAATGCAGTATACCTAGACAATGGACTACTACTCCATAAAAAGAAATGGAGTTCTGATTCATGCTACAAGGACAGGCCTTGGAAACACTGCTACTTAAAAATAAAGTTTCAAAAGTCCACATACTGTATAAATTCTATTTGTCCAGAAGAGGTAAACTTTCAGACAAAAAAACAGATTAACGGCTGTCTGGGTAGAGGGGCAGGGACCATTATTAAATACAGGGTTTCTTTGTGAGATGAGAGAAGAGTTGCAAAAACTATTTGAATAGAAGTATCAATGGAGCCAGGCATGGTAGCACAGGCCTGCAATCCCAGCACTTGGGTGGCTGAGGCAGGAGGATCGTTGCGAGTTCGAGGCCAGCCTGGGCTACAAAGTGAGCTCAAGGCCAGCCTGAATTGCATAGCGAGACCCTGTCTCAAAAAGACAAGAAAAAAGATGTATCACTGGGAATGAGCACATAGCTTTTCAATGGAGCTACTCTTGAAGGTGACAAGACCACATACAGTTTGTACTATGTTCAGGAAAGGAATCACTTTCATGACTTCAACGCTACGCCTTCTACATTCTATGCTATTCTTCTTCTTTTTGGAGACAAAGTCTTATATGTAGCCCAGGCTGCCTCATGGCACCCCTCCTACCTCAGCTGCCTGGGTACTGGATGAGATCACAAGTGAGTACCACCCATGCCCAGGTATGCTATTATGCTTTGTATCTAAAGAAAAAGACTGACAACAGTAATCACTGAAAAGAGAACAAGTGCCGGGCATGGTGGCTCACGCCTGTAATCCCAGCACTTGGGAGGCTGAGGTAGGAGGATGGTTCTGAGTTTGAAACTAGCCTGGGCTACAAAGTGAGCTCAAGGCCAGCCTGAACTGCATAGCGAGACCCTGTCTCAAAAAGACAAACATTAAAATAAAATAAAATAAAATAAAATAGAATGACTGCTCTCTGGATTATTTATTCTGCTAGTAACATTTCTCTCCAATGACAGAAAAGTATGAATGTTTTATCTTTCCACTTTTTAGAAATTAACATTGTTACAGGGTAATTTTAAAAAATCATTTGCTTCAGACAGTCACACCTCTATCAGAATCCTCCTATTCCCCAAACTATCTGGGCTTCCAAACGGCTTTTTCAAAGGGTGTAATCATCCTAGCCTACTACTTAGGTTGTAATTTATTATTCCTAAATTCACTCTTGGTCCCTCCCAGTCTATCGTTCACTCGACAGGGATCAGCAAGCCTAAGGTAGCACGATTAAGTGTGAGTTCAACTCAGCAAGACCCTGTCCCAAAATTCAAAAAATAAAAAATGGGCTGGAGATAAACAGCTCAGTTGTAGAGTACACCTAGATTCGATCTCTGGACACCATAAGAAAAAAATGGTTAGCACATCACTTTGCTACTTAAAACCTTCCAGTGGCTCTTTAGTGGCCCAATGGTTACATGCATTCTTGGCCCCCTCCCTCTGCCCAGGTTCATTTCTTTTGTTTGTTTGTTTTTTTTACCCCCGGTACTGGGAATTGAACTCATGACCTGGCGCCTGTGCCGCTGAGCTAAATCCCCAGCCCCAGGTTCATTTCTTTTTAGTCCTTCTACGGGCTATAAGTTTTTTCCCACTTTCCTGGTTTCTCTTAATAGCCACCTCAAGCCATCACACCCGGCCTTCCTGGAAGGCTTTCAGTCTGGTAACTGACCATCCCCTTGGCAGTGGATCAAGGGACTCCCTCGGTTCAGAACTCCTAGTGACAAACCACGAGAATCCTGGACAAAGCAGGATGAACTGATCACCCTACTTTCCATGCCTCGCCTGTACTTGGTAAACACTTCCAGGACTGGCCTAGATGTCCTCTCTCAGAAAACCCTGATTCCTCTGAAACACTCCCAGTAGTTTATTTCCTTCTATCTTAGCATTCAACTCATCAGTGAGTGTGTCTTCCCTAACTGTACCTAAAGCCCCCACCCAGGGTCCAGTGAGTTAATCTGGTTAACCATTACACCAGTGCACCTAGCATTGCCGCACTGTGCCTAGGCCAAAGGAGGCCGTAAGTTTATCTGCTGAATGAATAAATTGGTGACTGAAAGAATTTATCTGTGATGTCATCAGAACTAAGTAAGGTTTTCTTCTTTAAGTGAAGAAAGGCCCAGGAAGGAGGAAGTGAAGTGAAGACCCAGGAAAATCAGAAAATGTATTTAATATTCTACCTTGTTTAAGTATTCTACAGAGCTAAGCAATTAAATGTTCCATTTACCTCAGTCCTAACAATTGATAAGAGAACCAGAAACCTCATACTTTTTTTTCCCCAGAAGGTAACAAGATTTTACATTTATTAAAGGCAGGAGCTGGACATGGTGATGCATGCTTGTAATCCCAGCATTCAGAGGCTGAGGCAGCAAGACAGCCAGGAGTTTATGGCCAGCCTGAGCTACATAGACAGAAAGACCCTGCTTCCCCCGCAAAAAAAAGGCAGGAAAAGTAACATGCTCTGCAGAGTAAATGTGGGCCAATTAAAAGTAGGAAAAGAGGCTGGGGATCTAGCTCAGTGGCACAGTGCCTGCCTGGCAAGCGTGAGGTCGTGAGTTTGATTCCCAGTAGAGGGGGAGAGGGAGGGAGTAGGAAAAGCCGGGCGTGGTGGTGCACGCCTGTAATCCCAGCACTTGGGAGGCTGAGGCAAGAGATTACTGTGAGTTTGAGACCAGCCTGGGTTACAAAGTGAGCTCAATGTCAGCCTGAACTGCACAGCAAGATCCTGTCTCAAAAAGACAAAAAAATAAAAAATAAAAAAATAAAAAAGTAGGAAAAGAAGTTCCACAGAGATCACAGTGACCAGAAACCTCACTCTTAACCACTTGTTCAAGTTGGGGCCAGGACATGACTCCAAACACTCATTGCTCAAACTCTAACACCAGTACTTCTCAGTATTTATAAGAGATCATATCTGTACTCGGAAAAATGCGATTTCAGGCAACAGGTCACTCCTCTGACAGTACAGAGGCTGGAAGGCATACGAAGGCAAGTACTGGGAAATAAAACATACACAGGGGGCCCAAAAAATTGCAGGGGTTGGGCAACAGCACTGGGAAGTTTCAAACTTTGTTTCTTGGGAGGTTTTGCAGTACCGGAAATGGAACTCAGGACCTTGCACTTGTTAGGCAGGCGCTGTACCATGGAGCTATATCCCTGGCCCCATATCCCTGGCCCCAAACTTTGGTTTTAAAAGTGTTTATTATTCATTCTCTGCCTCTCCCTCATTTTGTTTTTTTTTTTTTTGTTTTTTTTTTTAAGACAAGGTCTCACTATGTCGCCCAAGCTGGCCTCAAATTCACATCAATCCTCCAGTGATCTTCCTGCCTCAGCCTCCAGAATGCTGGGATTACAGGTATGCAACCACACCCAATAGTTTATTATTCTTAAAGTAAAAGTAGTACATGGTCATTACAGAAACCTCAAAACAAAGCCAGGCACAGTGGCACATGCCTATAATGCCAGCTCCTTGGGAGGGTAAGGCAGGGGGACTGCAAGTTGGAACCAGTCTAAGAAACTTTGCATAACTATTTCAAGAAATAAAAAAGGGCTGGGAATATAACTCAGTGCTCCCTGGGTTCAAGTCCTAGTACTACAAAAATGAATGAACAAAACAAAAACACACATAGCACACATAAACAAACTCTTAAACCATAATAAAGTCTAAAACAAAAACAAGAAATACAATTCCACTTCCCAGAAATACCACTGTTATTTTCAAACTTCAAGATAATAAGCAGGAAAATGATATCACTGGGAAAAAATAGTAAAAAGTCATAGTAAGTCTCTCATTCATTCATTCAAATATTTACGTAGGGCCTAAAACCTCTAAGTTATTCCAATACTAGAGAACAAGATTTATAAAAATGCTTTTACAGCTGGGTGTGGTGGCACACACCTGTAATCCCAGTACTCAGGAGGCTGAGGCAGGAGAATCAATTCGAGTTTGACAGCAGTCTGGAGTACACAGCAAGGTGAAGACCAGCCTGAACTGCACAGTAAGACCTTGCTCAAAAAACAAGAAACAAAACAAAACAAAACAAGATTTAGTCTCAGTTTTGCGCTCACAGTGAAAGTAGTAGCTTGGGACACTGTACACTGAGAAAGGAGCCAAAATGAACAATGGGGGGGTAGGGTGGAAAGAGGAGCAGGGCGCCTACTGATGAGTAATTAGGCAGAAAAATTAGACCTGGCTTTTGAAGAATGCAAAGGAATTTGCCAGGCAAAGAAAGAGAGGAAGGTCTCTTCATACAAAGGAAACAGCAAGTGTAAGGAAATTTTGTAATTCAGATGTGAGTCTTTCTTCTTTCTTCTTCCTCTTGGCCTCCACCCAATCACCACACTAAAAAAAAAAAAAAAACAAAACATGACCAAGCACGAAGGAAGTAAAATGGCGAGGCTCACAAAATGCTTCAAAACCCCTGGACGTGGGACAGCGGGAGCCGGCAAGCAACAACGAGCAGTCCTGAAGGGAGGTCAAAAGGAACAAAGTCCAGTTTTCAGGTTTGGCCACAAGCCTCAAATGGCAATTCAAAATGGAAAAACAGGGCAGTGGGAGGCACATGGGGCAATACATGTGAAAAGTGTCAAAAAAAAAAATTTTTTTTTTAAAAAGTGTCCAACATCACTAGATAGCAAAGAGATCCAAATTAGAACAAGATAACCTTTTTTCTATCCAAGTGGTTACTGCAGAAGCCAGGCATGGTGGCGCACGCCTGTAATCCCAGCACTCGGGAGGCTGAGGCAAGAGGATCGTTGCAAGTTCAAAGCCAGCCTGGGCTACAAAGTGAGCTCAAGGCCAGCCTGAAATGCATAGTGAGACCCTGTCTCAAAAAGACCAGAAAAAAGTGGAACAGGGCTGGAGGGACAGTTCAGTGGCTGAGCACAAGCTTAGCATGTACACAGCCCTGTGTTCAACCTCCTGAATTCAGCCCCCCCACACAAAAAAACAATGTTTTTCTAGTATCAAATCTGAAGTTATTAATGTAGACTGTCCCAGGATTCCATAAAGACAATTTATATCAGATTTTGAAGGATTTCTACTATCTATAAGATCATTCAAGTGTGGCAGAAAAAACTCAACCCAGGATCCAGGGGTGGTGGCACAAACCTGTATTCCCTTAGGAGGCTGAGGCAGAAGGATCTCCGAAAGTTTGAGGCCAACCCGGGGTACAGTGAGTTCAGGGTCAGCCTGAACTATACAGCAAGACCCTGTCTCAAACAACAAAGAACTCACAACCCAGCCATGCGCTGCCTCATAAAATGAAGTTCAAGCATTTGCTCAAAAGAAGACAGTAAGGTATCTTGCTCCCTCTCCACCAGTCATGCCTTTATTCAGAGACCCTGCTCAGCCACTCCTGCCATGCAGAGGCAATGCCTGTGGCAGCCACAGAGCAGGGCCTTCTTTTCTCCTCTGATTTTCCTATCCACATTAACAACTATGCAAGAAGCAGCCACGTGCCTGCAAGGCTCAGGTGGAAGAGCTATAAAGGGCAGAGACACCAGGACTGATGCAGCCCTTCCTGGGGCACTGGCTGTATCAGCAAGGGCCCTCACGGCACCTCCTGGGAACCAGAGACACACTCTGTGCCAGTTCTGCGGCACACCGGTGGGAGCAGGGCCAGCAAGCCTTCACTGCACTCGCCACCCGAGATGACTGTCTACTAACCACCGGGAAGCAGGCGAGGGGCTGTGGCTAGTCCGCAGCGGTGCACCTGAGCAAAGGTTCATCCCGATCCCAGTAGACATAAGTTACTATTCAGTGATAAATAAAACACTGAACCAACAAGAATAAAGCAGCACCATAAAGAGGAAAAATTAGCCTTCACATACAAGATAAAGCAGGACAAGCCAGTGTGTTAGTGCGAGCCTGTAATCCTAGCACTTGGGAGGCTGAGGCAAGAGGATCACTGCAAGTTCAAGGCCAGCTGGGCTACACAGTGAGTTCAAGGTCTCAAAAAACAAGCGCGCGCACACACACACACACACACACACACGTGCATGTGCACACGCACACACACTAGTATACTTTAAAAACAAGATGCATGTATTTCAAACGTCAAATATAAGCAAACCAAACATAATTTTCGCCCGGCATGGTGGCGCACACCTATAATCCCAGCACTCAGGAGGCTGAGGTAGGAGGATCATTGCAAGTTTGAGACCAGCCTGGGCTACAAAGTGAGTTCAAGGCCAGCCTGAACTG
>NW_004955420.1:12865145-12868109 GCF_000276665.1 Chinchilla lanigera | reverse complement strand
TAAAAGCACAAAGCCGCAGTAATAAACAGAAAACACGAAGCATTAAACATCTGAAAGCAAATATTTATTATAACAAAAAAAATGTTTTCAGCATTCATTTGGGACAAAAAAAAAAACCCATGAAATTCAAAAAGAACAAAAACAAAATGGCAAAGGAAGATAAAAGTTCAATAATATAAAGAACAGGGGCTGGGGATTTAGCTCAGCGGCACAGCACCTGCCTGGCAAGCGCAACGTCGTGAGTTCGATTCCCGGTACCAGAAAAAAACAAAACAAACAAACAAAAAAATAATATAAAGAACAAAGAAAAAGTACAGACAGGAATTTAAGAAGTATATAAACAGGATAATCTTTTATGAAGGTATAATCCACAATGAAGAACTTTATAAACGAGAATTTACATGTGCACCAAATAATACTGCATCAAAACATGATAAATGAGGATAGAAGACAGGCCACAAAATGAAAGAAAAAGCCGGGTGTGGTGGGGCACACCTGTAATCCAGCACTCGGAAGGCTGAGGCAGGAGGATGACAGCGAGTTTAAAGTCAGCCTGGGCTCCATAGTGAGTTTAAGTCCAACCTGGACTACACAGCAAGACCTTATCTCAAAAAAAAAAGGGGGGCCGGGGATATAGCTCAGTGTCATAAGTGCTTGCGGATATACCTCAGTGGCATAAGTGCTTGCCTGACAAACCCGAGGTCATGAGTTCGATTCCCCGTACCAAAAAAAGAAAAGTATCGGATTTCAAGGACTGCTGCCCAGACCATACAAAGAACTCTCAAAATTCAGCATAGGAAAACCAACAATCTAATTTAGAAATGGGCAAAAGATCTGCTAAGATGCTACAGCAAAGACGACATACAGGTGACAAAGCAGCACATGACAAGATACACCATTAGGGAGCTGGGGATTTAAGAAACACTGATACCACTTGCCACACATCTATCAGAACAGGGGGCAGCCCACGGGTAGGCCAGGCACAGCAACCTGAGCTCCCATTCACGGCTGGTGAGGATGCAAAATGGCACTTCTGCCTTTAGGAAACAGTGTAGCCGTTTCTTACAAAACTACATACACTCTTAACATAAAATCCAGCAACCATGCTCCTTGGTATTTATCCAAATCGCTGAAAACTAAGTCCACACGAATACCTGCTTCTAAGCGGATATATAAATGGCAATAAGTACATGAAAAAAGGTTGAACATCACTAATCTTTAGGGAAATTCAAATCAAAACTGTAAGAAAGTGCTACCTCACACCCATTAGGGTGGCTAAGATCAAAAGCCAATGGAAAATAAAAGCATAGCAGGGGTATAAAGAAACTGGAATCCCTTTGCAGGGTAGGTAGAAATGTAAAACAGTACAGCCACTGTGGAAGACAGCTGGGTGATTCCTCAAAAATTATATATGCGTACATACATATTACCATACATTCCAGCAATTCCACTTCTTGGAAACAGAGTCTGAGAGAAATGTTCACAGCAGACTATTCACAACAGCTACAATATGGTAGGCACAAACCTAAATGTTCACTGATGGATAAATGGCTAAGTAAAATATAGTAGAAACATACAATGAAACATTATTTAGTGATAAAATGGAAGGATATTCTAAAATATGCTGTAACACAGGCGAACATTAAGGATGTTATGCTTTGTAGAATAAAGCAGTCAGAAAAGACAAATACCATAGGATTCTACTTATATAAGTAGTCAAAATCATGGAGAAAGCTATACATGGTAGCGTGCACCCGTAGTCCCAGCTACTCACAAGTTTGAGGCAGGAGGATCATTTGAGCTCAAGAGTTTTAGACCAGTCTGGACAACACACTAAGACACAGCCTCAAAAATCAATCAACTGAGGCCAGGGATACAGCTCAGCCGCACAAGCACTTGCCTGGCAAGTGCAAGATCCTAAATTCAATTTCTGGTACCCGCCCCCCAAAATCAATCAATTGATCAATCAATCAATACCAGGAAATAGCCAGGCATATTGACAGAAACCATCACTGAATATAAAAGTATGTATTGACTGAGTGTGGTGACACACGCCCAAAATCCTAGCTACTTGGGAGGCTGAGGCAGGAGGACTGCAGTTTTGAGGCCAGCTTGGGCCACCTAGAGACTGTGTCTCAAAATTAAAAGGACTGGAGATACAGCTCAGTTTTAGAACACTTGCCTAGCATGTGTGAGGCCCTGGGTTCAATCCCCACAAGTAACTTCAGATGGATATGCTAAAGAAAGAAAAAACTAAACTAAACAGGAAGAAATTAGATACTGGGTAAGGTTTCATAGAGGCCAGTTTAGATGAGTGATCAGGGAAGCTCTCTTTAAAATATAACATCATTGGGCTGGGGATTTAGCTCAGCGGCACAGCACTTGCCTGGCAAGCGCAAGGTCATGAGTTCGATTCCTGGTACCGGAAAAAAACACCAAACAACAACAAAATATATATATATATAAATTATGCTTTAATTCACAAAGAAACCTTCAACAAATTTAAGATAGTCATGAACAAAAATAAAAAATGTAGGTGTGCATTAAACTTCCTAGTACCTTTAAGTCAGAGAATAAAAACTAGAACTACCAACTACTTAGAAAACACTGAATAGTACAGTTATATAAATGTAGAGTGCAGTGGAAACTGTACTCAGAAGCAGATTAAAAGAGCTTTAAATGTGGCCAGGAGTGGTGGCACATGCCTGTTATCACAGCACTTGGGAGGCTGAGACAGGAGGATCTTAGGGAGTTTGAGGCCAGCCTAAACTACAAAGAAAGTTCAAGCCTTCCTGAACTGCATAGGGAAACCCCGTGTAAAAAGGAAAAAAAAAACAGACCAAGCCAGGCGTGATGGTATATGCCTGTAATCCCTGCACCAGGGAGGCTGGGGCAGAAGGATCACTGTGAGTCTGACACCAGCCTGGGCTACACAGCGAGATCCTGTCTCAAAAAACCAAAAAA
>NW_004955420.1:12861540-12865045 GCF_000276665.1 Chinchilla lanigera | reverse complement strand
AAGCCAGCCTGAACTGCATAGGAAGACCCTGACTCAAAAGGACAAAAAAAAAAAAAAAAAAAAAAAAAAAAAAAAAAAAAAAAAGACCATAAAAGAAAAAAATCATCTCCCAACCCTTACAATGGAACTAATTTTTACACCCAAACTCCCCAAATATTTTTACAGCTATATTTTATTTCTGTAATAAAACTAGTTTATATTTTAAGGCTCTTTTAACCCCACCATGTGCCAAAATGTAACAGAAGGTTTAAGATTAAGACATAGCAATTATTAAAAGCAGAATAATAACAAAAAACGTTTGTTCTAAAAGTAGAATGGGAAATATCTAACACAGATGAACATTGAGGATATTATGAAGGCAAGGGATTAATACTCTTTATGTGTAAAAGAGCTTCTACAATTCAAATAAAGAAATACAGATAAGGAAGTATAGATTGGTTCTTTTGGAAGGCAATTTAGCACCCATAAAATCTTAAAATGCACACTTACAAACTTTATGGAATCCCAGCACTTGGGAGGCTGAGGCAGGAGCATCACTGCAAGTACAAGGCCAGCCTGGGTTACAAAGTGAGCTCAAGGCCAGCCTGAGCTGCATAGCAAGACCCTGTCTCAAAAATACAAAAAAAAAAAAATACCACAAAACTACTGTGATAAAATCAACATGGAAAAAAAAAAAAAAAAAAAAAAAAAAAAAAGATCAGACAGTCAGCTAAAGTCGGGGAGCTGGGGATGTAACTCAGCGCCTGCCCGGCAAGCACAAGGTCCTAAGTTCCACTCCTTAGTACCAAAAAATAAAGGAGATAAAGGAGATGAAGTTGGTTAGACGTGTAAGCACTTAGACCTATTAAATTGGTAGTTATTATTATTCCCATCTTACAATTGAGAAAACTAAGTCTTGAAAAGAATGTGTGTTTTGCCTATGGTCAAGTGAAAGGGCCAGGATTCCAACTCAGGTCTCCAGCTCCTGAGCAGTGGATAACATGGAATAAGAACTAATATACTTGTGAAAGATTGAACTAAAATAATGAATAAAAAAGAACTAATATGTCATACTAACACATCACAGGTAATATGTCACACTAATATGTCACAAGTAATATGTCACACTAATACGTCATAGGTAACAGGCTACAACTCTGAAACCCTGAATCAAAGTTCAGACTGACACCTAACCAGTGACCTAAGAAATGAGTAAGTGAAACTCAGTTCTGATCACAAACAATCACTGTTTGAGGGCTGTATTGTTTCCCTGCTCTTTCTCCTTAAAGAAAAAAAAAAAGGAAACACAAGAACCCAGAAGTACAATTTGCAAGTACTTATCTTTCTCTGATTAGTCTGAAAGTAGTCAACTCTCTAACTAGAAAGACTTTTGAGAACAAACTGATCAAAACCCTGAAGACTTAAGACTTGAACATGGCCCAGTTTCAATCAAAAAACAGAAAACTCAAGAGAGCCCAAAGAAACATATTTGTGCGAACATTATTGTAACAACCGGTACTGGTAGATTAAAGATAGGGTTTAACTGTACCTAGTTATTTTATCCTTGGCTACTTACACAAATTCTCTAGTCTTAAAAAAACGTAATTGAAAGTTTATCCTTAGCTACCAGAACAAGTTCTAAGTTCCCTCTTTTAAAACATATAATTGAGGGGCTGGGGATTTAGCTCAGCGGCAAAGCGCCTGCCTGGCAAGCTCAAGGTTGTGAGTTCGGTTCCCAGTACCGGAGAAAAACCAAAAAAAAAAAAAAAAAAATGAAACATATAATTGAAAAGAAATACAAACTATTGTTAACCACGTCTACTTGGAAACCAGCCTATCATAAAGATCACAGCACCACAGGAGCCCTCATTCATTTTAGCAGATCTAGACGCACGGCAAACTCATCCTTACTTTATGAATTTGGGCTTGTAGCATTTGTATTAAATGTCACAAAGTCCAGAAGGTGTATGTAAATGTTGGCAAACCTGGAATTAAAAAAAAAGGGAAGTGAATTACCCAGGAACTCTTCCTTTAAAAATACCTGCTTGCTGGGCTTTAGTAATCCCGGCCCACTGGAGGTTAAGACACAAGGATCACATGGCCAGCCTGGAAAACACAGTAAGGACCTGTCTCAAAAGAAAAGGGGCAGCTGGGCATAGTAGCACATGCCTGTAATCTCAGCACTGTGTAATCCCAGTACTCGGGAGGCTGAAGCAGGAGGATAGTTAAGAGTTCGAGGCCAGCTCGGGCTACAAAGTGAGCTCAAAGCCAGCCTGAACTACACAGTGAGACCCTGTCTCAAAAAGACAAAAAAAAAAAAAAATAGTGGCAGAGAGGCTGACATCAACAAACCAAGTTTCATACTCCAACATTTCTACACCTTAATTCCTCACCTTCCCAAGACATCCCATTTTAAGTCAGGGACAATTGTTAATAGCAAATGAGGACAGCATGGAAGCTGAGTACTACTAAGCCATTTTTCCCCCAGAGCCTGCTAGAGGGAAAGGTAACAATGCACTATTTAGTGAAAAGACAAAAATACACCAAATTTAGGTCACCTCCTTCCCCAAAATCTGAAAGTTAGTTTCAGACCTGCACGTATTACAGGTCAACAACAAGAGCTTCAGTTTCCACAATGTAAACGTCAATCAGTGTTCTTGGCTAATTAATAGCTAGAAAGACTTAAAAGCCTCAGATGAAAGATTAAAAGTTACCTCAAATCAATATCCCTAACAGAATAGGAAACAGGCTTTCACTTGTACATCTACAATGTGTACAGAGACAAGAGAAGCAGATAGAAACGCAGAGGCGAGCGTGAATGTTTTACAAATGCACAGAGCTTGACAAGTTTAAACCTGCTTTAAAAATTGCTATTCACCGTCTTCATCCCAATCTAACTTCATTTGACGTTACTCTTTTGGACAACCCTACAAAAGCAAAACCCCCAGAGCGAATTCTTGTACATTTCAATATCCTGCCTGCTTATAAGAGCGGAAGAGTCCGACATAGCAGGGGAAAAACGTGACGCGCACAACCTTGATCCAAAATACAGCTCGTCGCAGTCTAATTTTAGGCCTAACCATTTTGATTGTCTTTTTCAAGGAGGTGAAAAAAAGCAAACAGAAAACTACAGCTGGCTCCTAAGGGAGAACCGAGATAGCCGCGGGACTCGGTCACTTATCAAAGGCGGAAAACAAATCACGCTCACAGCGAGTATTCCCACTCGAATGCGGCTACGAGGGCGCGCACGGCCCCACACACTGACAATGGCAGTGACCTGCCACACTCGGGCTCCGGGATGACTTTATCGGTGAAGAATTAGCCCAGAGGTCGAGACCGCCAGGGATCCGCGCCGACGCTTCGTGTGCGCGCGCGCGTGCGATCCGAAGAGAGCCAAACATGGTGAGAAACCCGTCAGGACTTCACCTAAGTCACCGAAAGAGGCGAAAGCCACCGCCGGCTGGCGACAGAGGAGCGCGAGGGGGACGCGCCGCGCGCGGGTCGGGACCGGACGGGACGGGACGGG
>NW_004955420.1:12848777-12860840 GCF_000276665.1 Chinchilla lanigera | reverse complement strand
GGGGCGGGGGGGAGACTGGACTTCGTATAGGGGGCAGACAGTCCATCATTGCGTTGGGCCTGGTCTCCACTCAGGTCCTGCCCACTGAGAATGCTGACAGGATACACAAATCTCTAGGGCATTTCTGTCTGGAAATTCATCTCGTCTCCATTTTGCTCTTTAACCTACAAACTCTTTCTGCTGCTAAATTAAATCTCCTCTCTTTGCAAACTAAGCTCTCCGTATTTGATCCAAAGAGGAGTCCGCCAAGGTATGCACTTATTCTGCAACTATTTGAAAGTCCATTCCAGTGCTGGGGGGGCGGGGAGGAAAGTCCAGTATGTGCAGGATACTGTTAGTCATCAGGCATAAAGGGTGAACATGACTCACTTTGCCTTTATGGAGCATATAAATGAAAACAGTAATTAAAATACTGTTGTAAACCGGGCATGGTGGCGCATACCTGTAATCCCAGCACTGGGGAGGCTGAGGCAGGAGGATCACTGTGAGTTTGAGGCCAGCCTGGGCTACATAAATGAGTTCAAGGCCAGCCTGAACTGCATAGTGAGACCCAGTTTCAAAAAAGACAACAAAAAAAGGCGGAGGAGTTACTTTGAGCACAGCGACCAGAGATGGCCTCTTTAGGGAGGTGGCATTTAAGCCCAAAAGAGAATGAGAAAGGCATGAGAAGCAGCATGCAGGGGAAAACATTACAGACAAGAGGAGGAAAGAGGGGCTCCCATGTCAATTAAGAAGGTTGTGTAGCTAGAGCTCAGTGTGAAGGATTTAGTATAATAAAACACTGGTGTAGGCAAAATTCAGGCAAGAACGCTGCACCTTATTCCAAAAAATCACTGAAGGGTCTTAAGCAGGGAGGTGATGCCATCTAGTTTACATTTTAACATTATCAGGCTGCTATGCAGAAAAACACGTAGAGGTGCAAGAAGGAAAATGGACGAGGGGAGGCAGTGATTCTGAGGGCCACTAGCAATGTGGTAGTGGAAATGGAGAGAAGCAGACAGACTGTGCTTATCTCTATGTGGTGGATTGACAACTGGTAGGTAACTTGGAACCCCCAGCTGAAGTCAGCGTGGTGCTGGCTATTGGGGGCCCACCTAAGGATTGTTGCCACCAAGATAAAAAGGACAATTGGAGGAAAAGAAAGGGCACTGTTAGGGCGCTGTTGGTTCCCCTGGGTGCTGTTGGTTCTCCTGGAGGAACTTGTTATGCTAGCTTTCCTGATACAAACTCAGCTGCTGTCAATGTCAGAGGAGCTCAGGACCTTGTTGTCACTGAGAAAGGCTACAGTTTCACTTTGGGGGAGCTCTGGTCCTTACTTTGAGCGTCACTTCCTGGCTCCAGTGCAGATCCCTCAGCCTGCTGGTACAGATCCTTCATCTGGGTGGCGCAGACTTTCTAGCTTCCACCACTGACCTTAGGGCCTTCTTAGCCCAGATCCTTAATACAGACTTGCATGAGACGTTGTCATGGGCTCTTGACCTCCAGCTGGACTCATGGGAGGCACTTGTTATGGGCTCTAGGTCTTCAGTTGGACTCATGCAGGACATTACCATGGGATCCAGGCCCTTAGCTGCATTCTTTGGGTCTTTCATGTGTGGAAAGATTTCCTGCACTCTTTTAAACTTGACTCTGGGTGACTATTATAAAATAATCCTATAAATTATGTCCTGTATTGTTTCCCTTGCAAACTCTGACTACAACAATCTGGATGTAAAGCAAAAAATTCAGTTGACATGGAGGGAACAAAGAAAGGAATCAAGCAGCACAGCACACCGTTAACTTGAAAAGTGTCCCATTAGTATGCACAGAAAAGGAGAAGTTGGGCTTGTGATCTTGCGTAGGGCTGAAAACTCAAAGGCCTATACCAGTGGTGGCCAACCTGTGGCACATGTGCTGCAGCAGGCTGTTTGTAACTGAAACCTCTAAAAGGTTCACCATCCCTGGTCTCTGCCACAAACTTGCAGAACACTTACTTTAACCTGGGCTTGGCAGAGAAGGAAAAAGTTTTCTTTAGAACTGATAAGCATAGGGGCCGGGGATATAGCTCAGTGGCATAAACAGCTGCCTGGCAAGTGCAAGGTCCTGAGTTCGATTCCCGGTACACCCCCCAAAAAAGAATGGATAAGCATAAACTTTGTGACACATGGGTTTGAAAGTTTCGGTTTATAGTACTGTTCAATCAGGAAAGTGACCCTTAGTGTTCCAGGACCTGGGAGAAACAAATCCTCACTGCACGGGTGCACCTGCAACCTGGGTCTCAAAGGATCCCATAGATGAGAGTTTTCCAAAGCTAAACATAAGCATCCATTACAACTTATAATACACCTGAGAAAATAAGCAATCACCAGTGGGCCAAAGAAAGCAGGTATGGTGGCACATACCTGCACTCAGGAGGTAATAGTGTGTTCAAGGCCAGCCTGAGCTATCCAGTGACAGTGTCTCACCCCCTCAACCCCCCAAAAAAACTATAAACAGTAGAATAATGATGCCCATATGGACTTATCTGTCATCCCAGCACTCGAGAGGCTGAGGCAAGATTGCCCCAAGTTTGAGGCTACCCTGGGCTACATAGTGAATGCAAAGCCAGCCTGAACTACATAGTGAGACCCTGTATCAAAAAAAACCCAAAACAAGTTGGGTGTGTTGGTGCACGCCTGTAAACCCAACACTCAGGAGGCTGAGGCAGGAGGATAGTTATGAGTTCAAGGCCAGCCTGGGCTACAGAGTGAGCTCAAGGCCAGCCTGAACTGCGTGGTGAAACCCTGTCTCAAAAAGACAAAAAAAACAAAACAAAACAAAACAAAACTAATCAACAACAAAAACTATATAAACACATTAACTACATACTTTTTTTTCCTTTTCCTTTTTTTTGTGTTTTAATGTGCTAGGAATTGAACTCACAACTTGCACTTGCCCAGCAGGAGCTGTGCCACTGAGCTACATCCCCAGCCCCACATTTTTTTTTTCTTGGTAGTGGGGATGGAACCCAGAGAGGGTGCTCTATGACTGAGCTATATTCCAGGCCTTTTTATTTGAGACAGGATCTTGCTAAATTGCCCAGAAAACAAAACAAAACAAAACAAAACAAAACAAAACAAAACACTGCTCAGGTAGGACTAGAACTTGCAATCCTCCTGCCTCAGGCTCCCTCAGTGCTGGGGTTACAGATGCGGGCCACCACATCAGCTTCACATATGTTCTTAAGAAATTAAACAGTACCACTGTATTATCTATCTAACCATGTTACAAAATATCGTCATCAATAGTACTGAATTTTAACGGGACATACACATCATTTCACTCAATGCCATATTCTGAATACCATAGTGCAAGAAATGCTTGTGAAAAATGGAATTCTTTCTTTTAAGAAAACACAAAACCAGTATGAAGAAACTAGACTGGATTAAAATTGTGGTTATGTTAAAGATCTCTAATATGTGTGAGCCTTGTGGCACTAGGTTGCCTTTTCTAGTATTTAAATCACAAGCAACCACCCCCCCCCAAAAAAGCTCTGTTATGATTAGTCAAGCTGTACATGTCAAACTGTTATTTCCATAAAAATACCAAAGTGCTTTAGGAAAATAAACAATGACACCGTATATAAACATGTATCATAAAAAAATAAAAACAAAACAAAAAGTAAACATGTATCACATCCCATTACCCTAAATACAACAAACAAGGGCAACATACCCTGGCTTGTTTTGGAACATGCCTGCCCTAAAGTTTGATTCACTGATTGATTGATTGATTGATTGAGAGAAGCAGGGTCTTGCTAAGTCCCAGCAATAGTCCTGCCTCAGCCTCCCACAGTGCTGGAATTGTACACCTGTACAACTACACTTGGCTTAAAGTTTCATTTTTTAATTAGGTGTAGAGTACTTTATTTTCTACCAAGTATAATAGTAAACCAAATCCTTTGTTTAATAACAAAGCACTTGAAGCTGGGTGTAGGGGTGCACACCTGTGATCCCAGCACTTGGGAGGCTGAGGCAGGAGGATCTTGTGAGTTTGAGATAAGCCTGGGCTACAAAGTGAGCTTAAGTCCAGCCTGAACTACATAGTGAGACCCTGCCTTAAAAAAGACCAAAAAAGAAAAAAAAAAAAAAAAAAAAAAAAAAAACCCAAAATAAAATTACAGTCTGCATTGTCTTCCTGACATTCAGTACTAAACCTGTGCTAAATCTTAGTATTCAGTTTTATCAAACCCTTTACCGATTTACACATTTGGAAGAAACACTATGAAAAGTAAAAGGAGGGTCCCGAGAAGCAGCTGCCACAACAGCCACCTCCGAAGGTGGGGGATTTCTATGACCCCAAGCACCCGAATGAAGAAAATGAAGCCTAGCCAACAAGATGAAAAGTGGTGTGACAGCAAGCTCTACGAGGAAGTGTTCCTAGGCTAGTGTTCGTATGCTGGAGAGAGAAAGGAAGCAGAGTACTTGGTTAAAGTACTTGCATTTCAGAACCACATACCCAGATTTGAATACTAGTTTAACCTTGGACAAGTGACTTCATCTCTCTGAAGTTTTCTCATCTTTGAAATAGTTATCCTAACGGTAGCAACACTTGGGTGTTGGTTATATGTTGGTTTCTGTGTGGGGTGACAGGTCCCGAGAATGAGGTGCGGCCAATGAAAAGAAAAACAAGAGACAAAGTTATGGGATCAGGGGAGCTACAGCCTCTAGCACTGAAGACTCGATTATAATTTTCTTTAGCCTTTTATTGGGATTCACACAAAAAGCAGGAACAGGGGAAATGGGAGGAATCATTAACAGGGTTATCGAGGGCAATACAGCTTCATTATCACAAGAATGCAGCTTTGACTTAGCCATCACGTTATCACTCCTTTGGACATATCTCAGTAAAGCATCTAGTGTTGTCCCAGCAGCTTTTCACACAGACTGAGGTCCTGCATTAATTGCCTTATTGCACTAGCACTTTTGCTGTACTTCCTCCGGAATCAAACAATCTCATAGCTTGGTCAGGTCAGGCTCAAAGTCCCACATAGGTAATACATTTTTTTTCCCATAGGTAATACATTGAAAGGTAAACTACACAATGTCCTTCTCCACATTCCCCCTTTTGTTTTGCTGCAATCCTTTGAAGTACTAATGAGAAGGCTGGCATTTGTCTTTTTGGTGTTTTTGGATGAGGGTCACCAGACTACAAAAAGGATCAAGCAAATGCCATATAAAATGACCACAGATGTTTGGAAAAACTGTAATTGTTTTAAAGGATTCAAATGTTTTATTTCTTTATGCACATTGTAGTTTGTTGTTAAATGTCTCAAATATTTTTTTCTGTAAATTTTTAATCTCAAAAGATAAATTTCTCTGATTCATTAAATGTTTTTTGACATTTTCCCAAGGGAAAAGTGTATTATTATAGCAATGAGGAGTACCACAAAAATAAGAGCTATTCCAATCACATTTAAGCCAAAACTGTTTTTGTAAACTAACTGATCTCCCAATACCACTGCTTGTTGCAAGTCTATTTGAGTTGCCAATTTTTCATCTACAGAATGTTGAGTTTGCTATAATCTATCAGAATTTTCATGCCATGTTGAGTTGTTTGCACTGACTGATGAAGGGCTACTCCAGTTTCTGCTGCAGTAGCTGTAATGCTAATAATTCCTAATACAATGCAGTATCATTTTAGGGCTCCAGGAGGGTCCAACTCTCTTACAAAATTTAAGATTCTCTGGGTTCAGACAAAGGAGTTCCCTGGGGTCTCGATATGTAGTGTAGGCTGGCCTCAAACTCACAGCCATCTTCCTACCTCAGCCTCTCAAGTGCAGGGAGCAAAGAGGATCTAGAGCTAGTTTATCTTATTTCTGCTCAGAACGATCTCATTTTTATAACTGATCAAATTCCCCTTATCAAGAGAGGACACACTATTCTCAGCCATATACAGATAACAGGGGATGAGAGAGTTCCAGCTCTGAAGATGAATGTAAGAAGACATACTCAGAGTGCACCTCATCTCATTCCTCCTCGTACAGAGACCTGAGAAATCATCCCATTCTAAATCTGATTGGGACTGTAGCCTGAGACCTCTTATTTAGAGGCAGAAGAGGAAAGTATTCTTCCAAACTAGACAGGTAATACAAAAGGACTTCAAAAAATGAAGCAATATAAAGATGTTGTCCTCCTTCTAGTGACCTAGGATTCTGATGGGGTACTCATATTCCAAGCACAATTAGAGTGCTTCCCATTATAAATCTGCCCTTTCAAAGTTTACACCCAAGTCTGACAAACTTGAAAATTCTGGGGCTGGGGATTTAGCTCAGCGGCACAGCGCCTGCCTGGCAAGCACTGAGTTCAATTTCTGGTACCGGAAGAAAAACAAAAACAAAACAAAAACAAAAAACAAAAAAAAATTTAGAAAATTCTTTCTGTTATACAGAACTAAGTGAAAGCAAAAAAAAAAAAGAGGAAAAGGAAAATGAAAGTGCTTTAATAATCAATTTTAATAAACTCCAAGTAAATGGCTTTAATAATCACATGAAAATAAGGTTTAAACAAGCCTGATCTTCATGCAAATAATTTTATTCCTACTTATGCTTTTCTCAATTTTTACTTTCAATTGAAAGGTTTCTATTCAAAAAATGTGACTAATTTGTCAGTAATGTATAATGAACTCATTTTTCTACCCCAAATAAAGATAGTCATTCTCACAAAGTAAATATGAATTTAACAGAATTAAGCATTCTCTATTAGCACCTGATGCTTCAAAATTACCAAAGCTCTAAAGCTCTAAATTACCAAAGTTCTATTATTTAACCAAAAGATTAAATAACAGAACACTAATTTTTTTTTTGAGACAGGATCTTGAAGTTCAGGCTGGCCTTGAACTCACAGCAATCCTCCTACCTCAGCCTCCCCAAGTGCCGGGCTTATAAGTATGCACCACCAAACCCAGCATGGAACACTAAATTTTTGCTTCATTTTATCTTTTTGAGACAGGGTCTCACTATGCAGTTCAGGCTGGCCCTGGGCTCACTTTGTAGCCCAGGCTGGTCTTGAACTCACAAGGATCCTTCTGCCTCAGCCTCCCGAGTGCTGGGATTACAGGTGTGTGCCACCATGCCTGGTCTAAATTTTTGAATTAGTTGAGCATGATCCAAAATATCTTCTGGTAAATATAATTTTAGTTATAAATGAAGACAAAAGACAAAAGTTAATTCTGGAAGAACACTTCTATTTACAAAGGAATAGGTCTTAGTTTTATTAAAAAGTTTGCAGCATAAAAATTACAGAGAAACATTCCCATATTTGAAAAGAGCTACAAGAATCAAAGTAGAACACAGGATTGTAACAAGCAGAGTCACTGAACATACTAAAGAGGTATGTACAGTCAATCCCACTGGAACTCCTAGGGTCACATTTTTATGTATCTGTGGAAAGAGAGGGACAGAAAATTAAAGACATTTAAAATGCATCACATTCTTCTCAGGTAAGACCACTGTTTCTTTGATTTTAAATTTATCTCTTGCTTTTTTCTTTCAAATATTTCCATCAGTGCTAGATTATATATGACATTATTGTCTGAATGACTTTTAGATCCAATATTTCACTTAATGTTACAGATCAGACTCGATTCCACAATAACTTGTAAGTTCACATTAGTTCTAACTTTTCCCACTTTTTAGATAGAGTTGAATATACAATTTTTTTTTTAAAAAAAGCTATATCCTGACATCACCCTCAGGAACAGTATAAACATGTTCTTCCTCTTCCTCTGTTTCACATTAGAATACAGAATTCTTTTTTTTGTCTTTTTTTTGTTTTTGTTTTTGTTTCGTTTTTTTGAGACAGGGTCTCTCTATGCAGTTCAGGCTGGCCTTGAGCTCACTTTGCAGCCCAGGCTGGTCTCAAACTTCAAACTCACAACGACCCTCCTGCCTCAGCCCCCCGCCCCTCCCCGTGCTGGGATTGCAGGCATGCACCAGCTGGGCTACGAAGTGAGCTCAAGGCCAGCCTGAATTGCATAGCGAGACCCTGTCTCAAAAAGATATACATACATACATATATACATAAATGTAAAGTACTTATCCTATTTTGTGGCTTCTCTCCCATACATTTGTTATTTACATTTTGTACAGCTAAACTGAATGTGTCCTTTAGTGTGGCTAGCAATGCATAAAGAAATTCATTTAGAAACCTAGGGAAAGTTTATAGTCTTTTTTTGGGGGGGGTCTTTTTGAGACAGGGTCTCGCTATGCAGTTCAGGCTGGCCTTGAGCTCACTTTGTAGCCCAGGATGGCCTTGAACTCACAGCAATCCTCCTGCTTCAGACTCTCAAGTGCTGGGATTACAGGTGTGCGCCACCATACCTGGCTAAATTTATAGTTTAAAAATATACAATGTTTTGCAAACATTAAAACTTTAGACAATTTGGAAATACTTTCATTTTTGGTTGCTGTTTATAATTAGTTGTATTGACTTCACACATATACACCCACCCACACCTACACACACACACAAAGTTACCAAACCAATCTGTAAAAAATTGTATCTGAAGCTGGGCACGGTGGTGCACACTTGTGATCTCTGCACTTGGGAGGCTGAAGCAGGAGGATCTCTGTGAGTTCTACGCTAGCCTGGGCTACATAAGATCAAGGGTAGCCTGAATTACATAGTGAGACTACATCTCAAAAAAAAAAATTGTATCTGAAAAATCATCTTTCAAAAAATGACATCGTAAGCAAAACTTAGTTTATAATACCACCTAATTAACGGCATAATACCTATTGTTCTGAGATACACAAAAAGATATATTTCAAAGACAAAAAAAGTGCTTAATTATGACCGCTTAGCTTAAGTTACATGGTCTTAAGGGAACCACAATCAAAATGTTTTAATACTGTATTTATTTTGTAGCAAAGCAAACTACTAATATTTTTGTTTTGAGACAACCCAGATATTTTTTAAAATCAAAAAATAGCAAATAAACACTAAGCATAAGCTTCACTCATACAAAAAATCAAATACATTTCTCCAGATGTAAATCAGAGTTTAAAAAGTTTAGGTCCCAGATGGAATTGGCAATTTACTCAAAAGCAATTCTACACTAAGACAGCAGTCACATCCATTCAAAGAAAGTTCTCCAGTACAAAATAGCTGTGCTTAGTAGTAAGCCTTTAGTATCAGGAGTTCTCCTAGCTAATCTGGTAGATAAACTAAGCAACGACAAGGAAATTACTTCAAATTTCAATACCCAGAATAGTATATATGAATAACACTGCCTCATGGTTATCTGATTAACAGTTATGGTGTCTGCTGCTTTACATTTTAAATCTATTTTATTTTTGTTGCACTCATTTTCAGGCCACAAAGCAGGCCTGAAAGAGAATAAGAAATGAAGAGAAATAAAGAATAATATGAGCATCAGTTAAAAAGTAGCTCCTAAGAGGGGAATAAAAGGAGAGACAGCACTACGAAGAGAGAAGAAAGCAGACTGCTCACCAAACTAGGCAACTGTAAACTCACAAGACAAAGCCAATAATGCCCAGCTTAATAACTGAAAACAAGTTGCAGAGATAAAAACTACAAAAATAGTATAAAATAGTCTCAACTTGGATATAAAATAGTAATACAACTGTCTAAAAACTTTATCATAGTTGAAATATTAGTACTCTGGGTGTTATTTTCCTTTTACTATTTGCTCTGCGTAGCATAAAGATAACTAATTTTCTTGTTAAAAATTAATAAAAAGTTATAAATAAAAATAAAGTTTTTGGGCTGGGCATGGTGGTAACATGCCTGTAATCCCAGCACTCGGGAGGCTGAGGCAGGAGGATCGCTGTGAGTTCGAGATCAGCCTGGCCTACAAAGTGAACTCAAGGTAGCCTGAACTGCATAGCAAGGCTCTATCTCAAGAAGACAAAAAAAGGAAGGAAGGAAGGAAGGAAGGAAGGAAGGAAGGAAGGAAGGAAGGAAGGAAGGGAAAAGAGAAAAGAAAAGAAAAAAGGAAGGAAGGAAGGAAAGAAAGTTAGTTAGTTTTCAGAGCCAGGGATATAGCTCAGTGGCACAGCATCTGCCTGCCAAATGCAAGGTCCTGAGTTCAATTCCTGGCACACAAAAAAATAAAATTTTTCTGCTAGGTGTGGTGGTGCACTCCTGTAATCCCAGCATTCAGGAGGCTGAGGCAGGAGGATCACCACGAGTTAGAGGCCAGCCTGGGTTATACAATGAGTCCAAGGCCAACCTGAACTACAAAGAAAGACCCTGTCTCAAAACAAAATAAAATTGTAACAGAAAATGCATCCCCCAGCCAATATACTTCAGTTTGTTAGTTGCTCAGGTAATAGTTCCTGTTCCAGATCCAGTTGCTCCTGTCTCTTAGAAATGGCTGGTTACTGTGATGCATAACTAGTCACTATGATGCACAGTATATAAACCAATACCCAATTGACAAG
Source organism: Chinchilla lanigera (assembly GCF_000276665.1). Taxonomy (NCBI): domain Eukaryota; kingdom Metazoa; phylum Chordata; class Mammalia; order Rodentia; family Chinchillidae; genus Chinchilla; species Chinchilla lanigera. The sequence continues at coordinate 12,850,417 of NW_004955420.1, read as the reverse complement.
CCATTCTGCCTCTGTCCTTCCTGCTTGCTTATCCAATATAAGCCCTAGACCAGCAGAGATGAGGGCCTGATACTCTGGAAATGATCCCTATCAGTGCCCGTTGATGTTGACGTAAATAAATCTGCCTCCAAATCCTGGGTGTCGTTTTGGTATTTCTGCTGCCATTGCAAAACAAGGCTTTCCTGGTAAAAGAAAAGCAGTTGAACTGGCCACTACTTCTCTCTGCCACTGCATACCTTTCAGTAGCACACCAGCTACACAGTACTTCTGCTGGGAACCACGGAGACACAGGACTGGCCCTAGATCACCACCTCCCAGCCGAATGGTTCTGACTTCACCCAAAGGAGGAGTCAGCGTTGCCAACAATAGCAAAGAAAGCGTATTAAAGACAAACAAAAAGCAGCTTTCAATGTTAGGAGGATAAAATGTTAACTTCTTAGATGTAGAAGAAATATAGACGTTTAAATGAGGGAGCGCTGAGACAGTGTAAGATCGGCTCACTTGTCTGTACTTCAGGCTGCTCCACTGGCAGATGTCCTGACTCTTCAGAGCACAAGGAGCTGCCGCCTCTGCCTGGGCCCAGCATTTCAACACCTGGAACTCTGAGAGAAGCAGAAGAACACGTTATTAGAAAATCTGTATTTGGACTCAGGACTAGGCTCGTATTGAGCCTCCACACAAGTTTTAAGGGCCGGGCATGGTAGCACACGCCTGTAATCCCAGCACGTGGGAGGCTGAAGCAGGAGAATCGATATGAATTTCAGGCCAGCCTGGGCTACAAAGTGAGCTCAAGGCTAGCCTGAATTGCATAGCGAGACCCTGTCTCAAAAAGAGAAAAACAAAACAAAACAAAACAAAAAAAACACAAGGTTTAAGTGCTGGGATAAGAGTAATCAAACATTTGAACACACATTATATATGACTTGGATCCATCCATCATGTGCTGTTAGTTTACTATTCTTTTTTTATATGAAGCCTAAGAAATTAAAATTGTAATATTACAAGAGGCCAGATGTGGTGGCACACAGGGCATGGCGGTACACAGCTGTAATCTCAGAACTCGGAAGGCTGAGACAGGAGGATCACTGCAAGTTCGAAGCCAGCCTGGGCTACATAATGAATTCAAGGTCAGCCTGCACTACATAGTGAGACACTGTCTCAAAAATAAATAAATAAATAAATACAATAAAAATATTACAGAGGTTGAACATGACTTCTTAAATTCCATTAAAAATTTAAAACTTGTTTACTTTCCATTACTGGGGATTGAATGCTGGGCCTCACACACTCACCAGGCAAGCACTCTACCACTGAGCTACTCCCTACTCCCTAGTCCTTTCTCTTATTTATTTATTTATTACCTTTCTCTTTTATTTTTTAATTTTGAGATAATGGTCTCAATTTAAGTCACTAATTGCCCAAGTTAGACTCAAATTTGCAATCCTCTTGTCACAGTCTCTGCAAATGCTGGGATTATAGGCATGTGTCACTATGCCTAGCTCTGAGCCCTTTATTTTGAGATAGGGTGTCATTAAAGCATTCCAGGCTGGCCTCAAATTTGCAGTCCTCCTGCTTCAGGCTCCTGAGTACCTGGATTACAGATATGTGCCACTACACTGGTCTTTTTTGTATGTATAACA
>NW_004955420.1:12845317-12848677 GCF_000276665.1 Chinchilla lanigera | reverse complement strand
CCAGGAATCAAACTCAGAACCTTATTCTTGCCAGGCAGGCACTTATGCCACTGAGCTATATCCCCAGCCCAAGAGATTTTTTTTAATGGGCAACACTAAATGATAGTATCTAAGAATCTTACCCATACGAGTAATAAAATACTGTGTAAGGAAACAATTAAAAGTCAGTACAGCAAGTTACTCTTGGAGGGAAGGGAGAGGCTATACTGGGAGCAAACAAACGGAGCTGCTGGTACGGTGGCCAGCAAAGTGCTATATCCTCACCTGGGTGGTAGTTACAAGGGTATTTCCCTTACTATAATCCATGAAAGTCTGCATTTGTGTAGTTTTTCCCTATTTGCACTTCATTTTATGATCAAAAAGTTATTAAAAAACAAACAAATAAACAAGCTTTTCCATTACACTGCTATTATTTTCAACGCTCAGAAAAGACTTTCAACCCTCACCTTGGTCACAGAACACCAACAGGTCTGGGTTACCAAGCACTACCAAGGTTTCTGCACCCTCACTGTGCGGCCGGTGGTAGCGACAGTGCACAGGCAAGAAGGCGTGGAAACAGGCAGCGCACTGTGCATCTTGTCGGGCGTAAATGAGAACTTCAGATTCCGTGGACAAATAGCTGGGGGCTTCTATATTAAAATTTTCTGAAACCATCTCTGCCTGTTGAAGAGAAGACAAATGTTAATCAAGAAAAATAAATGAATGAGGAAAAAAATAAAAGGACAAAAGTAAAACCACAAGATTGCTGTTCAGATATGCAGAAGTGTCAAATTTAACCTCTTTACAAACCATTTCCAGATGTGATCTGTGTATGAGAAAAGTAAACTGGGGAAGCGACACCCTGGGGAGCCAAATTTCTCACAATAACTATCTCTATAAACGGCCTTCATAACCTCAGTGCTTAGGTGACAAAACAGGAACCAGGAAAGAGAAATTTTGTGAATATAGCACAATTAAGTAAGTATAAAACCACTAAAACAAAAATGCTTCAATCTGTATTAGTTTAAAATGATTGGTATCGTTCTGGTAATTTCCTGTTCTTTTGTGGAGCAAGTCAAATAGTAATGACTAAGAGCACTGTGGTCAGGAAGTCAAGGCAAAGATCAGCAACTCTGTGTGAAAGGTTAATGGAAAATATGGCAAACGATTTTTTTGCCTTAAGGACTGAACCAAGGGCCTCAAGCATGCTAGGCAAATGCTGTACCACAGAGGTATTCCCATAACTGCTGCAAATGATTTTCAAAAATATTACTTGGTAAAAACTATTGTAAGTAGCTAGGCACAGTGGCACATGCCTGTAATCCCAGCACTGAGGAGGATGAGACAGGAGGATCACTGTGAATTTGAGAACAGCCTGAGGGAGGAGAGGAGAGGAGGGCAGAGAAGGGAAGAGGAAAAGAGAAAGAATTGTAAGTATTCTACATCAAAGTGAAAATGCAGTGGCAAAAATTAGTTATGTGCGAGCATTTACTTAGTATATGTATGTATCTCTCTTACTCACTTTTCCTGTTGCTGAGACACCCACAAGTTAAAGGAGGAAAGGTTTATTTCAGCTCAGTTTTTAGAGGTTTCATTTCAGAACCAGCTGGCTCCAAGGCAGGGCAGCGTGGCAGAGGGGCATCACAGAGGAAAAAACAGTCCATGCTGCTGTGAGCAGCGGCCTGCCTTCTTTCTGTCCCTTTATATTCCAGGCTATAATCCAATTGACTGGAGCCACCTATACCCAGGGTGAGGCTTCTGTTATCCACCCTCTTAATCCGCTAATCTACACTCACACACCCTAATCCAGCCACCTTTGAAACTCCCCGCCTCTGAGCGCATGAATCTTTGGGGGAAGGGCTGGAGATATAGCTCAGTGGCACAAGCGCCTGGCTGGCAAGTGCAAGATCCTGAGTTCAATTCCTGGCAGCAAAAAACCAACAATTATAGGTAAAGGATAACTATTACTTTAGCCGGGCATGGTGGCGCACGCCTGTAATCCCAGCACTCGGGAGGCTGAGGCACAAGGATCGTTGCAAGTTCGAGGCCAGCCTGGGCTACAAAGTGAGCACAAGGTCAACCTGAATTGCATAGTGAGACCCTGTCTCAAAAAGACAAAAATAAAATAAAATCAATGGGGGAATATCTAGGTCTGAGCCATAACAGTATCCATACTATGTATTTACATATTTATATACACATATATACACAATCAGGAACCACACACTAATTTGTGAATGTACACACACATGCCTTCTCTTAGGATTCTCTATCCAAAGCCCTTACAGACCTCAGAGAAATAACCAGCATTCACTCTTCATCACTGCAAGCATCCTCATATTCCTAATTGGCGATGATTTAAAAATCCTATATAGTTTTCCACATAATGTTCCACGTGTTAAATCACAAGAGTAACAGAACTCATAGGCCAAGGTCAAGGAAATACATAGACTTGTAAGTGCTCAGGGACTCAGAGGTGAACAAATTAAGCCACTGTTCCAATGAGGGGCTTTCAAGTATCCACCCACTGCCCGAATACTTCCAGCGACTTAGAAGGAGCCCGTTTTTTTCATGAGTAGAAACTTTATGTTGTGGCCTCTAACCTTTATTAGTTGTCCTTCTTACTGTGTCCACAATAAATCTGTTCTTGGTCCACCAAAGATCTTCCACATATCAGAAGGCAAGCATGCTGCCACCGCTGAGTCCTTTCCTCTGCGGGGAAACAGTCCCTGTTCTCTTGGTTTCTCATGAAATGGCTCCCAGGCCGTTCATTTTAGTTACCCTCTGAAATATTCGTAAGGTATAGTAGCAATACCACTGTCTTCAGGCAAAACTTGCATTAGTTTCTTACCAGATTTTACTCAGTATGTGATACACACACACAATTTTAAAAAAAAAATTTTTTAATAGCTTTTGGGAGATACTGGAGATCAAAATGAGGGCCTTCTACCTGAGCTCATCCCTGGCCCTTTTGGAATGTTCTATAAATGCCAATTAGGTCAAGTTAGTTGGTAGTTTTGTCTAAATCCTGTATACTTACTAATTTTCTGTCTAGTTCTATCAATTACTGAGAGTAGGATATTGAAATCTACAAATATAACCATAGGTTTTACTGTTTCATTTTGTAGTTCATACATTTTGAAGCTGTTATTTAGGTGTGTAAATGTTGAAGAGTGTTATTTTCTTCTGATGAATTGACCTCATTGTCAAAAAGCCTTTAGCTCTAGTGACAGTCTTTGGCCTGAAATATATCTCTAATATTAATAGTGCCAGTTCAGCTTTCTTTTGATCCACATGAGCGTATCTTTCTCACTGTTTTACTTTTAGCTTATGTTTTAAATGAAAAAGCATTTCTTAAACTGGGTGTGGTACGATATGCCT
>NW_004955420.1:12839878-12844727 GCF_000276665.1 Chinchilla lanigera | reverse complement strand
ACAGCTTTTAACCTTGGTGCTTTTAAAATTTTCTTGTTTCAAAAAATTTGTCATGTGCCTTGGTGTAACTTTCTTCAAGTTTCTTCTACTTGAGCATGTTACATAGGTTCATCAAATTCAGATTATTTTTCAGCCAAATATTTCCCATACCCATTTTGAGACCCCACTCACATACAGAGTAGACCACATGAAAGTGGCACACAGCTCACCTGCACCCCTCACCTTCTGCACTTACTTATTTACCTTTTGGTAGTTTCCATTGCTATGTCTCCAAAATAATCTTTTTTTTTTCCTGCAGTGTTTTATCTGCCATTAATCCTATCCTGTATTTTTCATCTCATGCACTATGATCTTTTCTAGTTTTTTGTGTTTTTTGAGACTCAAGACAATCCTTCTGCCTCAGCCTCCCCAGTTCTGGGATTACAGGTGCACCACCACTCACACTACCGTCTTAGTGTTTATAAGTCCAAAACTCCCTTTACACACATCTTCCATGTTTCAACTTTCAGTGTGGAGGACCACCTAGGTGACTCTCCTTGAAAGGGAGTAATTGCCTCTATTTTGGCTGAGCCTGACCCTATTTCCATGTATTGACATGTACAGACCTGGCTAGGACTTTTCCTTATCCCTTCAGTTGGCTTTAGGCAATGCATATCAGTCCAGGTCCAGCCAAGAAGCTGATGATAGTATCTGGGGGGCAGAGAGGGGAGAGAGAGCGAGCGAGAGAGTGAGAGTGAGCGAGAACGAGAGAGCGAGAGCAAGAGAGCAAGAGAGAGAGAGAGAGAGAGAAAGACACACACACACACACACACCCATTGCTCCCACAAGTGAGCCCGGATATTGAGCCAATGCTCCAGGCTGTAGGCTGGGATCAGCCTCAAGATAGAGGATGTGACTTCCTGGGGCTTGAAAGATTGCACATCAGAGCTGAAGTACTGATCCCAAAACATTAGATACTATCTCAATTGTATTACGCATATTACTTTTTCTGCAGATCATCTTCTCTGCATTTGCAGAGGTGATTTCAGGCCTCCTACCTCGCCCAGCTCATGGCACTCACCTGCTTCCCACGGTTCTCACAGTCACTCATCCTCAAGTCATTCTCTTCTTCATGAATGAATAAAACCCGGGTTCGGCCTGGGTTCGAGGCCTTTGTTCCGGATGCCATCATCATGTCTGGACTTAGGACCCCTTGGCTCCCCATAACTACAAATATGCCTTAGTGTCTTTATTCTCACCATGGGTTGCACTGGAAATGGCAGATTGGAATTAACTCACTAGAATTCCAATAACTTTTCATGGGATTACAAATGTAACTTCCTGGGCTGTGACAAGTACCCAGAAGGGCTCTCTATATTTTAGGACAAATGAAATGTAATTATAACGACTGTTTTAGGGCCTGCTTACAATTCTAACATCTGGGTGGCTTCTGAGTTGGTCTTTTTTTTTTTTTGGCACTGGGAATCAAACTCAGGACCTTGCACTTGCCAGGCAGGCACCTGTACCACTGAGCTATATCCCCGGCCCCCCGAGGTGGTCTTGACTGATTCATTTACCTCCTCAATTTAGGTCACAACCTTGCACAACTGCCTTTTTTCCCTTCAGGACTAGGGATCAAACTCAGTGCCTGGCACATGCTGGGCAAGTGCTCTACCACTCAGCCATACCCCCAATCTCCTGCCTATTTTTATTAGTGGGATAGTCAAGATAGTGGGAACTTGTTTTATGCTGGGTACTGTGTTTCTTTAAAATTCTTTAGTTAAGATAGTGGGAACTTGGTCTTGTTTTATGTTGGGTATTGTGTTTCTTTAAAATTCTTTCATTTTTTACTTTTTTGGGGTGCTGGGGATTGAACCCATGCTAGAGAAGCACTCTACCACTGAGCTATATCCCTAGCCCTGTTGGGTATTTCGTTTGTTTTTTTTTTGGTTTTTTTTTTTTTTTTTTGGTCTTTTTAAGATAGGGTCTTGGGCCAGGGATATAGCTCAGTGGCACAAGCACCAGCCTGGCAAGCACAAGGTCCTAAGTTTGATTCCTGGTACAAAAAAAAAAAGAGAGAGAGAGTCTTGCTATGTAGTTCAGGCTGGCCTTGAGCTCACTTTGTAGCTGAGGCTGGCCTCAAAATCGCAGCGATCCTCCTGCCTCAGCCTCCCAAGTACTGGGACTATAGGTGTGTGCCACCATGCCCAAGTATGTAGGTATTTCTATATTCTTATAAGTATTCTTTTTTTATTCAAAATTTTTAAATTATTTTTAATTATACATATTCTTTCCTATAAATATTCTTAAGCTTTGCTTTTTTGCTTGTTTTTGTTTTTTTGAGACAAGGTCTCACTACATAGTTCAGGCTGACTCTGAGCTCATTATGTAGCCCAGGCCGGTCTCAAACTCTCAGTGATCCTCCTGCCTCAGCCTCCCAAGTGCTGAGATTACAGACATGTACCAGTGTCCTAAGCTTCATTTGAGAGGCAGTTGTTACCTGCAACAGTTTGATGTTTTTCAAGGCCTTGCCTTTAAGATTTGCTATGCAGGACTAAAGCAATGCTAAGTGTGGGGCTATGGCACTTGTATAGCAGCTGGCTGTTTGTTATCACTGAAAGCTCCGAAAGGTTCACCATCACTGGGCTAAGTGCTTCCCATCAATGAGCAAAAGCTCTTCTGTTTAGTCTACCCACTCTCCAGTAAGTTATGAGGCTTTCCTCAGTCAGCTGGTGGGAAGAGAAACCACTCACGGCCTTGTCTGAGTGGCAGGCACCGTCGACTCTAATTCCCTCAGCTGGTTCCCTCCCTGCCATGCGGGCACTAATCTATGCTCAGCTCCCTACTTGAGGGAACCATCTACAGCTCTCAGGAGTGTTGCCTGGGTGCAGTTCCCTCCCTTCTGATCCCCTGTCTGGTGAACTGTAGTGACCTTTGTTTATCCAGAACCTTATCTTCACAAGCAGAAGTCCACTGGGCTCTGCCTGAGTTCCTCCTTCCTGCAATATAACCTCAAAACTCTCTCAAGGGAGTAGGGACAATCATGGGCTCACCTTCACTATTTCCCCTCTCTTAGATCTCTGCCCTTTTCTGCCTGATATTCAATGCCTATTTTCATTATTTCATACACTTTATATCTTGGTTGTTCTAAGTGGGAGACTAAATCTGTTCTTTGCGCTCCAATGTGTTCAGAAGTCTTAACACTACAAATTTTGACTGAGTAAAACTTATGGTTTCAAAAACAGAGTTTTCAGAGCATCTACAAAACAGCAATTCGCTGTATTTCAATCTAATATTATACTGTTGTCAAAGAACATAAGAGGCCTTTGATTCCACATATCTGTTTAGGGACTAACGATGTAGGTCAGTGATTAAGCACTCGCTGAGCATATGCAGGATGTGGGGTTGGACCCTGAGAAAACGTAAAAATCTGTCTCATAGCCCTACCTAGAAATGAGGTTTATTTGTTATGTTATCCTTGGTGGATCTTTTTAAAGACTGTATTTATTTTTAAGCTGTTCACAAATTCCTTATGAGGCACTTGTTGCCACACCACTCTATTGCTTTGGACCAGTGGAGCCAAAACTTGTATCACCAGGAAGAGATGAGGTCTCAGTCTAAGTACATGGGCATCAACTAACACTTACATATATATTCTCTTCCATCCAGTTAAACTTATCACACAAGGCCCCTTCTCGTGACAAAATTTCCCTGCATAGGAAAGGGATCCTCATCTCAACTCAGCTAGAAGGAAGGGAAAAGTATCTGATATATCAAGAGATCAACTTTCAATTATCTGTCACAAATGTGACATCTGTTTGCCTAGAAATTTTCAAAACAAAACAAAAATATAATATTTACAGATTAGAAGATTAGGGAACAGAAAATCAAGATAAAACCTCGTCAGTCGATGGCAACCTTTTCCTTCCTCCTCTTCTCATATAGGCTGACCTGCAAGCGCCCAAAATTTCATCACAACCAAAGGCATAAACATGTGACTTCATCAGCAATATTCCCTTTTTTAAAAATTCCACTTTCTTAGAACACTGATAAATGATTTTATCAAGTAGGTCCTAAATGATTCCAAACTGTGTCATTTCAAGAACTGTATTTAAATTTGAAACCTATTATTTTCTTTCTTTTTTTTTAAACCCATTATTTTAAATTTGAAAGCTATACTTATAATTCACAACTCAGTGAATTTACTTTCTCAGGAAAAAAACATGGTGGCACCATGGTGGCATGGTGGCATAGGTCTGTAATCCTAGCACTCTAGAGGCTGAGGCAAGATGGCTGCAAGTGTGAGGCCAACCTGGGGTACAAAATCAGTTCAAGGCCAGCCTGAACTGCATAGCGAAACTCTGTCTCAAAAGACAAAAAGAAAAAAAAAGAAAGAAAGAAAAAGAAATACCAAGGTCCTTCTAGATATATACATCTATACATAGATAGATACAAAACACATATGTATATACATGTATATATGTATATGTATGTATGTGTGTGTATATATATATATTTTTAAACTGCTATATCTGCTGGGTGTGGTGGCACATGCCTGTAATCATAGCACTCAGGAGGCTGAGGCAGGAGGATCGTTGCAAGTTCGAAACCAGTCTGGGCTACAAAGTGAGCTCAAGGCCAGCCTAAACTGCATAGCGAGACCCTGTCTTAAAAAAGACAAAAATAAATAAATAAATAAACTGCTATATACAAATAAAAAACACTTAGGACAGAGAAAGAGACTTGGTAATTAGCAATTGAGATAGGCAGAAGTTCATTATTGTATGCCTTACATCTCCTGAATTTTGAGTCATGAAAATATAATTACCTATTAAAAATTTAAAGTAAATGAAATAGGTAAAGAAATTGG
>NW_004955420.1:12835206-12837823 GCF_000276665.1 Chinchilla lanigera | reverse complement strand
CTCAAACTCATGGCAATCCTCCTCCCTCTGCCTCCGGAGTGCTGGGATTACAAGTGTGTACCACCATGCTGGGCAACAAACTTTAAAAAATACTATATCATCTTACAACTATTTTGCCTTAATTGAAATTATGGCATGCCTAGATGAATTTCTCTCCCCACCCCCAAAAATAGCTATACCTCTGTTATGTTTTTCTCTTGCATTGAAGCCAACTCATATGGATCCACAAAAAGGCCTGCAGGGATGGACTGCTTAATTAACAGTCGGCAGGTCTGTAAGTCCTCAATGCTTTCGCCAAACTTCACTTTTATTAAAAGGTCTCTGTAAGATAAATACATTTGAAGGAAATCTCTTCACTCAATTGTTGGATGAAAGAGCATAACATCGTATCAATAATAGTAGAAACTATTTTTTTTGGTACCAGGAATCAAACTCAGGACCTTGTGCTTGCCAGGCAGGTGCTTGGGCCACTGAGCTATATCCCTGGCTCTGAAATTGTATTTTAAATTCATTTTCTAAACATAGATTATCAAATCAAGTGAAATATTTATATCGTGTCAGAATCAGCTATTGCACCTTTCATAATTCATAAGTTACAGTTTAGCACCTGTATAAAAACAGAGTCCAAAAATAGTCACATACGTATTTTTAATAGCAACATAATTTGATGGGGAAAAGAGAGTCTTTTCAACAAATGGTACTGAAAAAGATGGACATCTGTGTAGAAATAATAAGGGTGGGGATGTAGCTCAATGGCAGAGTGCTTGCTTACCAAGTGCGAGGCCCTGGTTCAATCTTTAGTATCATAAAAAGGCAGAGAGATAGACACAGAGACAGTGAGACAATAAGTACTGACGTCTATTACATACACAAAAATTAATTCAAAATAGATTATAAATCTAAATGTATCATTGACCAGCTGTCAAGACTCGAATTCTAGCCAGTCATGGTGGCACATGCCTATAACACCAACACTCCAAAGGCTGAGGCAGGAAGATCATCACAAGTTCAAAGCCAGCCTGGGCGACAAAGTGAACTCAAGACCAGTCTGAACTACACAGTAAGACCCTGTCTCAAAAAAAAAAAAAAAAAAAAAAAAAGGAAAAAGGCAGGTTCTGGATCCAAGGCATAGTGTGGTCAGAAGTGCATGGAGACTGGAGTGGCTGAAAGTCATAGTACTAAGTCACAGAGAGGAACTTAGTGAAAAAGAGTTCCATAAATCAAAATAGAAAGCCCTTAAATTTTTGCAGAAGCTAAGTGTGATGAGTAGGGTGCAGGGTCAACTTGATCAGCTTCGGGATCTGCTCCCAGGATTGGTGGAGCATACCCTGGGGAGTATCTGGGTAGGTCATAGAGATATGGCCTTCAGGTTAATGTCTGATCCCAGGCCTCTTCCTCCCTGGCACAGTTCCCTGGCTCTGTTTCCGGACTGCCATGAACTGAGCAGCCTTTGGCCATGTTTCTCCCTTGGAACCAACTGACCATAGACTGAATCTTCTTAAAACATTAGCCAAAATTAAACCTATCTTGCTTTCAGTTATGGGTGTTGAGTATTGTCCAACAATGGGAAAGTTAAGTAATAAACTAAGATGTGCATAAGTAATATACACAAAAAAAAATATCTGCAGAGTTAAAAACCTAAAAAACAACATTTCACACTGGATTAGATAAACACACATACTGAAGCATTCCGGAGAAACACTAAGAGGGTAAAGTACTAGTTGATAAGTTAGCCTAAGGTTAAGGACCACTTTAACTATACAGAAGGAAGATCAAGCTGATAAAAAAAAAGTAATTTACCTGTCAACAGAAAAAAGCTCAACAGTCTTCAAAGGAAGATAACAAAATCCACACTCAACAACATTCATAACAAAAACATTCAATTTTCATCAATCAAATGTTACTAAACATACAAAGAAACAGGAAAATACAACTAACAATCAAGAAATATGAGTCAGGCTGGGCATGGTGGTCCATGCCTGTAATCCCAGCACTCGGGAGGCTGAGGCAGGAGGATCATTGTGATTTCGAGACCAGCCTGGGGTACAAAGTGAGCTCAAAGCCAGCCTGAACTGCATAGTGAGACTGTCTCAAGAAGACAGAAAAAAAAGGAAGATTCATACTCAATGTACTCCAAATAAAGCAAGAAAAAAGAGAAATGATTAGATGAAATATATAGAAAAACAAATAGAAAAAGTAGCAAGATAAATGGATTGAAACCAAGTATATCAATATTTGCATTAAGAGCAAAGAGTGCAATCACTCCATTTGTAAGCAGAGACTAAAGACTATACAAAATAGCAAAACTTGACTACATGCTGTCCAGAAGAAACGCACTAAATATAAAGACAGATTTAAGTTAAACGTAAAAGATGAAAAGAAATGTGCAAATAATAAATATGAAGCTGCTACTTAACATCAGAAAACATGGACTTTAGGAAAATAATTACTGTCAGTGTTACGGCAAAAATTCGGGCTGTATTCCACAAGAGACCAAAGAGAACAGACAAAGTTTTTAATTTAGACCGGTCACCTCTCATCCCGACTTGCAAGTCCGGGAAGTGAGCGTGGACCTGTCTTTGTTCCCAGGTTATATACATTTTTGGTTTCCATGGTA
>NW_004955420.1:12818869-12834981 GCF_000276665.1 Chinchilla lanigera | reverse complement strand
CTGGGAGGCTTCCCAAGGCACCATGTAGGCTTTTACCAAAACTATTTTATCTAAAATAATATGCTAAGATTCATTGCCCCCTACATCAGGAATACAGAAGGACATCTGTTATGGCTTGTATCTAGGTGTCCCCCCAAAGCCTCATGCAGTCGTAAGCGGAGCTTTTTCAGAGGTGGCTGAATCTTGATGTGATTGACTCATGGTGCAATGCTAAGATTAAGGGTGGGTGATTACTAAATTAGGCCACTGATTGGTTTGGTAGTGCCCTAATAGTGATAGCCTGGATACAATATAACGGACAAAACGGTTTGTATTTTCCCTTGCTTGCTTTGCTTCCTTCTGCATGCCCCACTAACTCTTTCTCCTCTGCAATACCTGTCTGCCATCCACCGTGCTTGGAGCCAACCAACGATGGGACTGAAACCTCTACAAACTATGAGCTAAACAGAACTTTCCTCCCTTAGCTTGTGGGTGCTTGGTATTTTATCTCAGCAATGAGAAAAGTAATTAAAACCGAATTACACAGAGATAAAAGCAACCAATCCTTCAGGACAATATAACAATCCTACATATACTGTAATTGCTTCAAAACAGTTTCAAAATATTCATACATTTTACTTCATACCCAAACCTGGAAGAAATACTAAGGTAGACAAGTCCACAATAATAATCAGAGACTTCAACATCCCTCTTTCAGTAACTGACAGAACAAATATACAGAAAATTAATAAAGATATAGAAGGCATGAATAATATCAGCAAATTGATTTACCAGTCATAGAATATTCTACTAAACAAAGAGCAGTTTTAATTGTGCAAGAAAAATCATATGCTTGGTGATGAAAAATCTAGTTTGTTTGTTTATTTTATTTTTTTTTGTTTGTTTGTTTTTTTGTTTTTTGTTTTTTTGGTTTTTCTCCGGCACCGGGAACCGAACTCACGACCTTGCACTTGCCGGGCAGGCGCTTTGCCGCTGAGCTAAATCCCCAGCACCTTGTTTGTTTATTTTTGAGACAAGATCTTGCTGTGCAGTTCAGGCTGGCCCTGAACTTGCTATCGAGCCCAGGCTGGCCTCAAGCATGCAGTGATCCTCCTGTCTCCCGAGGGTACCTCCCAAGGCTGGGATTATAGGCACCCTACCTGGCGAAAAATCTAGTTTGAAGAAATTGAAATCAGCCAAGCATGGTGATACATGCCTGTAGTGCGAGGCAGGAGAATCACTGCAAGTTTGGGGTGGGGGGGAACACTTTAAGAAAGCAAATGACTTTAATTTATTCAAGTGTCAATATTTTGTTCTAAATTATACAATAGTATTTTTAGGTAGAAATCAATGGAAAACATACCTGTGGAAACCATCTTTCAAAACTTCTTGCCTCAAAATAATTTCAGGACAAGTGGCTCTCACGCCTGTAGGAATCAAAAGATTTTTTTAAAAAATAAAATAAGCAGCCAATGAAAGAATAATTAAGTAATTAGAAAAATGGGCTTTACATACCAGAAAAAAAACCTAACAAAACTTTTTAAATCTAACTTTTTTTGAGACAGAGTTTTGCTATGCAGTTCAGGCTGGCCTTAAACTCACTTTGTAGCCCATGCTGGCCTAGAACTCACGGTGATCCTCCTGCCTTAGTCTCCCAAGTGCTGGGATTACAGGTGTGCACCACTACACCCAGTTAAAATCTAACTTTTAAACAGAACAAAAACTTTTAAAAACTTAAGCAGTTTGAGCTACATATAAATTTATTTTCAGTATGGCACAGTGATTAACATTAAGAATGATATGGTATAAGAAACCAAAAGTGTAAATAAGGACCAAAATGTATAATAGGTACTGTGAAATAGGAAGAAAATTTTCAAATGTGGAGGGGAACAAAGGAGGGGGTAGGGGGAAAGGAAAGAAGGGAAAAGTAAAAATGAAAAAAAGGAAAACAAGGAAACAAAGCCTTTGTAAATAGGGAGGGGAGAAAGGGTTGAAGGGAGGGCAGAGAATGGGAAAAAAAACCAAGTTATATCAGGCAAAGGTACAAATTCTCTATGATGAATGTGATCATTATATATATTTAAAATGCACCAATAAACTCTGATTGAAAAAGCAAAAACAAGACTTACACCCTAACCCTAACCCAACAGGGAAAAAAGAATTTCAAGTGAAAAAAATGAGCAAGCTTTTCTATTTTACAATCTCAAATATATCTACTTTAGATGCCCTGCAGTAGTGGAAATATATTTTAACATGGAAATTTCTGACATATTCAGGTGAAAGGGAATCAGTGTTACAACCAAATTTTATCTTCATTAACGTGATTTTAATGTGGAAAAAAATACTGATTTGGGACTGCCTCTCCCAAATTTAAAGACCCAATTAAAAAAATGGGCATCTGAGATGAATATACACTTAGATGAACAAATACAAACAGCAAATACATGAAAAAATGTTCAGCATCACTGGTCACTCAGGAGATGCAAATTAAAACAACACTGACATTCCATCTCACCCCAGAAAGCATGGCTGTCATCAAGAAATCAACTGATAACAAATGCTGAAGGGGCTGTGGGGAAAAGGGACCCTTCTCCACTGTTGGTGGGTGTGTACACTGATGTAGCCACTGTGGAAATCAATGTGGAAATTCCTCAAAAAAACGAAAACTAGAGGTTCCATTTGATCCAGCTATTCCCCTTCTTGGTATCTTCCCAAAAGAATTAAAAGCATATCACAGCAATATATGCACACCTATGTTTATAGTGGCACAGTTGTGTTTTTCTTTTTTTGAGAGAGGGTCTCGCTTTGTAGTCCAGGTTGGCCTGGCACTCACAGCAATCTTCCTCCCTCAGCCTCCCAAGTGCTTGGATTTTAATAGGTGTGCGCCACCACACCCAGCTAGCAGCACAGTTTGTAAAAGCCAAATCTTGAAAACAGCCCAAATGCCCATCAACTGGTGAATGGATAAAGAAGATGTGGTTTTTTATATAATGGAGTACTACTCTGCCATAAAGGAAGAACTTCAGACATTTCTAGGTAAATGAATGCACCTGGAGACCATACTCTTGAGATAAACTGGACACACGTGTGTAAATACCACATGGTTTTGCTGGCATGAGAAACAAAGTATAAATAAGGATCAAAATGTACAGTAGATATTGGGAAATAGGAAGACAACGTTCAAATGGGAAGGGATATGAGGGAGGGGGAGGGGAAAGGAAAGAAGGGAAAAGTAAAATAAATGAGAAAAGAAGGAAAAAATGGAAAGCCTTTGTAAATAGGGAGAGGTGGAGGGGTTGAAGGGAGCGTAGGGGAATAGAAAAAAAGTTATATCATGTGCAGGTACAAATTCTCTATGATGAATGTAACCATTATATATACTTAATTGGTTTTTGTTTTTTGTTGTTGTTGTTTTTTTGCCGGCACCGGGAATCGAACTCATGACCTTGCGTTTGCCAGGCAATCGCTGTCCGCTGAGCTAAATCCCCAGCCCCTCACTATATATACTTAAAAGTGTAGCAATAAAATCTAATTGGAAAAGAAAAAAATACTGATTTGAGAGATTGTTTTATGTGCTGGGCGTGGTGGCACATAACTCCTGTAATCCCAGCACTGGGCAGGCTGAGGCAGGAGGATCACTGTGAGTTTGAGGCCAGCGTGAACTGCATAGCGACACCCTGACTCAAATAAGACAAAAAAAAAAAAAAAAAAAATCCAAAACACTCAACCCAGATGGAAATTCAGCAACCAGCTCTGGGTCACGCAACTAAGTGATTAAAAGTAAGATCTGCCTAACTTTTAAAGCTTCAGATATTTTCACTTGCCTCCTTAAAAGAGTCTTGCTTTAAAGAAGTATATAATCTTTTCCCAGACAAACATATGCTATATGCAGCTCTTCTACAAATCCAGATTTTTCTTCATGTATAATTTTAACTGAAGAGTAAGGGCTAATACGTAACTACAAGATCAAGTTAGAAGAAAAAAGCTTAGTTGGCCTAAATTCTACTAGGATGTACTCTAGAGCAGTAACTCATTTACCCTGGGGTGTTGGAAAAGCTAGTTGCAAATACTGCAAACACTGTGTATTCATTATTTTTAGGGCAAACTTGTCATTTTTGAAAACGAGGATGTTGTCTCTGCACTCACTTTTTAAAGTTTTTTTTTTTTTTTTTCCCTCTTAAACTTTATTACTTTATTTGGTTGTGGTAGTCTGAACTGCTTCAGAAAACTGAAACCCCTGTAAGCATAAAATGCCAATGCTGAAAGAGTGTTTAGAGACAGCAAGTCCATTTGCTTTAAAAATTCTTCTTGGCTTCATCGTAATTCTTCTTTAATAAATCTTAGCCAGGCGTCACACGCCTGTAATCCCAGCCTTCAGGAGGCTGAGGAAAGAGGATCGCTGTGAATTCGAGGCCAACCTGGGCTACGAAGTGAGTTTAAGGCCAGGCTGAACTGCACTGCAAAACCCTGTTTTTTAAAAAAAAAAAAAAAAAAACAATCTGGACATCTAATACGTAAATACACACAGACAGAACTGCGCGCTTTGAGCCAGGGGTGGTGGCGCATGCCTGTAATCCCAGCACTCGGGAGGATCGTTGCGAGTTCGAGACCAGCTTGGGCTACAAAGTGAGCTCAAGGTCAGCCTGAACTGCATAGACCCTGTCTCAAAGAACTGCGCGCTTTGACAGGTATTAGTCGAACGTCCTCCTCTGACAGCTGAGAAACTCACCGGGTTTGCGCTTTCCTTCCCCTAGCAAACACTACTTTATTATTATTACTATTATCATTACTTTTTGTAGCGGAAATCGAACTCAGGACCTTGCGCTTGCTAGGCAGGCTCTTGTGCCGCTGAGCTATATACCCCCGGCCCTACCACTTTATTCTAACGACTCTCGCAGTGTCTGTCTCCCTTACTGCACTTCCAGCTCAGGGCGAGGAGCGCGGACTCCGATCTAAGGACGTGCGCGCGGGCTGCAGGGGCCCCGAGGTGATCACGCGTAGCATCAGCAGCCTGGACGCTGGTCCGAGGCAGGACTCTGCACCCCGGGTCGGCAGCAGAGCTGGAAGTGCGGGGAAGGCGTGGCGGCTCGCGCCGCCGTCCGAGCCTCCTCCCGCTCCAGCGGCGTCCCCGCGCCGGGCCCGAAGCCCCGCCCCTTACCGGAGCCGGCGGGGGCGTCGCTGAAACCCGTGGTGAGCGCGCCTCCGAGCCAAGCCGCCGCGACCGGCAGCCAGGCCACGGCCCAGGCAGCCAGGGCGCCGGAGGCTGGACGCCCGCGAAGGGCGTGCGGGACAAGCCGTGGACGCAAGAGGGAGCTGGCCTGGCCCTCGGCCACCCGGAGAGCGCGCTGCCACGAACTTGGAGACCCAGGAGGCGGCTTTAGCGCGTGCACGCGCCCGCGGCCCAGCTATTTCCACAGCTCCAGCCCCTCAGTGTGCTCTTGCGCCAAGCGGCGCAAGCGACGTGACGCACTTCCGGGGTGTTGCTATGGGAACGGCAGGGCACGCCCCCTCTGTAACTTTGCGGGGCTAGTAGCACCGGAAGACGGTTTGCAGCTGTCCCTGCGATCTCCTCCTCTACCGCCGGGTGCTCCACCCCACCTTCACGTCAGCGGGCTGTGACTGTCGCCTCTGGCGTCAAAATCAATTTAAATGCTCCTCTGTGCAATGCGGTTGAGTGGAAATAACGCTTTCTTGGAGATTTAGACGTTGGCCTGCAGGAGAAGATGCACTTTCTGGGTTTGTGTAAGGGTAAGAAAGTTATTCCTGCACGGTGGGGACGTAAGGAAAAAATCGTCTAGTCACTGAGAAATCCGTACCCGTTAGATGCTGTGGAGACGAGAGGGGACAGTTAATCTAGATCGTGACAGTCTGTGGTCGTTGGGCAGGAAGGTGTTCACGTCCGAGAAAAATCAGGTTAAATGTGCCGTCCCTGATCCTGAGCCGGACGGACTCTGTAAGCAGGCCTAGAGAGCACGCAGTGCAGATTGGAACAGAACGGAGCTCTAGGGCGGATATCTCAAAGAGAAGGAGAGGGTGCGTGTCTATCGTAAACTGAAAATAGCAGTGTAAGCGTGTCAGTAAGAAAAACAAAAATAAATATTTTGGGAGGGGCGACTAAAAGAATTGAAATTGGTTGCTTATGGAGAGGGATAGGACAGAGGACAGTAAAGAAGAATCTAGGGTTAAAAAAACCTCGCACCTCCTAGTATTAATTGTATGCATCATTCACAAGAATGTCCATTTGCTTGAATGCTAACAATTTATATTGTTCTCACTAGGATCTCTTAGAAAGTGTATAAAATCAAATTTTAGCCGAGTGTGGTGGCGCACGCCTGTAATCCCAGCACTTGGGAGGCTGAGGCAGGAGGATCGTTGCAAGTTGGAGACCAGCCTGGGCTACAAAGTGAGCTCAAGGTCAGCCTGAACTGAATAGCGAGACCCTGTCTCAAAAAAAAACAAGAAACAAAACAAAACAAAACAAATTTTAATGAGATAGACTGGGAGCAGTATTTGACATTGTGTCAGATCAAAGGTAGATTATACTAATTTGACAAAGCAGTTTTCTTTTTTTTATTTTGGTGTTAGAGGCTGAACACAAGGTTTGTCCACCAAGCTACATCCTTAGAATTTCTTTTTTTTTTTTTTTTGAGAAAGGGTCTTGTGCTGCGCGTGGTGGCACATGCCTGTAATCCCAGCACTGAGGAGGCTGAGGCAGGAGGATCCTTGCGAGCTGGAGACCAGCCTGGGCTACAGAGTAGCTCAAGGCCAGCCTGAACTGCATAACAGACCCTGTCTCAAAAAGACGGAAAAAAAAAAAAAAAAAAAAAGGAGAGAGAGAGAAAGCCCCTTGTAAATTGCCAAGTTGCCTGGGCTGGGCTTGAATTTACTGTTCTCTTCTACCTATGCCTCCTAAGGTGCAGGGATTACAGGCATGCACCACTGCTCCCAGCTTTGTTTTTTTGTTTTGTTTTGTTTTTTTTGTCTTTTTTGAGACAGGGTCTCACCATGCAGTTCAGGCTGGCCTTGAGCTCACTTTGTAGCCCAGGCTGGTCTCAACTTGCAGCGATCCTCCTGCCTCAGCCTCCTGACTGCTGGGATTACAGGTGTGTGCCACCATGCCAAGCCTGCTCCCAGCTTTGAAAAAATCATTCTTATGGCTAATTTCCTTTTTTTTTTTTTGAGGCAGGGTCTCGCGCTTCAGTAGCTCAGGCTGGTCTTGAACACGCAATGATCCTCTGGAGTGCTGGGATTACATGTGTGTGCCACCACGCCTGGCTTTTGTTCGTTTTTTTTTTTTTTTTTTTTTTTTTTTTTTTTCGAGACAGGGTTTTGCTGTATAGTCCAGGCTGACCTTGAACTGACTATGTAACCCAGTTATAAGAAACACTCTGCTGTGCCGGGCGTGGTGGCGCACACCTGTAATCCCAGCACTTGGGAGGCTGAGACAGGAGGATTGCTGCAAGTTTGAGACCAGCCTGAGCTACAAAGTGAACTCAAGGCCAGCCTGAACAGCATAGTGAGACCCTCTCTCAAAAAGACCAAAAAAAAAAAGAGAGAAACACTGTGCTGTGAGTCCACGAACTCACAGCAATCCTCCTGCTTCAGCCTTCCAAGTGCTGGGATTACACCACCACACCTGGCATGACAACTTTCTAAGAGTAAAGATTCTCACATCCAACAATAAGAATTGATAATATAGATTATGGTATATCTGTAAGACAAATCCACTTGGCAATCAGATTAAAATTGCATATTAGTAAAATATTTAATGATGAAATGATCATATGGGCTAACTTTTATAACTTAGGAAACAGTATGAATGATATACAAATACCTATAATTAAAAAAATAAAACTATATGCCTAGGACAGAAGACTGGGTGATGTTTTCTTCTACCCTTGCCCCAAATTTTCCATAGTGCTTGTGTATAATTAGTTTGTTGTTGTTCTTGTGTTGAGACGGGGTCTCACTATGTAGTTGAGACTGGTCTTGAACTCACTACATAGGCCAGGCTAGCCTTGAGCTCATGGCAATTGTCCTGCCTCAGCTTCCAGAGTGCTGGGATTATAGGCATATGCCACCATGTCCAGCTAAAAAAATTTTTTTTGGTACTGGGAATCGAACTCATGACCTCAGGCTTGCGAGGCAAGCACTTATGCCACTGAGCTATATCCCCAGCCCCAACTAAAATTTTTAAAAACTCTGCTCCTACAATGATTCTCCAACAAAACTAGGGTGATAATGATATCATCCTATGCCAAAATTTTTGACATTTACAAATCTTCCTGAGCCTTTTTTTTTTTTTTTTTGTCTTTTTGAGACAGGGTCTCACTATGCAGTTCAGAAGCTGTGCAGTTCAGACTGGCCTTGAGTTCACTTTGTAGCCCAGGCTGGTCTCAAACTTGCAATGATCCTCCTGCCTCAGCCTCCCGAGTGCTGGGATTACAGACGTGCGCCACCACACCCGGCCTTTCTGAGCCTATTATAGCCACATTGAAAGCAATTCCTAAATTAAATGTAGTTTGGCTGTGAAGGTGGAGAAGGAAGGAGACAATAGAAAGTACATAATCTGCAAACCATAGTGTTTCTTATAACAGGAAAAATATATAGCGAGACAAATAAGTTGTAACAAAAGCCGTGTAAAATGTAAACATTACTGTCTTACACAGAGAAGTTGATTCTTCATATGATGTGCCTCTTGCCCTCGCGCCCCTCCAGTAATAGGGATTAAACCCAGATCCTCGTGCATGCTAGGCAAGAACTCTGCTACTGAGCTATAGCCCTAGACCTTTTCATTCTATTTTTTTTCCTCTTCGTTCTATTTTTAAACAGGGCACCAGTAAGTTTTCCAGGCTGGCCTTGAATTTGCAGTCCTCCTGCCTCAGCCTTCCAAATAGAATAGATTAATGGAATACGCCACCATACCTAGGTCAGGTCTGCATTTTGGATCAGACTTCTAGATTGTAAATACTTAGGTGATATATAGGAGCCATGTCTTGTATATTAATACATAGCCTTAAACAAGTGTGTGTGCAACATTTACTGCATTCCACGTATCTTGATGAGAGATTATGCTGAAAAAATAGATATGCTCCCAATATAGACTAGAAGGAGCATATAGGCTAGAAGGGAAGATAGATGTTTAAACGACTAATGATAAAAAAAAAACTCTTACTGAGTGAAATAATTGAGGAAATACAAGGGAGGCATATCTCGTCTGGTGAACCTCTCAGGATATGTTTAAGGTTAAAAAACCCATAGTACTTTGATACAGACCAGAACATTTGATATATACCTCCTTAGTTGATAATAGAAAGGATGCCATGCATCAGTCCTTGGGCTCAGTTAGGGGTTCACATATGGTCTTCAGTAAGGGCACACCAAACAGTGTACTAAACACAAACTGAATTGCGCAGTGCTCGCTTCGGCAGCACATATACTAAAACTAGCCTTACCTGTGAACAAACAACCCTGCATCCTTCAGGGGACCAGAGTCTGAAAGATCCAACAAACGAAGTTAACGTCCAGGCCTCCAAGTATTGCACTTCCCAGGCCAAACCTGCATTTCCAGATCTAGACCAGGGCCAACCCTACTGGGGAGGAGGAGTAGAGGGAAAGTGATTTGCCCAATACCTAGGTGTTACAGGGTTTCTTCCCTTCAGCAGGAAATTACTATGCGGCTGACACATTTGCATCAGATTTCCTGTGATTTATACCGAAATATATGTGAGAACGATGTGCACTGCCAAGAAATGTGGAATCAGATTCCAGCCTCCAGCTATTATTTTAATTTATGAGAATGAAGTCAAGGGGAAGAATCGCCAGCGCATCATGCCAGTCCGAAACTTTTCCAAGTTCTCAGGTACCTCATGTTTAATCTTGCCTCTTAGCTAAAATAGGCTATAAGTCACCTAGCAGGCACCATCTCCCGCAGTGTGGTAACATGGCCTTCAGAGCCCACAGCCTTAGGATCAAATCATGCCTCTGTCAGGGACTAGATGCATGGCCTTGCCAAATTATTTACTGTTACTGAGCTTCAGTTTCCTAAGATACAAAAGGTTTGGATCATTTTTTTCTAGTTTGATAATTTAGTCCTCTGAGGAGTGTTATGGATTAAACTGCCTCTACCTCCTGTCTCTACCTCCAAATTTTTAAGTATATAGTCTTCCTTTCAGAGTAGAAAATTAAAAACAAATTTTTTTATTGGAGAAAATGAATGGGGAATAGGCATGGGGAATAGCAATAGCTCCTGAGAGACGGGAGGTGTCCCAAGTGGGTTGCCCTAATTTATAGTCTTGATAGTTTATTAATACCACTACTGCTGTCTAAAGCTATAATGTCATTTTTAATTCTCAAGACATTTTCTTTAGTTGAAAGCTTTTAGCATCTCTCCCTGTGATCTTAAGTTACAGAAGTCCAAAAATATACGCACCTTTCCACCTCTACACTCAAGCTCAATTTATTACAAGGAAGAGGTTTATACAGTAATTCATTCCAGGGCCGGGGATATAGCTCAGCGGCACAAGCACCTGCCTGGCAAGCGTGAGGTCCTGAGTTCGATTCCTGGTACCAAAAAAAAAAAAAAAATTGAATAATTTATTCCAATAAAGCCATTTAGCCACTTGGCTATCATGGAGACGATTTCGGGGCTTGGAGCTTTCTGTTCTGTTTTGGCCCTTGTAATAGTTCATGGTGCAGAAATTGTGGCATACATGATATATGCAGTAGACAGGGTGTTTTTTCCCTCCCTCTTAGACTGCACCAGAGCTGCTGAACAATTAAAGAATAATCCGCGCCACAAGAGTTACCTGGAGGAGGTATCCCCAAAGCAGCTGGAGAAGCTGTTCACTCTTTTACAAGGTCACTTGTGTGGACAGAGCCTGGCGGCAACGATGGAGCAAATTCAGCGGGAAACAGCCATCGATCCTGAGGAAGACATGAACAAATTAGATGACAAGGAGCTTGCCAAAAGGAAGAGCATCATGGATGAACTCTTTGAGAAAAATCAGAAGAAGAAGGATGATCCAGATTTTGTGTATGACATCGAGGTTGAGTTCGCACAGGATGAGCTGCAGTCCTGCGGCTGGGACACAGAGTCAGCTGACGAGTTCTGACACCACACGCTCAACCAGGCCGGCAGGACGCCCATGTGTTTACAAGCAGCATAGACTGATTCTAGAAAAGTCTACCAAGAACCCTAAATGTATAGGTTGGGTCTTCAAACCAAGACATTTATACCTACTATGTAGGTGTATAAGAAATACAGGAAAGGGGCTGGGGATTTAGCTCAGCGGCAAAAAGCGCCTGCCTGGCAAGCGCAAGGTCGTGAGTTCGGTTCCTGGTACTGGAGAAAAAAAAAAAAAAAAAAAAAAAAAAAAAAAAAGAAAGAAATACAGGAAAAACAGTGGAAGAGTCTACCGGTAAGGAGTTTGCAAGCTAATGGAAGATAACTCAGAAAACTTGTGGAAAGCTAATTAATACTTCTAAGCAGCAAAAGCGTTAGAGGCAGATGCTCGATAAAGGCCAAGGAAGATTGGAGCTTAGGTTACTATAGGGTAAAATAGTCAGGGAAGACTTCCTTTTAAGGGAGAGATGTGGGGTTGTGCTTGGCCCGCAATGGCAGTGTTTAGCTAGAAGCTTGCGTAGGATTCCACAGGAGCGCAATTAGAAAAAGAGGGAAAATGGTAGAATGACAAAAACTAGAAATGCTTTTTGAGGAACAATGAGCAAGTTATAGTTTGACAAGATCGGAGAGTTACCCGGTGTATCTGTCTGTATTTGTATTTGACACAGTTTTGTGTATGTTTAACTCCTGCGTAGTGCCCTACAGCTAGCAGTGGATAATCATGTTATGAACAACAGGGGAATTTCGCCCCTCAGGGTCAGGAAGTGCACACTAGACACATTCTGAAACCTGGAGCCTCTTCCCATAGATGAGAGGTTGGTTTGTCAAACGGGAAATCCACCCACAATTCATGGACAATAGTACTGCCAGTTTGTGCATGAAATTTGGAGCTATAAAGAGAGGATCTGGGCCAGAGATATAGCTCAGTGGCACAGCACCTGCCTGGCAAGTGCAAGGTCCTGAGTTCGATTCCTGGTACCAAAAGAAAAAGAGAGAATCTTTGTTTAACAAGGTTATCTGTGCACAGATACATTTGTTCTTACTAGAATGTTATTTAATTGGAAGAGATCCTATGTTTTCTACAAGGAAATTAACATTCATTAAATAAAACTGCAGAAATTATTTATTTCTCTTTATTCTCTTAGCATGAAACACTTCACTAAAATGGATCAGTTACGTAGTGATACCGCCAGGGCCTTTGGATACTCATGTCTCATACATATTTGCCAAAGATAGCAAAAGAATTTCCAGAATGAGAGATCTTTGCCAGGTGTGTTGGTGCACGCCTGTAATCCCAGCACCCAGGAAGCTGAGGCAGGAGGATTGTTGCGAGTTCAAGACCAGCCTGGGGTACAAAATGAGCTCAAGGCCAGCCTGAACTGCATAGTGAGACCCTGTCTCAAAAAGACAAAAAAAAAAAAAAAAAAAAAAAAAAAAAAAAAAAAAGAGAGGTCCTTTCATATCTGCATAGAATCTCATTTATTCCATTGTGTAAATGTAGGTGATTTATTTTAAAAGTTGAACTTTGGTAATTTTTTCTTGTCACTGTTGCAAACAATGTTACAGCAAATAACCTTGTATGTTCTCTGTCTTGCACACATGTGAGGCTATCTGTGGGATAAATCCCTAAAAGGGAGCTGATGGCTGTGTCCATTCTAAATAGCTATTAAGTTATACTCCATAAAGTGTCATTCATTTATTATGCATCCTAATAAGCACCTACGATAGCCTGAGCCTGTACTATTCTAGAATCTGGGGAGATAGCAGCATATACAACAGTCTAAACATGTACAAGAACCTTCCATATTAAAACAAGAAAGCAGCTGGCCATGGTGGGCACACACCTGTAATCCCAGCACTCAGGAGGCTGAGGCAGGAGGATTGCTGTGACTTTGAAGCCAGCCTGGGCTCTGTAGTGGGTTCAAGACAAGCCTGAAGTGCATAGCAAGAACCTGTCTCAAAAAAATAAAATAGGAAACCACTTTTGAAGGTCAGTGTATCTAATACAATAACCAAAGTTTTGCTCATCTAGATGTTAGATACATCTCACAAACACACACCCATTAGAGAGGATCGGGCTGGAGTCCAGTTCTAAAAATTCATACTCAGCCTATGAAGCACAATAATTCAAGACCTATCCTGAAAGTTCAGTTTGGCTGTGGTCTAGCCTCAGTCTGTTGGACTAGGTTCAGTTGCCAGTAGTAGGGGAGGAAGGGGAGGAAGGAAGAAGATGAAAGAACTCAATTTAAAAATGTGTAAAGGGCCAGGGATATAGCTCAGCAGCACAAGCGCCTGCCTGGCAAGTACAAGGTCCTGAGTACAAAAAAAAAAAAAAAAGTGTAAAAATACTTAGCAAGATGGCACATGCCTATAGTCCTAGGACTAATGAGGCTGAGGCAGGAAGAATGCTGTAAGTTCAGTGCCAGCCTGAACTACAGGATGAGACCCTGTCTCAAAAAAGTGCAAAAGATTTGCATAAACATTCTACTAAGGATGTCCCATAGCAAGCTAGGCATGGTGACATATGTCTGTAATCCCAGCACTTGGGAGGCTGAGGCAGGAGGATTGATGTGAGTTCAAGGCCAGGCTGGGCTATACAGTGAGTTCAAGATCAGCCTGAACTGCACAGCAAGACTCTGTCTCAAAAAACAAAACAAAACAAAACATGGGGGCTGGGGATTTAGCTCAGTGGCACAGCGCCTGCCTGGCAAGCACGAGGTTGTGAGTTCAATTCCCGGTACCAGAAAAAAACCAAACCAAACCAAACCAAAAGATGTGCCATAACTAATAAGCAATTGGGTAGATATTCAACATCATCAGCCATTAGGGAAATGCAAGTTGAAACTACAATAAGATTATTTCATGCCCATTAGAACATCTGTGATGAAAAAGACCAGGCAAGTGTTGGTGAGGATGTAGAGAAACCAGAACCCTCACACATTCCAGCAACCTCAGAAAACTGGCAGTTTCTTAAAAGCTATGCACAAACATATAATACTAGCAATTCTGCCAGGCATAGTGGCACATGTCTGTAGTCCCAGCACTCAGGAGGCTGAGGCAAGAGGATTGCTGCAAGTTTGAGGCCAGCCTGGCCTACATAGTGAGTTCAAGGCCAACCTGAACTACATAGCAAAACCTTTCTCAAAAAAAAAAAAAAAAAAAAAGTACTAGCAATTCTACCTGTAGAAATCTGTGTAAGAGAAATGAAGACATAAATCCTCACAAAGACTTGTAAGTGAATGCTCAGAACAGCATTTTTCATACATATGCCCAAAAAGTGAAGACAATCTAATGCCCATCAATTGGTGAATGGAGGAATAAAATGTAGAATATTCATGAGACTATGAATAAATAGGAACTGAATAGTGAGGCACGCTACAATGGTGATCCTCAAAAACATCATACTAAGTGAAAAAGCCAGATACAGAAAACTACATATTATGTAATATATGATCCATTTATATGAGAGTGTGTGTGTGTGTGTGTGTAAGACAGGGTCTTGCTATGTAGTAGAGACTGCCCGAAAACTCACTTTGTAGCCTATGCTCACCTCAAACTCAAGGTGATCCTCCTGCCTCAGCCTCCAGAGTGCTGGAATTATAGGTGTGTACCACCATGTCCAGCTGAATTTTCATTTTTTTTACGCAGCTCCATAAAGACAGAAAGCAGACTCCTAGTAGGCTCTGGGGGTGAGAATTGACAGCAAATGAGTATAAGAGATATTTGGGAAATGATGGAAATCATCTAAAACCTGATTGGGTGATGTTTGCACAATTCTGTAAATTCACTAAAAAAAAAAATCACTGATATGTTCACTTAAAAACAGATGGATTTTATGGTGTTTTTTGAGGTCTTAAAAAAACTTTTAAAGTAGGAAACGGGAAACAGAATCAATGTCTACTAACCATTGGTCTGAGAGTGAGCAAGAAAAACCAAAGGTCTGTGTAGAACCTTCTTGAAACCACCTGAGGTAAGGACTGAAAAAGTCTGGAAGCTGGGTGTAGTGGCCCACACCTGTACTCCCAGGACTCTGGGAGGCTGAGGCAAGAGGATTGTAAACTCAAGTCCAGCCTGGGCGATTTAGCAAGACTGTGTCTCAAAAACAAAAAAATATTTTTGAAAATTTTCAGAAGGCTGAGGCCGGAGAATTGCCATGAGTTCAAGGCCAGCCTGGACTACATAGTGAGTTCAAGGCCAGCCTGAACTACGTATTAGGACTGTCTCAAACTAAACAAAAACAAACAAAATTTTTATAAAGGGCTGTGGATGTAGCTCAGTGCAAAGACCCTGTGTTCAGTCACCAGTACCAAAAAGAAAGGAAGAAAGGAAGAGAAGAAAGGAAAGGAAAGGAAAGGAAAGGAAAGGAAAGGAAAGGAAAGGAAAGGAAAGGAAAGGAAGAGAAAAGTCTGGGTAAGGGACAGAATAAATGCACTCATGCAATAAACACTTGTATTTTTTTTCTTGCAGGGCTAAGGATTGAAGCTAGAGTCCCATGCTTTCTAGGCAAGCACTCTAACCCTGAGCCACTCCCTGGGCCATGATAAACTTCTGTTTGAGTATTTACCCTGTGGAAACTCCCCAGGATGTTTGGAAAGGAACATTTTTAAGAGAAAGGGAAACACAAGACAAAAGGTTGTTATCAGCCAGTTGCCGTGCTGGGACAGGTAGAGGTTAAGGATTTCAGTGTCTTCCTATTAGACTGGGCAGAGCCAGGGGGTCGAAACAAGACTGGTGCAGTGTGAGAGGAGGGAGTGCAGAGTTGGGGTGGTGGAGGGACAGAGCAGAGGGCGTCTTCCCCCAAAAGAATGCGGATATGTTCACCGAAGATGAAGACAGGATTGTGAGGGTCAAACAAATCTGAAAATCCAGAGGTTGCCATCTAAATGGGATTCTTCTCTCCCTTAAAAATTAATGAGAGGGGCTGGGGATTTAGCTCAGCGGCAAAAGCGCCTGCCTGGCAAGCGCAAGGTCGTGAGTTCGGTTCCCGGTACCAGAGAAAAACCAAAAA
>NW_004955420.1:12809738-12818769 GCF_000276665.1 Chinchilla lanigera | reverse complement strand
GGCCAGCCTGAACTGCATAGGGAGACCCTGTCTCAAAAAGACAAAAACAAAAAACAAAATTAACAAGAGAACTTCCTATGGCTAAGTTTACAAGAGAGCTTTGGTGGTTGATCAAGCTCGACAATTTTAGCTTTGTAGCTGGGAGTGGTGGTGCACTTCTGTGATCCTAGCACTTGGGAGATTGAGGCAAGAGGACCCTGGAGATTTCAAGACCAACCTGGGCTACTTAGCGAAAGACCCTATCTCCACAAAAGCTTCTTTTTAGGTCTTGTTTTGTTTTGTTTTTAAGATTTTATGGCTATAAGGTTCTTCTTTCAGTGGTTCATCACTTTACATCAGGGTCCTTCCTCATCACCTTTGACCTTATTTATTGCATCCTCGAAGAGTTGGGGCGGGAAGATTACCCCAGGCCTCTGCTTAGAGAGAAATTTTATTTTATTTTTTGTTTTTTTTTCTGGTACCGGGAATCGAACTCACGACCTTGCGCTTGCCAGGCAGGTGCTGTGCCGCTGAGCTAAATCCCCAGCCCTGAGAAATTTTAATCAGAGCCAAAGAATCTGTCCTGACTGCCATTAAACAGTTCTCAATTACATTGTTCCTCTCCCCTATTAGATACTGGGTACTAGGTAATTTTTCCATCAAGAAACTTAGAAATATCCATTATTTTTGATAATGAGCCACAGAAATTGAATGGGTATATCTAGATCCTAATATAAAATCCTCATATCTAACGTTTGTATGTATGTTTAAAAGTGTATACAAATTTTTTTAAAATGAGAGCAGAAAAATAAAAATAAAATCTTTATATAATCTTCTAATTTCATTTTATCCAAAACTTCTACTTTCTTCCCTTCCCTTTCTTCTTTTTCCTTTGCTTTCCACTACACATTGCACACCCTGAAATTAGAATAATCAGCTGGTAGTGCCAGGCATGGTGGCGCACGCCTGTAATCCCAGCGCTCAGGAGGCTGAGGCAGGAGGATCGCTGTGAGTTCGAGACCTGGGCTACAAAGTGAGCTCAAGGCCAGCCTGTCTCAAAAAAACAAAACAAAACAAAAAAAACAAAACAAAAAAAAAACAAAAAACAAACAAACAAACAAAAGAATAATCAGCTGGTAACAGTGGTTTGAAGAGTTTCATTTTCTCTCTCCTGCCTACTGTTACCGTTTGAGAAGTCCAAGCACACTCCAGCACAGGGGAAGACTAAGGAGAAGATAAGACCTGAAAAAAATGCAGGAAATTGTATTAATTATCTGAAACTTACAAATAAGGCAAAGGATGAGGGTGACATTACTTCTCAACATCATACTAGGACTTTTTTTTTTTTTTTTGTCTTTTTGAGATAGGGTCTCACTATCCATTTCAGGCTGGTCTTGAACTCACTTTGTAGCCCAGGCTGGCCTCAAACTCACAAGGATACTCCTGCCTCAGTCTCCCAGAGTGCGGGGATTACAGGGGAGCACCACCACACCCAGCTGGGACATTTTTTAAAAACCTGCCCAAGAATTAATTTTCTAGAACAACATGACTGCATTTGCTTTTGCATACTGCCTATTTGATTAGAGAGTAGACACTATACAATTACATGTTAACTCGGGAAGATTTCTGTCCAGGAAAGAAAATAACCTGGATTGTTTTGACTATTCCCCTATAGGACATTAACCACTTTTGTCTCCAACTAAGCAATCTTACTTTAATGCCTTTTGTGTGAATGCCTATAAATACTTAGTCCTTCTATTACAGACAGCTAAATTAGGTAGAAATATTATAGGCAGCCAGGCAGGGTTGGGCCCCTGAAGGAGTCAGTACCGGAGATGGGAATGCATCAGGACCGCGGCTGGAGATTGAAGTCACAATGGCTAGTTTCACATACTTCCCTAAGGGATGAACAGAGATTTGGGATTAATGGTATCACCTTTTTGAGATTTCCCATGACCTCAGGGGTGGGCCATTCTTTCCCACCTACTAAGACTGAGACCACTAAGACTAAGACTGCTGACACAAGTCTAAGGCTATAGATTGTCAACGTCTTGGTTACTTTTCTCTCGTTGCTGAGACAAAATACCCGACACCCAAAATTAAGGAAGCAGAGGTTTATTTAGCTCACAGTCCGTGGAGGTTTCAGTCCGTAATCAGCTGGCTCCAAGGCAGAGTGGCGTGGCACTGGGGCAATACTTCAAGGCAGCAGAAGACAGCACAAGCAGTAAGGGCAAAATGGGGGGCGGCTAGCTTCTGTCCTCCCTTATATGGTAAGCAGGCTACCTGTTCGCACCTTCTGCATGCTGTCCTCTCGCACAGGCTCGGGATGTTTACAAGGTAAGGGCTCTGGCCCCTCTGAGTCTCTTAGCTAACCTCATCTTCTCAAATTGACACAATGAACAACATCCTGGAGCTAAGGGCATGTCCTCTACACCCCAGGATATGTAACTGCGGAGT
Organism: Chinchilla lanigera; assembly: GCF_000276665.1. Taxonomy (NCBI): domain Eukaryota; kingdom Metazoa; phylum Chordata; class Mammalia; order Rodentia; family Chinchillidae; genus Chinchilla; species Chinchilla lanigera. Next base: position 12,816,333 of record NW_004955420.1, on the reverse strand, counting down.
TACTCAGTTAAGCTTCTAGACTTCTCAGGTTGACACAATGTATCAACCATTACAATCGGCCAAGGTTAATGATGTCTGTACACTTGCTACCACTAGCTCAACATTACCTAAGCAACTATACTTGTGATCTTATTGATCATAATTTTGACCCACATTGTACCCACTTCATGATTTAGCTCTATAAAACTTCCTCTCGGAGGTGGGCTTGTTGGCAACCCATTCGGGACCCCTGCTGTCTCAGGAGCTATTTCTATTCCTCACTCCCCCGTTCCTATCCCCCATTCCTTTTCTCTAATAAATGTTCCTAGTCTTAACCTCCATTGTTCCTTAGAATTCATTCTATTTCAGGGGACATGAACTTGGCGTGTTTGACATCTAGCGTTTCCCCTATATCACTTTGAAACACTCTAAACACAGCTTTACCATCTTACTGGTCGTCTTCATGAATGAGCTGATACATTTTAAACATACATTCATTTAATATTTATTTACTTGCTCATTTTGAGACAAGGTCTTGCTCTATTGCCCAGACTGGTCTCAAACTCCTGGGCTCAAGTGGTCCTCCTGCTTCAGCCTCCCAAATCGCTGGGACTACAAGACACCCGCCACTGCACTTGGTTCTAGTATTTTGTTTTCTTTTGTTTTTCAATTTTACTTTGGCACTGATAGGCCATCTGGTAAAAAGATTAACATCTATTCCCCCTCCCCCCCCCCGCCCCCAGAGGGGTGTGCTTTTCATGCAGTGGAATGGCAAACTGTAAACTCTCCACATTTCCACCTATGAGAGCAGCTGAGAACAGGAAATAGAGCAGAAAGAGCCAGGCAGAACAAAAGAGGTCAAGCCGAGCAGCTAGATGATTAAAGGACAATTGCCATAGTAAGGGTTACTCCCTCTGGCCTAAGAGCAAATGGTCCCCTCTTCCTGAGTGCCTTTCTGGTCAGGTCACCCTAGTATTCCCTGGTCAACCAGCGGGCTCCAGAGTTTCCACTAGGAGAGCCTGGGCATGGGGCCGCAGTCTAACTCTCAAAGTTGGGGTATGGGCATGGGGGTTATGAAAATTGCTTGAACACATATAGCAGGTGCCTTGTGCACCTTCAAAATCTCCCAACCACTACACACACCTGTACTGTAGTACCTCAGCTACACAGGAGGCTGAGGCAAGAAGATCACAAGTTTGAGACCAGCCTGGGCAACTTAGCAAGATCCTGTCTCAAAATAAAATTTTAAGAAAGGGCTGGGGAGCCGGCCATGGTGGCACACACCTGTAATCCCAGCTCCTGGGAGGCTGAAGCAGGAGGATTGCTTCGAGTTCAAGGCCAGCCTTAGCTACATAGTGAGTTCAAGGCCAGCCTTAGTTACATAGTGAGTTCAATGCCAGCCTTAGCTACATAGTGAGTTCAAGGCCAGCCTGAACCACAAAGTGAGACTGTCTCAAAATAACAAAACAGCAAAACCAAAAAAGCAACAACAAAAAAAAGAAATGTTAACTGCGGGAGCATGAGATGGGAAAGAATGCATTTAACAGTGACTAATGTGAAACACACTGAATGTTTAATTAACAGCAGTGCAGCAGGGGTGCCACCATGGAGCTAACATAACCCGCACTGCCCTGATGGAGACTCAGCATCCAGAGTGAGAGCAGAAATGGCCCCATTTCAGACTGCCCTGACAAGATTATGCCTGTAGCTATGTTGCCTTCCAGGGGCCTCATTTTATTTTGTTTTGTTTTGTTTTATTGTATTTTATATTTTATTGTTTTGTTTTGGTACCGGGATTTGAACTCATGACCTCAGGCTTGCTAAGCAAGCACTTATGCCAGTGAGGTATATCCCCGGCCCTGGATTTTTTTTTTTTTTCTTTTGCTTTTGAGACAGGGTCTCGCTATGCAGTTCAAGCTGGCCTTGAGCTCACTTTATAGCCCAGGCTGGTCTCTAATTCCCAAAGATACTCCTGCCTCAGCCTCCTGAATGCTGGGATTACAGGCATGCACTACCATGCCCGGTTGTATTGTGTTGTGTTGTGTTGTTTTGTTTTATCTTACCTTATCTATTTTGGCTTTTTTGAGTCAGAATCTTGCTATGTAGCTCAGGCTGGCCTGGAACTATGGTGATCCCCCTGCCTCAGCCTCCCGAATGCTGGGATTACAGGTGTTCGCCACCACACCTGGCAAGCAGCATTTTCCACACCGTGTTCTATGGAGCATCCTGGGAGCTGGGTTGGGGTGAGTGCCGGATGGCAATGTGGAGTGACAAAGGGAAACTAAAAAGGTGGGAACCGGGTCCCAGGTTTACCCATAGCAACTCAGGTGGCTTAAATTTCCCCACGCAGGAAGGTGCTACTGCTAAAATCAACAACTGAACACCACAGCTGCCATCAGCACCTAGCAGTCCAGGCGCTGCTTCCCTGAGGCCCTGGGCTGCCTTGGAACTCAGGGAGACCAGCTGACCTGCACATGAGCTCATCCGCTTCTGGTGCTTTGTAACCTTCCCCGGGGCAGGTTACTGTCTAAACGAAACAAGCTGTAGTCTCTCCGTCTTTTAGCTGCTATGCTTCAGGCCTGCAGTTTCTGGACATGCTTGACATTAACCGCGCAGCGTTGCTCCCATCTGCCTGCTTCTCCACTCAGCAAGCTTGGACTACAAAGACAGACCAGTTTCAAAATAAAAAAATAAGGCCGGGTGTGGTTGCACACGCCTGTAATCCCAGCACTCGGGAGGCTGAGGCAGGAGGATCATTGTGAGTTCGAGGCCAGCCTGGGCTACAAAGTGAGCTCAAGGCCAGCCTGAACTGCATAGCTAGACCCTGCCTCAAAAAAAAAAACCCAAAAAATATAAGAAGAGGGGTGAGGATGTAGCTCAATGGTACTGCAGCCTTTGGTTCAATGCGCAGTACTACCAAAAAAAAAAAAAAAAAAAAAAAGCAGAGACTTTAAAAGAAAAGTGTGACCTATTAAGAGCTTGAGAGTGCTTCACTTTTAATATTTATTTTCTTTGTTTTGTTTTTTTTGAGACAGAGTCTCGCTATGTGGTGCAGGCTGGCCTTGAACTCACAGTGGTCCTCCCGCCTCAGCCTCCCAATTGCTGCAATTGCAGGCATGCACCACCATGCCCAGCAAGATAGGCTTTTTAAAAGTCTAGGATAAGGGTGGGACCTAGGAATTTCATTTGCAATAAGCTTCCCCAAGGAACCCCGCTGGAGAACCATTGACCCCGACCCTCGCGCTGGTACCGAGGCCATTTTATCTTAGTGGTTAACGTCTCGATCCACGCCTCGTCCTCCTCGCGGGTGAAGGAAGGCGCACCGGTGGGGGTTCGGCTCTCTTCCGTCGCACCCGAGCCGGGTAATGCCGTAATGCCGCAGGCGCTGGACCGCATCAGGTGCCCGCGGGGTGAAGCACGAGTGACCCCTGGCGGCCCCTCCAGCTGGCTCACTTTCTCAGCCCGCTTTGCCGTCTCTCCTTTGGTGAAGCAAACTCCACTCGCCCTAGGGGGCCTCAGACTTCAGGACTCGAGGACCTACCTGGAGGACTTGTGACGCAGATTGCTGATCTCTGATTCAGTGGCCTGGTGTGTTGTGATAACTTGCTTTTGTTTGGTTTAGTTTGTTTTCCTTTTTTGTTTGCTTGCTTTTGAGACAGGGTCTTGCTCTGGAGCTCAGGCTAGCCTTGAACTGGCAGCCATCCTCTTGCCTCAGCCTCCCCAGTGCTGGGGTGACGGGCTGGGTCACCACGCCCTGCTTGATTTGTCTGTTTAGAAGGTTAGAGAAAGAACGTCCCAGTCAAGGGAACCACACTGATCGTGGCCCTGACAAGAGGAGCGTGCCCTGAGTGACACTGAGGAATGACTTCTCTCTTCAGGGAGTGTGAAGGACGTCCCCAACCCTCCGTCTAGAGTTGCTGTCACCTGTGAAAGTGATGGACCGGGGTGCTGCCTTGGTCGTGGTGGCTGGGCAGCTGTTGGGCAGCTAGGCAGGGTGCTGCGTGGGCTCGTGGTCCAGGCCAGGTTGCTGGGCTTCTTCTTTCTGTGGAAAAGCCCCAGTCCACAGGCTGAAGTCCTGTCCACGGGAAGGGAGCCGGAGGCTGAAGGAGGAAGCCCCACTGGGCCCTGCCGGCTGAGGGGTCAGCGAGGCAGGGAAGGTGAGAGAGACAGCGAGAGTGAGGAACTGGAGACAAGACAATGTCCGAATGAACCGGCAGGGTCCCTGCTAGGAAACCCTACAGAGTCAGTGTGGGAGAGCACATCTGCCATGCCAGCACTCAGGAGGCTGAGGCAGGAGGATAAACAGGAGTTTGAGGCCAGCCTGGGCTACATAGGGAGACCCTGTCTCAAAAAAAGAGAGAGGGAAATACATGATTTTTTTCAAAAAAGAAATTTGTCCTGCTAATGGGGCTGGATTTGTCATACCCTTGAGTTCAGTTTAAAACCCTCCTTATTCTTTGAAGGTCTTTCCCCTTTACCACCTGATTAGAATGGCCAAAGCCCTGCACCCCGACTGCTTGTCCCACTAGGTAAATCCAATTAACACACTTACTGCTTCATTCAATCCTGACTCTTCATGTTCTTTTTTTAAATTTAATTTAATTTATTTTTTTGGCCTTTTTGAGACAGGGTCTCACTGTGCAGTTCAGGCTGGCCTTGAGCTCACTTTGTAGCCCAGGCTGGTCTCGAACCTGCAACGATCCTCCTGCCTCAGCCTCCTGAGTGCTGGGATTACAGGCATGTGCCACCACGCCCGGCCCTTTTTTTTTTATTTTAAAGAGAAAAAACCCACAAAATTTCAAAACAAGATAAGAGGAGGGTAGCAACGGTTAATACATTGCATATTGTTATCTTTAGTTACTCAGAGTACAAGATATACTTAGTTACTCAGAGTACAATAAGCAGTTAATTGTCCGAACAGTACTATCACAAACCTTTCTTTGCAGTGAGTTAAGAGAAATTAGTAGTATAACTCTTAGCTATCATAGATATATAAATACATATATATTTAATTTTCATTTTCATGTTCTACTGGCCAGGGCGACTGCACCCCGGACGTTTCGGTGACCGCTGGCTGGGCTCTGCGCCCGTCCCAGAGCTGTGACTCTGCCATTGGTCCCCAAAGTGACAAGGCCTGAACGTGCGTCACAAAGCTATGCTCTCGGAAGGAGAAGGAAAGGCAGAAATGGAAACAGCTCCTCCCGAAACTCCAGCCGTGCGTCTGGGAGGCCGCGGGCCGCAGGAGGGAGACAGCAGTGAGAAGCCAGAAAGTGAACAAACCAGACGTCACGCAGCTCATTGTTTTGGTTTCCCAGTTTCTACGTTTTATTTTTGTCTGGGCCTCTGTCCAGTAGTTCTAAACATGGCCACTAGGGGGCAGGAGCGTGCCAGTGGCTTTCTGGAGGAATTTGTTTTATTTGCAGGGATGGGGATTCAACCACCGCCTTATACAACTCTATAAGGGGAGCACTCTAGCCCTGAGCTACACCCTCAGCTCCTCACAGAGGAATTTCTGATCCCGTTATACAGTCTAAGAAACTCAGAAGTGAAGTAAGTAGTTTGCGACCTAGCATTTTACCCTGCAAGACAGGGTTTTTGTTGTTGTTGTCGGTGGTTTTTTTGTTTTCATTTTTTGTGTGTGTGTTTTTAGGCATGATTTTCAAGGCCACAGCTGGCGTTGAATTCACTATGTAGCCAGGTTGGCCTCAAATTCATGGCGACCCTCCTGCCTCAGCCTCCTGAGGGCCCCCCCCCCTTTTTTTTTTCTGAGTGCCCATAGGCTTTTTTAAAGCTCACCTGAGTTTATAGCTGGTTCCCACATTGTGTGTCAGCACTTTGTAGTCCTCTTACCCTAAACACAATATATAAAGAGAACTTCAAACAGTGTTACTCTAACTCCCTTTTTCCTGTTTTCTTTCACTTATTCCTAAGTTTTTTCCATTTCTGACCCTTTCAGCCTTTTGTCCATTGTCGAAGAGAAGACCATGGCTACTTCCACAAAGCTTGACTATATGTTCCTCAGCTGAGAAATCGTTTCTTCCGGCGGGGCTGCGGTATTTGGGACTGAACTCAGGACCTTCACACTGGGCAACATCCTCAGGCCATTTTTAAATCTTCAGATTTCAGAATAGGGTCTTGCTGTCACTAAGTTGCCCAAGATAAGTTCACATTCGAGATTCCTGCCTCAGCCTCCCAGATAGCTGAGACTGTGGGCCTGATTTCTTTGATATCATTGCCTGTAACTTCCTTTAAATATGCCAGCAGTCACTGTGATATAAATATGTCTGTTAATCAGGTGGGATCTGCACACCAGGGCCGGTGAGATTCCCCATTCAGAAGTATACATTCTATGGGTGCCTGCAGTGTAATCCCAGCACAGGAGAGGCTGAGGCAGGAGGATCACTGAGTTTGAGGCCAGCCTGGGCTACATAGTGAGATCCTGTCCCCCAAAAACCAACCAACCAAACAAACAAAACAGAGAAAACCCTTCAGCAAATACATCTGTGTCTTTCTTCTGTGAAGGGAGTGTCCTGGCCGGGCGTGGTGGCACACACCTGTAATCCCAGCACTCAGGAGGCTGAGACAGGAGGATCATTGTGAGTTTGAGACCAGCTTG
>NW_004955420.1:12807891-12808813 GCF_000276665.1 Chinchilla lanigera | reverse complement strand
ATCTTTGGCCTCAGTTTCCTGAGTGCTGCGATCACAGGGGTGTGTCACCACACCTGGTTCTTTTCTTGCTCTTGGCTCAAACAGTACTCACTCTGGAATCTGATTGTCTTTTTGAGACAGGGTCTCCCTATGCAGTTCAGGCTGGCCTTGAGCTCACTTTGTAGCCCAGGCTGGTCTCGAACTCGCAATGATCCTCCTGCCTCAGCCCCCCGAGTGCTGGGATTATAGGCGTGCGTCACTATGCCTGGTTCTGGCATCTGATTTCTTTGCTCAACAAAGAGCAGTGAGACTCATTCAATCTGTAGCACACAACAGCAGTTTACTTTTTTGTATTGCTGTGTGGTATTCCATTGTGTAAATATGCCACACTGGTTAACAGTTCCCTGTGAATGGCCTCTTAGACATTGCCAGTTTTTGGTTTCTGTGAATAAAATGTCTTTTGGTGTATTCTTTTTTCTTGGATCTATACTAGGAATAGCATTGCTAGGTGGTAAGATAGATACGCAGCTTTAGTACATTCGATCTTACCGTTATACCAATTTACATTCCTACCAACAAGAGACAGAGGTTAGCAGGTCCCTATCCTCACCAAGACTTAGGGTTATCAGTGTTTTAACGTGAGCCATTCCGGTGGATGTATATTAGTACACTGCTGGGGTTTTAATTAAGATTTTCCTATTTTAGCACGTTGTGTGGTGGTTACTCTATCTGGACATCAGCTTTTGTGAAATATTGCTTGTGTTTTACCAGTTTGAAAAATTACGTTGTTTGTTGTTTAGTGATTTGCAGAAGTTCTCTGTATATTCAGATAATGAGCCCTGTGTTGCCTTCAGATGTTGTGAAGATCTCACAGTGCAGAGCTTGTCTTTTCACTCTCTTAATAAGAGTCTTTGATAAACAGTCTTGATTTTAACCAGTTTAA
>NW_004955420.1:12802182-12806309 GCF_000276665.1 Chinchilla lanigera | reverse complement strand
GCTACAAAGTGAGCTCAAGGCCAGCCTGAACTGCATAGTGAGACCCTGTCTCAAAAAGCCAAAAAAAAAAAAAAAAAAAAAAGATGTAAAACACCCAAAGAAAGAGTACTCAAGTTAATGGCCATCAGAAGAAAAAAAATCAAGTTGTTAAAAGATCTCACCATCAGTCTGAATATTTAAAAGTATGAAAAATGATGTTTCACCTGTTGGGTGCTGGGAAGGACTGAGGGAGAGGGGAGTTGGGAGACCCCAAAACTCAGAGTAGGTTGAATGGTTGTAGAACCATCAGCAGTACAGGACTGTCAGTAAGAGGACCAACGGCCAATAGTAAATAGGCATATTTTAAAAATATTTTGCATACACAGGATTATACTTCAGCCATTGCCTACATAAATTACCAGTTTTAGGAAATAGAATTGGAGATGCAAAACTTACTTGTGTTTTAAGAGAAATCATGACATTTTTGAAAAGCTAGCAAGTTAGAGGGAGTTTCCTTTTCTAATTTGCCATTATGATCAAAGTGAGATTTCTGTTGTTATCTCTCTTTCAGAGGAAGGATGTTGTACAAAGTGAAACAGAGGCAATAGAGGAAGATGATATTGTTTTAAAAATCTACTTCAAAAATGTACATACTCTCGAATTACTTTTTTTGTTTTTTGTTTTTTGTTTTTCCGGTACCGGGAATTGAACTCAAGACCTCGCGCTTGCCAGGCAGCCACTGTGCCACTGAGCTAAATCACCAGCCCCATACTCTTGAAAATTTAGGAAAGAAGTGCATATTCTTAAATTTTTAGGAAAGAGGACATAAGTAGAACCCAGTTTGAAAACAGTCTTTCCCACAAATCTCCCAAATACATTATCTAAGAGGAGGGCAGGAAAAAGGCACGTGGCCAAACAACTTTTTTTTGCTCTTTTTGAGACAAAGTCTCACTGTGCAGTTCAGCCTGGCCTTAAACTCACTTTGTAACCCAGGCTGGTCTCCAGCTTGCAACGGTCCTCCTGCCTCAGCCTCCTGAGTGCTGAGATTACAGGCGTGCGCCACCATGCCCGGCTTGTTTTTTGTTTTTTTTGTTTTTTTTTTTTGAGACAAGGTCTTGCTCTGCAGTTCAGGTGGGCCTTGAACTCACTATGTGGCCCAGGCTGGCCTCAGATTCGCAGCGATCTTCCTGCCTCAGCCTCCCCTCCCACCCCACTCATCTAGTGCTGGAATTACAGGCACCACCACACCCTGCCTGGAAAGACTTTTAAGGACACAAATCAGGTGATAGGTACATTTCCTTGGCAGTATCACTTTACACAGGTCTGTTACTTGGCCTTCAAAGTTGTAGTCCATCCTATTGTTTTCACAGTGTCTTAGACACAAGCAGTTGTTTCTTGGATCTGACATCTAGATGTGTCTCTTACTCCTCATCTATAGGCAAAGGGGAACAGAGTTCCTTCCTGGAAGCAGACATCCATGGCTTAGCCTGAAGAACCTCCCAATTTTTTCCTTTTCCCTTTTTTCTTTATTTCTAACTTGCATCTGGCAGAGTTGGTAAGACAACAGGAAGTGCTGGGCTTCCTCTCGGGCATTCAGTTGGAGGGATGTGCTCACCACATCAAAAACAGAAGCCGGAAAAATAGCAACACGCCCGGCTTTCAAAAGCATGGCCCCCTCTCCTTTCCTCCACACCGAGTGCCCTGCCCATGCGGCCCATCTCCCTGTGGGGTCAGACTGTCTTCCCCAGCAGCTGGGGACTGGGCTGTGCAAGGGTTCAGTTGTTGACCACAGCGCTCTGGAGACAAGAACACACAGCTGAGGCAGCCAGGACACCACACAAGGACACCGGCTCTCACTGCCTGTTCCAGATCAGCAACTGCCAACCTAAGAGACCAGACAGTTCTCTCGAATAGCAAGATTTACCGCTTAGGCCAGGCGTGGTGGCGCACGCCTGTAATCCCAGCACTTGGGAGGCTGAGGCAGGGAGATCATTGTGAGTTCGAGGACAGCCTGGGGTACAAAGTGAGCTCAAGGCCAGCCTGAGCTGCATAGCAAGACTCTGTCTCAAAAAAAAAAGACTTACCGCTTAGGACGTCTTTGATCCTTTGTTTGACAAGTTTCCCACCTTTACCTCAGTTTTTTCTTTCACTTTTCCTCATGCTCCCCGCCACCCACTTGTTTGAAATCCATCAAATACAGGCAGTCCAGAGAATTCTTTGTCTTAGCTCCGAGAGAGCTCTGCCCTCCTGGATCCCCCGCAAACCATATTTGCATTTTGTCTTTATTTAATCCTTTCCCGTAAATTTGTCTCTACGATCTGGAGCCTGATCAGCTCCTGATACCCACTTACAGTTTTCTTGGCCGTGTCTCCTCTCTGATTCTCCTCTTATGCAAGGTTTTTATGAAGGTCTGTGCTTTTAAACTGTGATCTTCTAATACTATTTCTCTTAAGATTTTGAAATGATGTAAGAATTTTTCTGTCTCAGCAGCGTATGAAATACTGTTGGGTCAAGTACCTAAGAGCTAGCCATTGAGACTCAGATTCATTTGGAGTCAAAATACCTCTACATGCTCTTCTATGTAAAGTGGTTTGCTGTGTTGCTTTTTTTTTCTATTGTCTTTTTGAGACAGGGTCTCACTGTGCAGTTCAAGCTGGCCTTGAGCTAACTTTGTAGCCCAGGCTGGCCTTGAACTCGAAACAATCCTCCTGCCTCAGTCTCCCGAGTGCTGGGATTACAAGTGTGTGCCACGATACCCAGCATCTTGACCATTTTTTTCCTCTTCTCTCCACTTCCCCAAATTCCCTCCCCATCTCCAAAAAGTCTAACATGTTTATTACCCTCTCTCTTTTATTTTACTCTTTAAATTATTTACATTTTGGGTTTCTCACGTACAAGAAACCATATGATATTTAACCTTCTTTGATTTAATTCAATTGAGATTATAATTTCAAAATCCATCTTTTTCCTACAAATGAGTCAAAAAATTTATCCTGCTTTATGGCTGAGTAATACTTTGTTGTATATCAGTACCCTATTTTCTTTAACCATTCATTTGGTGATGGTCATCCAGGCTGTTTCCATAATTAAAGCAAACACCCTGAAAGAAGCAAGGGAAGGATTATTGATTGCAAATGCAATGTGTCCAGGAATCAGAGTTTTAAATATGACAGAGGCTTGGGGGTCTACTTTTCATGGTTTACATCGTAAAGGATCTGAAGGTTGTGACAGTGCAGGACTGAGTGCCTAAAGAAGCATCATGGGACCAAGAACAGCCAGACAGCCATCAAGGACCATCATCGGACCAGCACTGATCAGGACAGTTAAAACCAAGTAGGTCTAGGATAAATGAAACACATAGCAGCTCTTGGGAGCAGTCAAAAGAAGACAGTTTGTAAAGATTCCTGAGATGTTTTATTTGAGATCCTCCACCTGGGTTGTCAAGGCATGTGTATTGCCTGTTTGCCTTCAATCTTTCTTGGGATTTAGCTCGTTCTTTATCATCCATGGTAGCACCAAGAGCTAAGACCCGCCCAGCTCCAGACGACCTGGAGAGCAAGGGTCAGTGTCTTAACAATTCAGACATCCCTGAGTGAGTTATGCTTATTGGTATTCAACTGAATCTTTTGTTTCTGAGAAACTGCATCCAGAAAAGTTGGGTTCTAACCAGGCATGGGAACACACTTGTAATCTCAGCTACTCAGGAGGCTGAAGCAGGAGGATGGCAAGTTCAAGCTCAGTCTGTGCAATTTAGCAAGACTTTGTCTTAAAATAAAAAGGGGGGAGGGTATAATTCAGTGGCAGAGCACTTCTGGGTCCTATCCCCAGTACCAAGGGTGGGGAGAGTTGGATTCTGCATTTGAAATACTTCACTTAAGTGATAATCCCAGACAGAATCTCCTCAGTAGGATAGTTTCCCTAATCAGTCCCCACATCCATGATGAACCTTTAAGATCATGGGGAAAACCAGTGTCCTCTCACTCAGCCTTTCACCCTCATTCTTCAGCAAGAGAAATTGAGTCCTAGGTGGTCAGTTTCTTTCTTTCTGTCCCCTCTCTTTTGATTTTTTCTTTTTTGAGACAGGGTCTCATTGTACAGTTCAGACTTTGATTTACCCTCTTTGATTTAATTCATTTAAGATATAATCT
>NW_004955420.1:12778448-12801967 GCF_000276665.1 Chinchilla lanigera | reverse complement strand
GATTCTCCTGCCTCAGCCTCCAGAGTTCTGGGATTACAGGATGCACCACCTCGCCTGGGTTGTCAGTTACTTTCAAACTGTTACCAAGCCCTGCCGCTGCCTTCCTAACAGTCTCAGCTGCAGCAGATGATCTTCATTTCTTGCAGTATTCCTCACCCTGCCCCTGTGAACCTTCCCCACGTTTGCCATTTAATCAGCAAACACGTGCTGTTCAGCAGCTACTTCCTGCCTAGATGGTGGCAGTTCAATAGGCTTGATAAAAGTGGTCCAGTTGCTTAAGCTGCTTTCTCTTCTTGAGCATAATGATAACATCTTGGCCACAGTTCTGTATGACCTTGAGCAACCCTTAACTGCTCTCCAGCTAGGTTTTCCTGAGACCTTGTAAATTACTTGTGTACAGCACATAGCATAAGAGAGTGCTTAGTGCTTGATGAGGATGAAGGAGAAAAGACTAGCTAATGGGAAGGATTTTTTTTTCTAAAATACTAATCTATTTCCTTTGGTCATCACAACACCCATGCTCTTTTACAGATCGTCAGGGCTGAGAACTTCTCCTATCCTAATTTGGGTAAATGTTGCTTGTTTGTGGTTTTTTTTTTTCAAACTGGGTCTCAGTGTGTAGCTCAGGGCAGGGTGGAGAGTAAACTGGGGAGGGGCAAAAGGCAGTTATCTGACATTTTAAATAAATTAAAAACAGGCTCTGCACAGATCACTGAGGACCAAAAATGGCCAGTAATATGAACTAAATATTAGAATTTATCCAATTCTTTAAAAAAATCATCAGGTGTGGTGGTGCACACCTGTAATCCTAGCACTTGGGAGGCTGAATCAAGAGAACCCCCCCAAGTTTGAGGCCAGCCTGGGCTACATACGTGAGTTCAAGGCCAGCCTGCAGTACACAGTGAGACCCTGTCACAACCCATCCCCCATATCAGTTGACCACTAATAATTTATATTGTACCTCTAGGAAAACCTTAAGTTTTTGTTCTATGACCAGATTTTCAAAATCTGAATTGCTACTAGTCACGTTAACAGACCAGTCTCTGACAGTTTGTCTTTGACTGTGAGCATTCTCCTGTCTGAATATTCTGACATGGGTCCCCTGGGGCCAGTCACCCCATCCCTTCCACTGGGGAAGAACCACTTGGTGACCAATCTGGCTGTATGAGAGGTAGGCAGACAATCATTTGGGTCCCACTAGGGAACTCAACTAGTAGGCTTCCCAGGTCCCTCCCTCATTAGAAGTCCCTGAGAGGGCATTAGAGCATGCTCTCTGCTCCAGGTACGGGTAGAGTGAGCAAAGCTACAGAATTTTGTGGAGAAACCACAGCTCAGAACTAGAGGCAAAAATCTAGCTGACCTATCCAACCTTCTCATCACACTGAAATAAGCCTAGAACATAGCTTTTGCTCTTTTTTTTTTTTTTTTTTCTTTTGAGACAGGGTCTCACTATGCAGTTCAGGCTGGCCTTGAGCTCACTTTGTAGCCCGGGCTGCCCTTGAACTCGCAAGGATCCTCCTGCCTCAGCCTCCTGAGTGCTGGGATTACAGGCGTGCACCACCATGCCTGGCTACTCTTATAGGGGGAATAATTTAGTAAGAAAAGCCCAGAGCCTTTTGAAGACACTGGTACCAGCAGAGTAGGGCTCTGCCCCAACTTCTCAATCTGCAACCTTGTCAGACTGGTTCCTAAGAACTGGAAGAATGGGGGGTCAGCCACATGGTGCAACTGGAGGGGCTTCAAAGGGTGTGCTGGATCCCAAACTATCTTCCCTGCCGGCCTGGGGTTCTGTCTGAAGTTTCCATCATTCAAGTTATTCCTTTATGTTAGAATTTTGTTGCCAGAAGTCCTCTGTTCAAATGCTGTCACTGTGTGAGTAAAAGCATATGTGCTTAGTTGTTATTCTCTTTGTTTAGCATCTCATTTCCTTTCCTATGTTTTGAGAACTCTGCTGTCTGCAGGAAGCAGAGCCCAGCTAGACCCCTCACGCAGAGATACAGCATGTGCTGTCTCAGCCCTTCTGCGAGCTGGGCGGGGGCACAACACCTAAGGTCAATCAACCATGAACTTGCTCCGGATTGTGCACTGGCTGACAACATAGTAGAATTTGGGGAATGCTTATTTTGGTGGTGGGTGGCAGTAGTGGGGGCAAGCCTGTGGCAGAGGCAGCAGTGCAGAGGGTGGTATTCATTATTAAGTGGTGGCTGCAGCTGTGTTTTCACAATTATTGTTTCTGGCATGATTTAAACTGTGGTCCCAATTTCAGCATGGCATCCCCTGTTCCGGTGCATTTTCCAAGCCTTATCCTCTGCATTTCAGCGAGTCTGGAGTTTCCCAGAATCCTTTTAGTAAACTCCCACGCTGCTTAAACCAGAATCATGTTTTCTTGCAAGCAAATAGGAACACCAATGGATATACTAGTATCAGACGTCTCAAGACACAGATAGTCATTTATCTAAGTAGCTCATTGATGGTATTAGAAACAGCAGGACCCCAGGCAAAGGGCTTTGGAAATCAGGAGAGTCTGGTCTTGTGGGCACTGGCTGATAGAACTTGCCCAGAGGACTAGACAGAGGCTTCAGGGTAACCTGAGGGACATCCAAAAAACAAGGGTGGAGAGAGTCATTGATAGGAAAGGTGGGGTCACACTAGGGCAAAATGGAATGCTCTGGAATTACCAGAAGGGCTGCCACTGATGCTATGCAGTGTGTAGGGGTCATGTCTTCATTATATTTTTCCCAGAGAGGACATGAAACTTCCACTGTTCACTGAAGGAACAGGGAGAGAAAGGGTGAGGAAGCTCATGAGCACAGATGCTAAACACTGGCTAAGAAGCTGTGGTTTTTGTGAAGAGTAAGAGTGGAAGTAGCAAACTTCACTCCTTTCTGCTTTCTTCTTACTTTTCCTCACAACAAGCACTGCTCCTGATGTTCAGATCATTGAATGGGTAAACTCCGGGCCCAATTATTCTTAGTTTTTTCATGGAAGGGTCATGTCTATCCACCTGACATGCCACAGGCCCATTCTCACTGCAGTGACAATGTGGCCAGCACTGAAGGTGACAGTTTTCATGTCACGGAAGAGCCTCCAGCTATGCTTTCAAGTTCTCATTATCTGAGAGTCTCCAGGGCACTATCACCCTTCCTAGGCTGTTCTTGTAGTTGTGTTTGCTCTAGGGTAGCAGGGGATTGACACTGTTTTTTTACTTTCACAGATGTCACCAAGGGCAGAGCACTGAAAAATAATCCAAGGGAAACTACCAAAGGACATTACAAAATAGATAAAGGAAAACAAAAACAAAAACAAAAAAAAACTAGCTGCATTTGATTTAAAATATATTTGGGACATTTTTTTTTATTTTCATAGAATGTCTCTTAATAAATATTTTCCCAGGATGATGAAGATGAATCACAAGGATATACAAAGGACTTGAGGGGACAAAGGGATGGAAACATTTTAATATTTTAATTTAACCCTCACCTTAAAAGACTTGCCTTCTGCAGAAGATCTTAAAATCTAGCAAAGAAAGTCTCCTGCCATGCAAAGAGCAATTATTTGCTTGCTTGCTTGCTTGTGACAGGGTCTTGCTGTGCAGTTCAGGCTGGCCTTAAGCTCACTGTGTAGCCAAGCTGGCCTCGAACTCCCTGCAATCCTCCTGCCTCGGCCTCCTGAGTACCAAGATGACAGGCATGGCCACCACGCCCACCTCAAGAAGAAAATTTCTAACTATGCTTGGCCCATGGCCACAGTCAGTATATGGTGGACCAGTGGCAGCGGCTCTTGATTACTTGCAGCAGAGGCTTCTTGAAGGTGAGGAAGATGACGGTGCAGGCCACCAGCAGGGTGAGGCAGCTGGGGAGGATGAGCACGAGGTACAGCAGGCCCATGTCCACCCGCTCCCACTTGCAGCCCTGCGGCGCACCCGCGGGCAGCTCCGCCACGCGGAGGACCTTGGAGGAGAGGTTGCAGGTGACCACGGCCCAGTCGGCCACGGTGTCCAGGCGCGGCGGGGCGACCCGGCCGTCCAGCCCGCAGCAGTCGTAGGGGTTCTGGCTGAGGTAGACAGCGCGCAGGCTCCCCGCGACCTGCGCCCACTCCGCCCGCGTGGGCAGCGCGGTGAGCCGGTTCCGCCGGAGATCCAGGGTCCGCAGGGCCGGGCTCCCCTGGAGCCGGGGGAAGCTGGTTAAGCAATTTCCTGACAGATCCAGTTCCCTAAGATGTTCGAAGCCCGACAGATCCAACTTCTCGGAGGCAGGGCTGAGGCCCACGTTCCTCAGCGACAAGGCCTGCAGCGTAGGGGCGACGGCCCTGAGAGGGGCCATACTTCCGTTCAGGACTCCCCAGTTGCCGGACAGGTCTAGGTGAGTGAGGGGTGTCCCCTGGAATGCGCAGTCCTGGAACACCCTGAGCCCACAGCCTTCCAGAGACAGCCTCTTCAGAGACACCATATTCCGGAAGTCCACACAACTGGGGGCGTTTGCTGGCATGGAAGGAACCGGAAGTGGAAGTGGTACCTGAACCGGAAGTGGCCAGGGACAAAGAGAGATTTGATTGTGGCTCAGGTCAATGGTAGTGAGGTTATTGGCGTCTGCAAAGAGGCGCGCGGGGACGCCCAGGAGCTGGTTGTCGCTCAGGTTGAGCAGGCGGAGGCTACCGAGGCACCTGGCAAGGCCCGGGGCCAGGCGCAGCTCAGACAGCATGTTGTGGCTCAGGTCCAGCTCTGCCAGTGCGCCCGCGGGCTCGCGCTCTCGAAAGTGCAGCGAGGCCAGGCAGTTCCGGTTGAGGTTCAGGTGGGCCAGGGAGGGCATTTTCTTCAGGAACCCATCGGGCAGGTACTGGAACTGGTTCTGGCTCATGTCCAGGAAGCGAAGAGCAGATAGGTCGCTGGAGGCAAACTCCTCCCAGAGGTT
This sequence comes from Chinchilla lanigera, assembly GCF_000276665.1. Lineage (NCBI taxonomy): Eukaryota > Metazoa > Chordata > Mammalia > Rodentia > Chinchillidae > Chinchilla > Chinchilla lanigera. The sequence continues at coordinate 12,797,057 of NW_004955420.1, read as the reverse complement.
GACGGTAGTAACATTGGTCACGTTGCCATCCACCAAGAGGAACTGGGCCACCATCTCCTGTGGTGAAGAGGTGTTGTACAGGTCCTTGTAGAAGCCCATGTTGTTGTCCTGCAGAAGAAGGCTGTGTAATTTGCTGCACTGGGGTAGGAGAGGGAAAAACAACAGCTGGTTGTGAGACAGGTCTAGTGTCTCCAGCTCAAAAGTGGTCTCTTGCCTGGATGCCAGGAACCACTCCAGGCTGTTGTAGCTGACATTGAGGACATGCAACTGGGAGAGGCCAAAGTCCACGATGCAGGGGAGGTTGTTGTAGGCCAGGTTGAGGTGTCTCAGCTCCATCAAGCTGTCAAAAGCACCACCTTCTATCTCAAAGATGTAGTTCCTCTGTAAGTCCAGCTCCCTGAGGTTCTCCAGGCCCTCAAAGACAGACTCATCAAGCCTCATGAGGGTGTTCCTGGCCAGGGACACAGCCTCCAGGGAGGAGAGGTTCTGGAGCATGAGGGCTGCCATGTCTTCCGTCAGGGAGTTGCCAGATAGGTCCAGCTTCTGCAGCCCCTGCAAGGTGTGGAGAGCAGCTGCTGTCTCCTTGTAGTTCTCTGAAAGGCTGTTGTCAGCCAGAGCCAGGCTGCGCAGGTGGCCTTGCTCCTGGAAGGCGTGGTAGCCGATACACACCAGCTGGCAACTGCGCAGGCTGAGGCTCTCCAAGAGAGGATAAGGCTGGAGGGAGTGATTCCACAGGGTCCCGAGAGGGTTGGCATCTAAGATGAGTACCCGGGAGTGGGGCGGGAGGCTGGTGGGCACTGAAACAAAGTTCTGCCCTTGACAGTCAACAGTGACGCCCATCTAGGTTCAAAAACACATGGGTCAGTGAGGCACATGTCTCAAAGGCAGAAACTTTCACTTATTAGACTGTCCCTACGGCCACTGGGAATATCTGTAAAGATCAGAACTCTTAAAATAAGATATGAAGCCAGGCATGGATGCATACACTTGTAATCCCAGCACTTGGAAGGCTGAGGCAGGAGGATTATGAATTCAAGGTCAATCAGGGATACCTAGTGAGATCCTGCCTCAAAATCTCCAATAATAATAATAAAATAATAAACAAAACAAGGTAGGAAAATGTTCTTTACCTTCACAGTTTGAAAAATAGCTAGGAACAGAGTTCTAGGCCTCACCTAAACAGTGTATTAGAAAAGATGTGAGCCCCTTTTTATCAGTTGCTGAGAGGTAACAATTATAACCTGCAGTTTGGTTGTAACTATGAGGATTGCAGGCCAGGTCTCTACTGGGATTTGAACTCCACCTCTGCCATTTATGTTCTATGTGACCTTGGAAAAATAATTTTGCCTAGGTTTGATATTTCCTCAGGAAAGAATGGGGATAAAAACATTACCTCCTTTGAGGATTGTTGTAGGATGAAAGTGATTACTCATGAAGAGCCTGGCACAGTGCCTGGCACAAGTTGGCACTTGTTATACGGCTCCCATTGCATTGTCATCAGTGTGACATAACATCTGTGTATTCACTGAAAGAGTGAATAAAAACTAAGAGGTCTGATAGACATTGTGAAACGAAAGGAAGATGCTCAAAAGTAAAGGGCAACTGGGGTGTGGGAAAAGAGAAGGGAAAGAAGGGGAAATTATGTATGTATATACAGGATAGTGAACATAGTTGATCTACTGTCTTCTATTGCTCTACAGAAAGGAACAGTTAATGTTTACTTGTTTGATCAATCTTGCATGTCTCTATTTGTTTTCCTGAGAAACCACTATGAAGATATCAATACATAATACAATAACCATTGTTAATTTCCTACAACTTTGTCTGTAACTCTGTATTGTTTGTATTGTTCTAAAGCTATTTTGTAAGTGGATGTCAGTTAATATGTTTTCCTTCTTTTATCTTTAAAATAAATAAAAAATAAAATTAAACAAACAAACAAAAACCCTGAAATATAGGAAACTAAACTCCAGCGATCTCAGCCTTTCAGAGAAATGCCGTCAGCCTTTTGTTGTATCTCCTTCTGGTTCTTTTCTCAAGATATTACCTCTCTTATTTTTAAAAAGAAAAATGAAAACATACTTTACAAGCTGTTTAGGAATCAACTTTCCTCTCTCAATAATATGTGATATATTGCCTTGGCAGTAAAAAATAAATTTCAGAACATTCTCTTCAGGAACTATATTAGTTCACTGCATGAATAGCAAGTGTTCTAGGTCATGTCATCTTAGCTCTGCTTTTTTGTTGTTGTTTTGGTTTTTTTTGAGACAGGGTCTCTATGTAGTTCAGGCTGGCCTTGAACTCACTGTGTAGCCCAGGCTGCCTCAAACTCTCCAGTGTTGGGATTATCGGCATGTGCCACCACACCTGGTGGCTTTTTGTTGTTTTGGTGCTGTGGTTTGAACTCAGAGTCTCACACCTGCTGAGCATGTGCTCTACCCCAGCCCCTTGGCTCTGTTTTTATCAAGTGAGTGACCTTTCGATGGTTACCTAACCACAAGGGTTTTCGTTACCTGTCCTGCAAAATGGAAATTATGCTTGTAATTTTCTCATGTTTTTAGTATTGAGTATAATTGCTTATGCAAAACATTTATTATACCTAAAAGTGTTAACTGTAATTATTTGCATGATATGCTTAATAAATAGCAGCATGAGCTAATTTAATCTCCCCACTGAGCATTTGAGTTGTTTTAGTTTTCCAGGTAAACAGTAGAATGAATTTGTTGTGTTCCTTCCACACCTCCACTTCCCGTTAAAAATGTCTTTGGAAAGCCGGGCGTGGTGGCGCACACCTGTAATCCCAGCACTCAGGAGGCTGAGGCAGGAGGATCATTGTGAGTTCGAGACCAGCCTGGGCTACAAAGTGAGCTCAAGGCCAGCCTGAACTGCATAATGAGACCTTTTCTTAAAAAAATAAAAATAAAAATAAAGTCTTTGGAATTTTGATTTGGGTTGTATTACCATTATGGATTAATTTGAGGGAGAACGTATATTTTACAAAATTCAGTCTCACCATCCAGAGACAAAGTTATATTTATTTGAGTAACTGTTGGTCTCCCCCTCCCATGGGGACTTGCTGGAAAGTGTTGTGGTTAGGGACTTTCCTTGAGCTTGGGAGACCCTGTTCTATTGCAAGTGCTATGGTCAAAGGGTCAGACCTTGGTAATCCCTGTTGATACACTAAAGTGATGCCCACGAAGACATCAGAGTCCCAGGAAACCTCCCCTTCACATCAAATGACTGATGTCATGAGGGACAATGGAGGGTACCTGAAGTCTGAAACGCATAGTCCTGAAATCATAAGAGCCCAAGGAAATGCACTCTTTGAGCTCTCTGTCAGAGTCTAGCCTGAACCCGGAAAGATGGTCAAAGAACTCATGGTTTATTCCCTTCTCTTCCTATGGCTGATGACCCCTAAATTGCTACTGTGAGGTTAATCTCTTGTCACCTATGAAAGGGAATGGTGGTGGGCAGAGGTAGCAGACATTAATAATAATACTAATGATAATAAATAAAATACAGAGCACTCACCACAGGCCAGGTACTGTTCTGAGTGCTTTATATCCATTAACTCATTTATCACCGTACCACCCAAGTGTTGTGGTAATATTCAGAGGTATTATTATTACTTCTATTTTACAGATGAGGAAGCAGTGACACGAAGTGGCCCCAACATCACCAGCTAATCAGTGCTGGGCTGGGGTTTAAACCTGGTCAGTCAGGTTGTAACTCCTACATACTGGAGTGTTCTCCAGCTCGGTGGTTAGTGGTTACTACAAGTGGTTCAGATCCACGGTGGTTGGTTTTTTAAGATTAATCAGCTTTAAGAATACATTCTTTCCCCAGCCCCCAAAAGAAAACAAAGAAAAAGGAAGAATTCTTGAATGTAAGTATCAGCCCTGACACCCAGCTTGGGTCCCAGTGCCTCGGAGATAGCACGGCTCAAGGAGTGTTTATCAAAGTCATGTTCCTTAAGCATACTTTTGATATTACTGGGTTGTCAGCAAGGAGAGAGTCTCTGGCGTTGTCCTGCACTGTGACCCAGGCCTGTTCCACATGCAAGCCGAGAGCCCCAGAGATGGCCGCTGTCAAGGCTCAGGAGCCCACTGCCTGGATCTTCTTAGCCCAAGCGCGGCCCAGGAGCTGCTCCACAGTGCAGTGTGGGCAGCTGCTCGCTGTGGGCTAAGTATCTGCGGTTGGCTCGTGCACCACTGCAGAGGCAGGGTTACTCCATCACAGAGGCAGCTCCACTTTGCCTCCCCTGGCAGTTCTGGAACTGTCTTTTGGAGCTCAAACTGTTAACAAGATGTTCTTTTTTTCCCCTATGATATTTTTGAGACAAGGTTTCACTGTGTAGTTCAGACCAGGCTTGAACTCACGATGTAGCCCAGGCTGGCCTCAAACTCATGCCGATCCTGCTGCCTCAGCCTCCTGCGTGCTGGGATTGTAGGTGTCGCCCACCACACTCAGCTAACAAGATGTTCTTGTGCCAGATAGCTGACCTAGGCCTGTCTCTGGGGCCTCCCGCCTTCAGCAGGTATGAGAAAGGGGAGGCAGGGGCTGCCTTGGTTTTTGCCCAGGCATCATCCTGAGGACCTTTGGTTAAAGAGCAGCCACACATGGCACTGAGCAAGGCAGGTGCAGAGTGCATCAGACCCACCTACTCCCTGTCCTCCTTCGTTGACAATCCACTGGCTTTCCGAGTGGACCGGACCCTGTGGGGATAGGAACAAAAGGGAAGGAAGGGTTTGAGGAGAGACTCACCAACTGGCAGCCCCCTGGGGAAACTGCTGTGGCCGCCCCACTTCCATTCCTCCATTGCAGGGTCGAGAAGTGAAAACCCAGGCAAAGCCACAGGGACAGCAGCTCCATCTCAAGCGCAACACTGTGGACAGAGGCAGGACAGAGGCAAGTAAGACCAGGACATCCCGGAAGGCTGCTTTGCATTGGGTGGGAGCCAGTTCCCAATTATGCCTGGCCTCAGAGGCCCATAGCTAATGGAGGTGGAAACCCACAGATTATTCAAATCACTCCTGTTAACCAACACTTTCAACGAAACCATTGACAAGAACTCATTTTCATTTTGCCTCTACCGTTTGATGGACAGGTGACTGAATTCTGAAACTCCAGAGTCCAGCATCAAAGGAGAAACAAAGGACTCAAACAGGTCTTAGGACACCTGGAGTGTCCCTTGCTTTGTAATTCTACCGAAGTTTTCCTCCCTCCGGTTCAACTCTGCCTGATGCACTGCACAAGCTCAAGAAATATGTGCTGAGAAGCTGGCTGTGGCGATGTGTGCTCTAATCCCAGCACTCAGGAGGCTGAGGCAGGAATTCATTGAGAATTCCAGGCCAGCCTGGGCTACATAGTGGGTTCAAGAGCAGGTTGAACTGCTTAGTGAGATCCTGTCTCAAAAACAAAAAACAAAAAACAAAACGTAGATCTGGGGGCTACTGATGTAGCTCAGTGGTGGGGTGCTTTCCCAGCATGCCCTAGATTCAATTGGCTGAAGTTCACACAGAGGAAAAAAAAAAGAACAGCAGAGGTCTCGTTGGTTAACGCATTTGAACACAGTTCTTTGAAAGGAGAATTTTAGCCAGGCATTGTGGTGTGGTGAGTTAAGAGGCCAGTCTGGGCTACATAGCAAGACCCTGTTTCAAAAAAGAAAAAATAATTTTGATATTTTGCCTGGATAGGGGAAAAAACTTGAGAAAAGTGAAAAAAGCATCTTCAGATATAACGAAGATTACAGACGAAGGGTGGCCATCAGCGCTCTCGCCCTGCCAGGGCACACAGAAAGTAATCATGAGGAGGCTTGAAATTTTCCCCTTCCCTACAGAGTTAAAAGTGCGAGGAACCATGCAACCTCCCCCTCCATCACGTTTTACAGGGGAAAAGACAAAAGCCCAGAGGTAATAATGCCCTGTTAAGGTTCCAGATCAACTGAGCGGCGGGCTGAGAGCAGCCCTGGTCCTGCTTCCTGCGCTCCAGGTTGAGCAGCCAGCCCCTTCGCCCCTGTGGCGCCATGGCGCTGACTGCCTCCTGTCGGGCGAGCTGGAACCCATGGCTTCCCCGCTCAGCTCTGCGTGCCTCAGAATCGGGGGCATTCCATCTGCTCCAGCCTCCCGCAAGGTGCCTGGAGCCGAGGTGCTCACACAAACCCGCCCTCTGCTCCACGCCTGTCATACATCTGCTGATGTGTCGAGGTCACCTTCTGTCCCTTCCTCTTCCCCTTCACCCACCTCAAGTTTACCCATCTCAAGGACTGACTTGAACTTCCTCGTAAGAAATGAACGCTCTCTGGTGAAAACAGAGTAGCAGAAAAACTAAATGAAACCAGGTGAGTCAACCTCAGCTTTCACTTAAGGCCAGCTCGCTTCTCCAGACCCCAGAGAGAACCTGTGATTCAAAACTCAGCAGCATGTGCTTGCCGGGTCTGGGAATCCCCGTCCCAGCCCTCCTTCTACTTCTGCACCTGCGCAGGGATTAGTACCTCCTGGCCTTCGGGGACACAGATGGCAAAAGCAGAGTGAAATGGGTCCTGTGCTCGATTCCTCCTACACACCCTGAAGCCTGGGGATCACCGCCCACCTTGATCAAGACAAGGTTGCCAGATTTAGTAAATGCCAGGACGCCATTTGAATGTCAGAAACGCCATTTAACTTACGCTAAAAAATTGTCTGACATGTTAATTTCACTGGCTGCTGGGTGTGGTGGCGCATGCCTGTAATCCCAGTACTTGGGAGGCTGAGGCAGGAGGAGGCAGGAGGATCGTTGTGAGTTTGAGACCAGCCTGGGCTACAAAGTGAGCTCAAGGCCAGCCTGAATTACATAGCGAGACCCTATCTCAAAAAGACAAAAAAAAAAAAAAAAATAGAAAGAAAAAATAATAATTTCACTGTCTGTCCAGTGCTGTTTTGAGAAGAGATGAGGAGATGGGAACTGTAGACACACTTCCTTCCTTCCTGTCAGCCCTGGGCTGAACATGCTACTGCGATTGATCTTTCTAGAACAGCCAACCCCTTCTACTGAAGTGCTGTGTCCCGATGGGCACGGGGCGAGAGGGAGGTTGTTCAGGTGCTATGCAACTTCAGGTGAATGCTGCACAAGCCTGGCCTCCCTTACACACTAGGAGAGTCATTTTCACTTGTGGGTCACCAGGAATTTTGCAGATTTAAAATATAAGGCTGGGAGGGGCTGGGGATTTAGCTCAGTGGCACAGCACCTACCTGCAAGTGCAAGGTCATGAGTTCGATTCCCAGTACCGGAAAAAAAAAAAAAAAGCCCAAAAAACAAAAAATAAAATAAAATATAGGGCTGGGGATATAGCTCAGCAGCACAAGTGCCTTTGTAGCAAGTGCAAGGTCCTGAGTTCAATTTCCGGAACCAAAAAAATAAAATATAGCCTCTCCTTCCTCCTAAATGTAGCCAACCAGTTCAGAAGTGGAAAAAAAACTTGTGCCACATCCCAGAGCAACTCTTTCTAGCAGGAAGCAGCGGAACACAGTGGGAACATTATGTACTGGAAAATAGCCCAGAGTTTGAATTCTTGCTCCATTACTTCTTGTTTATACTTGAGCAATTTATAGAGTCTTCTATAAGTCAGGACTAATAATAACTATTCACAGAGCTTTATGAGAATCACGTAGTGTAATATATGTGAAAGTGCTTCATTAGCTGTAAATGTAGTTAATGACATAATTAATATTTTTGAGTTCCAGACACCGCTGAGCTGGGGAAGTGGTTGTTCTTATGATCTTCTCCAAGGTAAGTCAACAGCTACCCAAAGTAGGGGAAAAAAATGAATAATTTGGGCAGAAGGATGACCATATCATGATACTAATTAAACCTGTGAAAGGTAAATGGGAAGGTTGGGTTAAAACTTTCACACTGATGTGAAGCACTCAGGAGGCTGAGGCAGGAGGATCACTGCGAATTTAAGACCAGCCTAGGCTACAAAGTGAGCTCAAGGCCAGCCTGAATTGCATAGCGAGACCCTGTCTCAAAAAGAAAAAAAAAAAAAAATACATAATGACTCCGAAGAGGTATAAAAACCTCCAAAACAGTAACCATTTGAGTTAAGAAATACCCTTGCAGACCGCATAGCGGCAGAAGGCTTCTTCAGCATCGCAGTGCTGGGAAAAGTCCAAGACAGACAGCTTGGGCACCAGAGGCCTCCTCCAGGGACACAGGATGGAGGCTTCCCTTCCTCCCCACTCGCTCCACCTGCTACTAGAGCAGCTTTGGGGACACAGGAACCTCTCAGCTAAGGGAGCTGTTAGCCAGTTTTACACATGTATTATCACCGCATTGAGAAGTTTGCCCTCAAAACAATCAGATAAGCTAAAAAGGCTGTAATTAAAGAGGTGTAGTAGCAAGAGCCGGAGCTGCCAGGGTGCTTTGTATGAGAAACACTACTGACAGGGGCTGGGGATTTAGCTCAGCGGCAAAGCGCCTGCCTGGCAAGCGCAAGGTCGTGAGTTCGGTTCCTGGTACCGGAGAAAAACCAAAAAAAAAAAAAAAAAAAAAGAAACTGAGAAACACTACTGACAGATTGGTCTGTGGAGGGAGTCTTCAGGGGCAGGCTATCCAGGAGCGCAGTGACTGTGACAGTGACACCCATAAAATATCAAGCTGCATAACTGTGGTGCTAGATTAGATAGAAGGTTCCACAAGTCAGCCTCCTTTTAAGGAGCAGTTCCCAACGAGGATCTTGGAAGAAAGGGAAAGGCAGAGAATTAGCAACAAAACCCCAGTCTGTGACTGCTGCAAATAATTCCTGCTACTGAGAAGCATTTGAAAGCCTTAGGTAAGTGACTTTGGTCCCTCTGGATTCTTAGCAAAAAACATTAGGGTAGCTTCAGCCTTCACCAAATGTCCAAGCTTAGCATCTCCCATGGAGAAGCCACCTGACATTTTGACTGTCCAAGTTGGTACATTGGAAACACAGGTGACCGTTCCAGCAGGCCTCTTGCCAAAAATGCATGCCCGAAGTCCAGTCATGACCCAACAGACCCAGGCAGTATGCTGTCCTATAAGTCGGCTGGTGACAACTGACTTGGATTCTTCAAAAGAGTCGAAGTCTTGAAAAGTGAAAGAGCCAGTTATGATGGCACACACTTGTAATCCCAGAACTCTGGGAGGCTGAGGCAGGAACATCGCTGTGAGTTCAAGGCCAGTGTGAACTACACATAGAGACCCTATCTCAAAAAAAAAAAAAAATCTCTGAAAGAAAATTTTGAGACAGTTAAGGAAGTGTAAATATGACTAAATGATGTGTTTGCAGATGGCATGATACACAGATGGCATTACCAGATTACTGCTAATATTCTGACAATGACGCGTGGTTACACGAGGACCTGAATGCCTAAGATATGCATGCTGAAGTATTCAGGGGCAAAGTTTCAAGATGTCTATAATTTATGTAACCTACTTTCAAATGGTGCAACAAGGAAAGCTGAGGCAAAATACTATCCCTTGGTCAATTTAGTGTTGCACTTTTTAATTTTCTGTAGATCTGAAAAGTTTTTTTTAAAAAATGAAAAGTTTCAAATAAAAAAAAAAAGGAATAATAAATAAATGTTGGGGTACCTAAGGAGGGAGACAAAATTATGGTAGGCTTTGTCCCAAATTTTCCAGGAATTTTTATTAGACCTTTTTCAATATTCTTCTCAGGAAGACAGTAAACATTTGTTAAGTTAAAAGTGAATATAGGCACAAACCCTAGACACATCCTGAAAACTGTAGCGTTTTGCCATTCACACTAGCGCTCTCAGATGGATCATTATGCCTGGTAGGAGCACGAATGTATTATATAATATGTCCTGGTTGTAGATCTGTTTTTTGTTTTGTTTTCCAGCACCGGGAATCGAACTCACAACCTCACGCTTGCCAGGCAGGCACTGTGCCACTGAGCTAAATCCCCAGCCCCAGTTGTAGATTTGGCAAGACGCTTGATGAACTAAAACACTTTTCCATTACCAGGTCAAATGCTGTCACCCCCGCTCAGTCACCTCTGGAGGATCAGTCTCCAGGGGAGTCACCTGACTTTCCCACGACCGACACCACCACCAGCCTGCCAGCATCACAGTGGGGAAGCACCTGACCACGGTGGTCAATCTTTATATAACTCGAGCCCTGGCTGAAACATGAGGGAATTAGGTCATTAGCAGGGAGAACTGGAGGTAACAGATACAGAGAAAATGATAGATGGCAGAGATGAATTCTTTTAGGATCTTCCATGGGGGAGAAGATACAGTCAGGGAGAAAACAAAGCACATGAACAGAGAAGAATAAAACAGTAGCTAGGCATGGTGGCACATGCCTATAATCACACCACTGGGAGGCTGAGGCAGGAGGATCATGTCATAAGTTCAAGGCTAGCCTGGGCTACATAGCCAGACACTGTCTCAAAAACAAACAAATAAAGTCAGTAGAGGGCAGAGGGCAGAGAAGTGGGAATAAGAAGGACAAGAGGAAGGACCATGCTGGAGGGAGAGAAGATGCAGAGAATGGTTTCTCGGGCAACCTATGGGGGCTCCTAACAGCTAGTCACTTGGCTGAGTCCATTTGTGAACTTCAAGTCTTTTCATGCTAATCCCCTGCACCCCATCCCAGGAGCTGGCTCAAAATGGCAACAAGAAAAACTGAATTACAACAGGACTTGGCTCTTTAATAAGCTTACGTGCAAAGGATAAAAGTATACACAATGTTTCCAATAAAGCACATGCAGACTCTTTATAAGACTACCTGGCTGGGCGTGGTGACACACACCTATAATCCCAGCACTCGGGAGGTTGAGGCAGGAGGATTTTTCTGAGTTCGAGACAAGCCTGGGCTACAAAGTGAGCTCAAGGTCAGCTCGGAACTGCAGAGAGACCATGTCTCAAAAAAAGACAAAGAACAACAACAACAACAAAAAGACTACCTGAACATTTAAAGAAAATGGCTGAAATCTGCATTCAGGAATGTGTTTACAAGCTGGGCATGGTGGCACATGCCTGTAATCCCAGCACTCAGGAGGCTGAGGCAGGAGGATTGCTGTGAGTTTGAGACCAGCCTGGGTTACAAAGTGAGCTCAAGGCCAGCCTGAACTGCATAACAAGACCCTGCCTCAATAAATAAATAAATAAATAAATAAATAAATAAATAAATAAAAATTCCTTATTCATTTCACAAAGGCAAAAATGGCAACTTTATAGTGAAGAAACTACCAGATAACCAAATCATCTAATGACTATAGGAGCATTACTGGGACAGTTTTTCATATTTCCTTTTTCTTTTCTTTTCTTTTTTTTTTTTTTTTAAGATATGATCTCTGTAGTTCAGGCTGGCCTTGAGTTCACTATGTAGCTCATGCTGGCCTTGAACTCACAATGACCCTCCTGCCTCAGCCTCCCGAGCGCTGGGATTAGAGGCGTGTGCCACCACACTGAGGTTTCTTTTTGGTTTTTGGAGACAGGGTCTTACTATGTGGCTCAGGCTGGGCTCAAACTTGCGGTGATCCTCCTCCTCCGAGTGCTGGGATCACGGGGGTGCACCACCATGCTTGGCTTTTTTACATTTTCAGAATTCAATTGTGAATATTCTACTGGGGAAAACTTTGAATACAGACTGCATGAGATACTTGTGTTGTCTCAGTGCTAACTCTGGCTTCTGACGACTTCCAGACTTCTGACTATTGTACTGCGGTTACATTGCCTTTGCTCTGAGACAGTAGGTACTGAAAAACTAGAGAGCGAGGGGGATGGGGCAAATGTGCCACAGAAAATATCAGCAACTGCTGGACCGACATGAAGGGTTTATGGGAATTCTTTGTACTTACAACTTTTCTATAAATTTGAATTTTCATTTAAAAATAAAAGTCAAACATTGAAAACCTAAAATTTCAAACTATTTTTAAAAATTATTATGATGAATATGATCATCTAAAATAGATCCATAAAATTAGATTTAAAAAATTAAAAAATAAAAAATCATTCTAATACTAGTTAGATTCATGTAACATGGGAGAAAGGATGTTCTATCTATCTATTTATTTATTTGTTTATTTTTGGTACCGGGAATCAAACTGGTGACCTTGCGCTTGCCAGACAGGTGCTTATGCTGCTAAGCTACATCCCCGGCCCTATTTCCTTCCTTTTATAGCCTGTTAAAATCCCAAGATTGTTTTCTAATGTGACTGTACTCTTTATTTATTTATTGAGACAGGGTCTCACTATGTAGTGCAGGCTGGCCTGGAACTTGCTTATGTAGCCCAGGCTGACCTCAAACAGCGATCCTCCTGCCTCAGCCTCCTGAGTGCTGAGATTACAGGCATGCACAACTATGCCCTGCTCTGTCCTATTCTACATTCAACCAGCAGCATGCTCTAATTTCTCCACAGTCTAACCAGCAGTTATCACCTGCCATTCTTATGACAGTCTTCCCAATGAGTGAGAAGTAGTATCTATCTCATTGTAGGTTTTTTTGCATTGCTAGGGATTGAACACAGGGCCTTTGCAATGAGCTACACCTCCACCACTTTACTTTTTATTCTGAGACAAGGACTCACTAAATTGCCCTAGCAGGATTGGAACTTGAGCTCTTCCTGCTTCAGCGTTCCAAAGTACTGGAATTATAGACATGTGCCACCACGCTCAGCTTCTCACTCTTCTTTGATTTCCATTTCCCTAATGTCGAAAAGTACCGAGTATCTTTTTGTGTGTTTATTGACCTTTCTATATCTTTGGAGAAATGTCCGTGTGTGTGTGTGTGTGTGTGTGTGTGTGTGTGTGTATCTTTTTTTTTGGTCCTTTTGAGACAGGGTATTGCTGTGCAGTTCAGGCTGGCCTTGAGCTGACTTTGTAGCCCAGGCTGGTCTCGAACTCACAACGATCCTCCTGCCTCAGTCTCCTGAGTGCTGGGATTACAGGAGTGTACCACCACACCCCACTGTCCATGTATATTTTGAACTATAGATATTTTTAAATTGTTACGTTAAAATTAATTAACTATTAATAGTAAAAGAAAACAAGCAGAACTAGTTATATTCTTTTGTGAGTTAGTAGATTTCTATGTTTTGCAAATAATATTCAAATAGTGGGCACATTTTAAAAAGAACTTTCCAACTGAGGATTGGGGCAAAATAGCATTTAGAACTGCAGCATGAATTCATAGCTCACCGCCTGCTTCTCTGGCTTTCCCATCTATTTATTTATTTATTTATTTATTTATCTTTGAGGCAGGGTCTCAATATGCAATTCAGGCTGGCCTGGGCTACCTACTGAGTTCAAGGCCAGACTGAACTACATGGTAAGACCCTGTCTCAAAAAAAAAAAAAAAAAAAAAAAAAAGAATTGTAGGCAGCCCCTGTAGTAGGCAGAAGAGCAAATTGGCACACTTTTTCTGAAGAACAATTTAGGACAACTTCTCAAACACCTTGAAAATATAGATTCTTTCTGATTCAGTAATTCCATTTCTAGGAATTTGCCCTAAAGGATTATAAAGCAGGTAAACTAATTTTAAAGGACTATTAAAGCTTTAATAATAATAATTTAAAATGTGGAAACCACAGCCAGGCATGGTGGCGCATGTGGGTTTCCACGTGGTGAGACCCTGCAGCCGAGGCCAGGGCAGGGGACCAGGGAGCCAACCTCTGCCCTGAGCACACCGGGTAGCTGGCTGACTCACCATGACCTCGAGGTCAGGTCAGGAGCGGCTAAGAGTGGGACCAGCAAGGCTCGTCCAACATCCCCTGGGCCACGGCAGCAGAGGATCCTCGCCTCCAGCCCAGCTGGGTGCGGAGCCCTGAGTTCTGCTCTAAGGAAGCCAAAGGGACAGGTGCTTCCCAAGCGGTGATCGCTGCGCTGAGTGTGTTTAAGCCTGCAGGGAGTGAGTGGTGGAGGTGACCTTTTGAACTGTGTGTGTGGGAGGGGTGGGTTTGAGATTGGAGACCACACCTTGCTCCTCCTGCACAGCTGGCGGTGGTGCCTTCGCGTAGGATAGACCCACACCAGCTCTGGAGACAGTGCGTTCCCTCTGGTCACTTCCAAGAGAGGGGACCTGCCACCATCTTCCCCACGTTTCATCCTTGTATCCTGAAACATATAATATACTAACTTTAACTTGTGTGTGTGTGTCTGTGATGCCATGGAGTACATCCCTTTTTATTGCACTTTTACATTTTGAAACAAGGTCTTACTAAATTGCCTTAACAAGTGGGACTAGCATTTGCAATCCTCCTGCCTCAGCCTTGCTCAACGCTGGGATTACAAGTGTGTGCCACTACGACTGGCTTCACTTTAACTTTTGCATGTGCAATTCAGTGGCATTAACCACATCCACATGGCTGGGTGGCCACCATGACCATCTGTCTCCAGGATTTTCCCAGGGACAAACCCTGGATCTATCCACCCATAACTTCCCAGCCCTGGGAACCATTCTTCTTTCTCTATGATTTGGCCTGGTCGAAGTTCTTATATGAGTGGAATCATGTGGTACTGTCCTTTTGTGTCTGGTTTATTTCACTTAACTCAGTGTTTCAAGATCCATCCACGTTATAATGTGTTACCAGAATATCCTTCCTTTTTTATTTTTTCTTGTGGTACTGAGCTACACCCCTAGCTCCTCCCCACCTCACCTTTTTAGAAAAAAATTTGAGACAGGATCAGTCTTGTTAAATTGCCTAGGCCAGGGTTAAACTTGAGATCCTCCTGCCTCAGCCTCCCAGTGTGCTGGATGGGATCAATACAAGTGTGAGCTACCACATCCAGCATCATTCCTTTTTAAAGCTGAATGTGGCACACACCACATTTTGTTTATACATTCGTATAATGCTGCCGTATTTGAACATGAGTACGCAAGTATCTGTTCAAGTCCCTGCTTATTATTTCCATTTTACAGATAAGACTGCTAGTCACACAGACTGTTCAAAGCCAGAGCTATGCTCAGGGCCGGATGGGTGACACTGATTGAACCACGTCTAGGGGTCTGTGTCCTTGAGCGCTCAGCTGGGCACAAAAGAAGGAAACATCAAGGCCCCGAGGGGACATGGGACGGGCAGGAGGTTCCGGGCTGCCCTGCCCCTCAGATTGTACTCCGGAAGAGCAGGCTGAGCAGGCAGCCGGCGGGGACGCGGGGGGAGATCCCTCTCAATCCTCATCTTTCTTGGGGGTGGCAGAAGAAAGTAGCTGGGGCACCTAGCTGTGGGACACTCTGGCTTGGGGCTGCAGGAGTGGAGTCCCCTGGAGCTCCCAGGGCTGTGGCCACACTGAGCCCATCACTGGTAGCAGGTTTGCCCTCCTGCCCACCCCGCTGCCAAGAGCCAGGACGGAGGTCTGCTTCCTTCCGTGTGCTGTGCAGGCTGAAGTCACTCACGCAGTAAAGTGAGAAAAGCCACAAGCAGGGGCTGGGAATTTAGCTCAGCGGCAAAAGCGCCTGCCTGGCAAGCGCAAGGTCGTGAGTTCGGTTCCCGGTACCGGAGAAAAACCAAAAAAAAAAAAAAAAAAAGAAAAGCCACAAGCGGTTTGGCCTTGGCACCAGACACCATGCACTCTTTGCTTTTTTGGTACTGGGAATAAACTCAAGGCCTCGCACTTGCCAGGCAGGCGCTGTGCGGCTGAGCTACATCCCCGGCCCTCCGCCCTCCGTGTGCTCTTGAAATCAGTTGTTTGTTTTGGATCACCCGCATTCATTTCTCCTCCTAGTGACAATACCTTGATTCCCCTTTGGGGAAACCACCCTTCCTTTCTCTAAAAATTTTAATGATGAGCTGTGCGTGGTGGTGCACATCTGTAATCCCAGCACTGGGGAGGCTGAGGCAGGAGGATCACTGCAAGTTTGAGGCCAGCCTGGGCTATGAAGTGAGTTCAAACCCAGCCTGAACTGTATAGCAAGACCCTGTCTCAAAAAGATAAAAAATAAAAAAAAAATTTAATGATGATAAAATACACAATATTTTTAAATTATGGCAAAATATACACTGTAACCAGTGTATATTTTTGATTTTTGTCATTTGCAACTAAAAGTGTGCAGCTCAGCAGTGTTGAAAACATTTCTCTGCTGAACAGCCAAGCCCCTTCCTTCCTAAGAAGTCAAATTTAAGCAGGGTGGTGGGACATACTGGTAATCCCAGCATTCTGGGAGGCTGAAGCAGGAGGACTGCAAATTTGAGTCCAGTCTGGGCAATTTAGCCATGTCCTGTCTCAAAATTTTTTTAAAAAGAGGGATGTGAAGGCCCTGGGTTCAATTCCTATTACAGCCAAATAATAGTAACAGTAATAATAATATAATACTGATAATAATAATAATAATTCTAGTTTATTTGGTCTGATGCCAACTTCTGGCTCCAAGGTGGAGCCTACAAATACGGCTGGACCTATTCTAGGCTCCCAGTTCCCCAGCCACAGTGATTGGTTTATAACAGGCCCATCATGAAAGCCGAGCTCCTGAGAATCACTCCAAGGACAGGTGTAGAATTCACAGGAAACAGCACTTCTCCCCGATCCTCCCTAGCCAAACAGGTGGGGACTGACTCGGAGCTACCCCGTCCACACAGAGGAAAGCAAAACTCAAGAGTGGATACAGATGATTCCGGTAATGTTTGAGCAGCTGGATCCAGCCCTGCCTACAGCCATTTCCTGGAAACTTTCTAGTTATGTGAAACAATACATCTTGTCCGTGCTAAGTCTGGTTTGAGTTGGAGTTTTGTCATTTGTAACTAAAAGAACCCTATCTGGGCAGGGCACGCACTACCCTGGGGTACAGAGTACTTGCTAAGCATGTGTGAAGCCCTGGGTTCAATCCCTGGCACCACAATAAAGAAAGGAAAGGTGACAATGCAAGCTGGGCTGGGCCTGCTCAGTGGAAAGCGCTCCCTGGCGTTGGCAAGGCCCTGGGCTTGGTCCCAGAGGAGTCTTTTAAATTTTTTTTTCTTTTCTGACTTTTTTCCGTTACCGGGAATTGAACTCAAGACGTTGCACTTGCCAGGCAAGCACTGTACCACTGAGCTAAATCCCCAGCCTCTAGAGCAATCTTGTGTGAGGCTTTACAAAATCCAAATGCTGGTGTCCTTCCTTCCTCACCTCTTCCGGCTCTCAGAACTCCTTACTAGCCCACCCCAGGGTCCCCCACAGGTTGAACACATGACATTTGTTCAGTGGTAAAGCTGACAGAAACGGCTTAGGGGGAAAGTTAGTACAATCAAGAAATTCTACCAAAGGGGAAAAGAATGGGAAGAACGTCTCCCTGACGCGTAATGACACGGGCAGGGGACACAAGCACCTGTGTCTGCCTTACAAGTAAGCAGGTCCCAGGAAGATGATGCTTGCTAGTCACGTGGGAAGCCGCTGTCCCCTGAGAGGCTGTCACATGGCTCTCTGCACATGGGGGTGTGCTGGAGTCTATGAGCCTGGTTTACACCCGCGGGTATGCGGGCTGTAATCTGGACTAGCGCCTTGCTGGTGTAGAGCAGGGACAGTCGGGGCGATCAGCACAGACCTCAAGTCAAAGACCCGGAGCCGGCTCTCTGCGTGGGGCCCCCGCCCTGGGTGCTGGCGGCGCAGGGCCAGTGGGGGCCGGTTTTGGAAGGGTGCTTGAGAAGTTCCCATGGGGGTGCACAGGATGAAAGCGCCTTCCTCTCCGTGAAGCAGAGTTTTGGTTTTTGTTTTTAATGTCTGAAGGCAGGCGCTGAGGGTGTTTCCCCCCAAGGCCTGCAGTGATCTAATCCCCTCTAGGAACTCCCAGGCACGCTTGTAGAAGTCCGTGAGAAAAGAATAAAGTCTCCAGGCTCTGAAGCCCAGCAAAGCATGGCAGCGTGGGCCCTGAGCGCCCCCAGCGCATGGTTAGGTCGCACAGGAAATCCGCCGGGTCAGGGCCCTAAAATGAAAGCTTCTACCACCCAGCTCCTAACAGGCTGTGCCCTGAGGGGTCCCCTCACTCTCCCAGGAAGCCCCCCACCCCAACATCAGTCCTGTTCAGGGCCCCATTCTTAGATCCCGACCTCAACCTCCTGGAACCCTGGCCGCCCTGGGACACGTGTTCACCTCCTTTCTCCAGTGACACCGAGACCCCAGCTCCCTCCTGCCCAGTTCCCCGGTACAAGGGGGTCAGTGTTGACCCTAGCACCCAGCCTGCATGGAAAGGCCGCCTGGAAAGCTTCCGAAGAGCACTGGAAAAAGAGTCCAAAGAGCCTGAGTTCCAGCCAGGCATGTTGGCCACACCTGTAATCCCAACACTCAGGAAGGAGGTTGAGGCAGGATAATCGCTGAGAGTTTCAGGCCAGCCTGAACTACACAGCGAGTCTGAGGCCATCCGGGACTACACAGTGAGACCCTGTATTGAAAATCAAACAGAACAGAGCCGGAGTTCTAGTCTTCCTCTGACACTTTCAGCGGCGGGTCACAATAACCCCAGAGGTCCTGCCCAGGATCCGTGCCTGCGCGGGTCTGGGGTCCCAGTTGCACCCCGGCCGGGATCACATTGTCGGGTATCTGAGCACAAGTCTCGAGGTGAGAATCCAGGCAAGGGGGACTCGCAACCCACGCGCCACCCCCGTCGCGTGTCGGGGTCTTGTGACAGCGTCGCCGCCCCGGGGGCGCCCCCGCGCGAGCTGCAGCCCCGAGCCCGCCC
>NW_004955420.1:12774497-12778229 GCF_000276665.1 Chinchilla lanigera | reverse complement strand
GGAGGTGGCGCCCGCCGCCCCGGGCTCGGGGGCCTGGCCCGGGAGCTCTGGTGACCCCGGGAGCTCCGGTGACCTCGGGCTCCGTGCTGGGGCCGCGCCGAGGCGACCCCGGGGAGCGGGCCGCGCTCAGGGTCCGTCTGTCTGTCCACTCAGGCTGTTGTTACCCATGATCTCCTAGGGGTCCGCAAAGAGGAAGGGGGGGGGCGAAGGGAGAGAGGAAGGAGGGAAAGAGAAGGTGGGAGAGAGGGAAGGAGAAAGAAAGATAAAGAAGCAAAAAGAGAAGTAAAGCTCCGTGGCCCTCGCGAGGTTGACGGCCAGAGTCTGGGCTCCCGGTGCCCGATGCGCCCCGCGCCCCTGAGACCTCGGCCAGCGACACAGCCATCGCGGGAGGGCTGCGGGCCGAGCCCTCAGAGCTGCTGTGGACGGGCTTCCCCGCGGGTGGAGAAGGACAGACAGCCAGGTGCCTGAGGAGAGGGCCAGCTCTGCCCTGCCCTCTCCCCTGGGGTCTGGGGTGTGGCAGGGCTGGGTCATCCTTCTCTTTTGAGACAGGGTCTCACTAACGGTCTCATACACTGGCCTCAAACTCGCAGTGATCCTCCTGCCTCGTCCTTCCAAGTGCAGTGATCCCCCTGCCTCGTCCTTCCAAGTGCTGGGATTACAGATGTGCACCACCAGCCCTGGCTGGGTCGCCCTCTTGTAGCCAGGTGGTTTGTGATCCTCTGTGGCCTGATTGTCCTTCCTGAGAGAACAGGAATGCGTCCTTCCTGCCAGCCAGAACACAGGCTCTGCCCCCTCAAACAGGCTCCTGTCCAGGTGGCCCCGAGGGCCCCAAGGGACAAACCACTCGGGAGGAAAATGTCACAGTCACCTTTTCTGACTGGCTGTTTCCTTTCCTGTGCACACATCCTCCGCTCCCATGTCTTCAGTGGCTGCTGCTATGCTGGTGACTCCCAGACTTTAATCTCTAGCCCTGAAATTCTCCTGAGAGGGAACATTCAGACTCATACTTTTAACTGTTTACTGGTCTCTCAATTCCTAGATATCCCAGAAGCACCTCGACATAATGCCTCCCCAGTGGAGCTCCTGTCCTTTGTCCAGGCCGCTTTCTCTCCACTTATGGCAGTGACTTTCCATGTCAACCCAGGCAGCCCAACTCTCAGATTCAACCGTCACATTCAGTTGGTCCCAGTTCCTGCTGATTCTAACTCACAAATGTCTCTCTTTCTTTTTTTTTTTTTTTTTTTTTGAGACAGGGTCTTGCTACATAGTCCAGGCTGGCCTTAAACTTGCAGAGATCCTCCTGCCTCAGCCTCCTAAGTGATGGCTCACAGACATGCACCACCACACCCAGCCCATCCCAGAGCCCAGATCCTCCTCCTCTGAATGCATGGGGCTGTATCTGCAACATCCACTGGCCTCAGGGTGACATTTGTGTTGTGGTCTAATTTTTGGATTTCTGTCTTGTTTCCCCGACTATATACTTCTGAGGGAGGGGATCACATGTTGTTCCAAAAGCCAGACTGTCTGACGGACATAAAGAGGCCCAGTAAATATGTGCTCTAGCCAGGTGTGGTGGCACATGCCTGTAATCCCAGCACTCAGTAGGCTGAAGCAGAAGGATCTTTGTGAGTTTGAGGCCAGCCCGGGCTACATAAGTGAGTTCAAGGCCAGCCTGAACTGCATAGTGAGACCCTGCCTCAAAAAGACAAAATAAATAAATAAATACATGCTGTAAGTGGGGAGAGGAAAAGCAGTAGATCCACCCTAGCCATGATTTTCTGGGAGCTACCTGTTGAGGTTTCTTTCTTTCTTTTCTTCTTTGTCTCTGAGACAGGGTCTCACAATGCAGTTCAGGCTGGCCTTGAGCTCACTTTGTAGCCCAGGCTGGTCTTAAACCTGCAACGATCCTCCTGCCTCAGCCTCCAGAGTGCTAGGATTACAGGCATGTGCCCCTACGCCCCGCTGTCTTTCTTAAACTAAATTTTTTTGAGACAGGGTATCAGGCTAGTCTTGAACTCTACTATGCAGCCCAGGCTGGCCTCAAACTCATGGCCATCCTCCTGTGTCAGCCTCCTGAGTGCTGGGTTCACAGGTGTGTGCCATAAGCATCATAATATTTGGTCACTTGCGGGGTCTGGGGATGTAGCTCAGCAGCATAAGTGCTTGCCTGGCAAGCCTGAGGTCATGAGTTCGATTCCTGGTACCAAAAAAAAAGCTGGTCTGGATTTGACCCTTGGGCTCAATAAATGTAAATGGTTTAGTCCGAGTTATCAGCCTTTCGACCCTCAGGCAGAACTGAAAATTAACTCCTGTCACTTTGCTGGGCATATAGCTCAGTAGCACAAGTGCCTGCTTGGCAAGTGCAAGGTTCTGAGTTTGATTCCCAGTACCACAAAAAAAAAAAGATTTGTGGGACTCCTCAGGCTCCAAAGAGAACTCTGAAGCCAAGGTCATGACCTTCTAATTCCTGCTCCAGAGTTGCCCACCCAGCCTGGGGCTCTCAGCCTGGCCCAGACAGGCAGCCATTCCATCCGGGCCCTCACACTGGTGGCCGGGGCTGGCCGAGCCCTGAGTTAGTGCCACCTCTGCTTCTCGCAGCCCCAGCACATGACAGGGAGGGGATTTCCTTTGGGCCCTCGCTGGGAATCCATTGTTCTCTTGCCCCATATCAGTGGGCTGCCAGGGGAGGCTTCAGTAGTTTCATTTCCCTCATTTGGAATGGAGTTTTAAGAACCAAAAATCAAAACCGGAAAGAACAGAGGCCACCGCCCACACGGGCAGCATTCAACACCTCACAGTGCCAGTCTTGGAAAAGCTTAGGGGTTGGTGCCAAGACCCCCAAGCTGCGGCAACATGAGGGGAGGGCCTGGCAGATGGGCCTCCCCCGCAGGCTCATGCCTGTCCTCCAGCCATCTGGGGGAAGGGTGGCTCTGGCTCTTGTCACCCGAGGCCTCCGAGGCCTCTCACACCAGCGGCTGAACCCTGTGGGGACGCCGCCTCTTCCTCTTCTGGAGACACTGACAGTATCGTGATGGTCAAAGACGACAAAGAGATGCTGAGGGAAGGAGTATCCTCTCAGTGCCAGGGCACAGCTGGTGGTAGGATGGCAAGGGAAGGGGCCCACATAACTAACCGTGGCCTGGGGCAGCGCAGAGTGGACAGGAGTCATGGACACAGGAATAAGGTGCCGGGAGCTAGGTGGAAGGAGGTGCACACACTGGCTGGAGATGTCAGGCAGAATGTTCTGGAAGGCCTGCTCTGCACTATCAGGGGTGGGCCTGGGGTGGATCAGAGACGGAAGGAGAGATACGGAAAGTGAGTGGTCAGGACACAGCACACAGCTGTATCCAGGAGACTGCAGGAGAGATGATGGCTCCTCGTTGTATCCCGCTTGGATTTTGTTCACAACTCACGGGGATCACCATCCGTTACAGTTCAGCATTGCTTCCAAGACACTGTGTGCTGGCAGGCTAGGAAAATAGTTTGTCACATTTGTGTGTTTCTCCAAGCAGTCCTTAGCCTACCACCTTATAGAAGTCAGCAAAGATAGCTGGGCGTGGTGGTGCACGCCTGTAATCCCAGCACTTGGGAGGCTGAGGCAGGAGGATCGTTGTGAGTTCGAGACCATCCTGGGCTACAAAGTGAGCTCAAGGCCAGCTTGAATTGCATAGTGAGACCTTGTCTCAAAAAGACAAAGAAAGAAAGAAAGAAATTAGCAAAGATTTTTTTTTT
>NW_004955420.1:12765946-12774397 GCF_000276665.1 Chinchilla lanigera | reverse complement strand
TTTTTGAGATAGGGTCTTGCTAGATAGTTCAGGCTGGCCTTGAACTTACTATGTAGCCCAGTCTGGCCTTAAACTCATGGTGATCCTCCTGCCTCAGCCTCCCAAGTGCTGGGATTATAGGCCTGAACTCATACACACCTCAAGATTTTTGAATTGAATGAAGGTTAGTGTTACTTGCTCTGGAGCAGCTGGAGAGCTTGAGGACTTGGGAAGTCATGTTTTGGTCCCTGAGAAGTCCCTTTTCATGACTCACAGATATGAACTCACAGAGTCTTTACCATCGTCTCAAGGCTTCAAGACCACATCCCTTTCGTGCCCCTCTTATTTCGTACCCCACCACCTTCCTCCTTGCCCACTCCACTCAAAGTATGAAGTCCCTGCGCACCCTCAGGCCAGGCAAGCTCCTGTCTCGGGGCACCTGCCGCTTGCTCCTTCCAGGCTGGAATGTCCTCACCACCTTCCCCTTAGCCTCCACCAGGCCTGCTCGAGTGTCACGTCCTCACAGGCCCTCCCTGGCCATGCATCCAAAGCCACATCCATCACTTGCTTTGCTCTACTTCATCTTTTCTTCACCATATTTTTACTTCTATCACTGCTTGATATTTTATTATTTACTTGCTAATTGTCGCCACCACACCTACTAAATTGTGAGCTCCCAAGGAAAGGAGCCTCATCTGTTTATTCAGTGCTGTGTCCCTGAGCTGATGACTGAGTCAATCAGAGACCTGCTATAGACTGCATGGACTGATGGATGGACAGATGGAAGGATGGATGGACAGATGGATGGACGGATGGATGGAGAAAAGGAGAGATGGATGGATGGATGGAAGCATGGATGGTCTTGCGAAGAGTAGTTTCAGGAGCGTGGCGGGGTCAGGACCCAGGGCACACACATCGGTCAGTTAGCAAATGAGGGTGCTGAAGGTAAACAGGGAGGGGTGGCTACACTTCCAAGAAATGAGATCATTTAGCCAACAGTGTTGTCCCAGCCACTGGGAGGTTGAGGGAGGAGGATCGCTTAAACCCAGGAGAGCCAGGGCAGCAGGTAAATAATGAAATCCTTGTCCCATCAAAAGAAAGAAAAGAAGAGAAAAGCAGAGGGTGAGAGTGATGGGGAAGAGGGGGAGGAAGAGAAGGACAAGAGGAAGAAGGGAAGGAGGAAGAGGAGAAAAGGAGGAGGAGATAAGGAAAAAGTCAATTAAGGAGCGCCTGCACGCAGTATAAAGCTGTCTTCTGTAAAATGGGAAGTGCCAGGTGAACATAATTTCCCGGGCAGAGCTGGCCAGGGGGAGGTGAATAGCTGGGGGACTAAGTGTTTATAAAACGGCGTTTAGCCTTCGCAAAGCCTGGCCTCCCAGCCTTGGCGGGGTGGAACGCATCCCCAAGATCTCGGGGACGCAAAGGAAGCAAAGAGAAATGGTGGGTTCCTGGAACAGGGAGGCTACAGGCCAGGGTCAGCTGCGGGCTCCCGAGAAGGGAGGAAATGCTCGGGAGTGAGAGGAGGAAGTGTTGGTGACAGACCAGAGGGGCCTGGGCAGTTGGGCAAGGTGTACAACGCACGATGCAGGGGTCTGAAGCCGCAAATACGTTGCACACCCAGCTATCCCCAGGGGCACCACAAGTCAAGGAAGAGACCACGGAGGCGCGCCCGCAGGGGCCCCTGGGAACCTGAGGGAGGAAGGAAGGCGGAGGGGAGCTCGTCCTGGGCACTCCGCCGACAGGACGCTGGGGTGGGGGGCGGACCGGCTTTTGCATCAGGTGCGGTTTTCAGGGAGGTGGGGCCGAGGGCTGCAGGGCGTTTGCCCTGGATCTGGGAGGTCACTGGCTAAGCCTCCCTCAACTGGGGAGCGGGAGCTGCAAGGCATGCTGGGAAGTATGGGCTTGATTGGCAGTTGAGCAGTTTAGCCACAAACTGGGTGGGGGCGGAAGCAGGGAAGAGTAATCTTTTCTTCTCACACCAGTTTACGGGAGGAATACAGGCCTCTCAGAGCCAATTGCTATCATCAGTTTATCTCTGCTCCAGGGCTGGATTTCCACCCATTAACACTCCAGAGAGACTCCTTTTCATGGCTTCTCACCATGGTTACGGAGATCATGGCACCAACAATGCAATGTCACTCAACCTGCGACTGTCCTGCTCCAAGACCCAGTGCTCCAGCCCTCGCGGCCACGGGATCGCCTCCTCTTGAAGATTTTACCTCCCTGGATGCCCCCAAGTAGTGATGAGGCCCACCTGTCCAACCTACCTTCTCTACTTAGGGAAAATGCCCACCTAACTAACTCTTCCCAAAGTAGATTCCTGGGAATCACAGTGCAAGCTGTCTCCAAGCACAGCACCTCATTCATGAGAGTGACTGGGTAACCTGCAGCCTCTACCCAGAGCAATAATAACCTGAGCTCTGATGACCAGGGTGATAGCAGAGACAAGAGCAAGAAAAGATACACCAAAGCCCAGGAGCACATGCTCTTAGACCTGCTTTTTTGTTGTTCTTCCTGACATTACTGCATGCCTGACTGCCAGGCTGGTTCTATGTGACCGTCCCTCAGGGTCACAGGGACCCTCAAATGCTCCAAAGAAGGCTGGTGTCACGGCAAACAAGTTAGCCTTATAAAAATAGTCAGGCCGGGCATGGTGGGGCCCACCTGTAACCCCAGCACTCAGGAAGCTGAGGCAGGAGGATCATTGCAGGTTCACCAGTTTGGGCTACAAAGTGAGCTCAAGGCCAGCCTGAACTGCATAGGGAGACCTGTCTCAAAAAGACAATAAATAAATAAATAAATAAAATAAAAATACTCAGGACTGGAGTGTAGCTCAATGGTAGAACACTTGCCTAATGTGGCCCTGGGTTCAATCTCTAGTGTCACACACACACACACACACACACACACACAACTCAATAACTCAATAACAGAAAAGTAACCCAATTTAAAAATAGGCAACTGGGCGTGGTGGCACATGCCTGTAATCCCAGCACTTGGGAGGCTGAGGAAGGAGGATCATTGTGAGTTTGAGGCCAGCCTGGGCTACAAAGTGAGCTCAAGGCCAGCCTGAGCTGCATAGTGAGACCCTGTCTCAAAAAGACCCCCCCAAAAAAAACAGGCAAAGAAGCTGAGTGTGGTGGCTCACACCTGTGGTCCCAACCCTGGGGAGGCCAAAGCAAGAGGATCACCAGGAGTTCCAGGCCAACTTGGGCTACATAGTAAGTTCAAGGACAGCCTGGGTTACATATCGAGACCCTGTCTCAAAAAAAAGAGGGTAAAGACCCTGAACATTTCTCCACATGATCTGCCAGGGGCCGCTAAGCACATGAAAAGATGCTTAACATCATTCATTATCAAGTACAAATCAAAACTACCACAAGACACTGCTTCTCACCCACTTAGATGGCTAGAACCAAAACGTCAGACAACAACTTTTCGCAAAGTTGTGGAGAAACTGGGGCCTTTATACGCAGTGGGTGAGAATGTCAAGAGGGGGCAGAAATGTTGGCAAACAGGAGGGGAGTTAGAACGCTTACCAGAAGAAATGAAAACAAGTTCACACAAAAATAGCATAGATGTTCATTATAGCACATTCATGACAGCCAGAAAATGGAAACAACCTAAATATCCATCAACTGCCCAATGGTGAAATATAGTGCAGCTGTACCTTGCATCCTCAGGGAACTTGCTCCAGGACCCTCTTTAATGCCCACATCCCCAGGTGCACAAGTCCTTATGTAAAAACATCACATTTGCATATAACCTATCCTGCTGTGTCCTTGAAATCATCTCTCAGTTGCTTTAAACACCTAATACAGGGGCTGGGGATATAGCTCAGCAGCACAAGCGCCTGGCTGGCAAGTGCAAGGTCCTGAGTTTGATTCCTGGTACTGAAAAAAAAAAGAAAAGAAAAGAAAAATAAATACCTAATACAACATAAATGCTCTGTAAATAGTTCTTATATTGTTTAGGGAACAGTGACAAGGACACCGGTCAATCTGCACCCACTACAGATGTAATTTAAGAATATGTATATATTTTCTATCCATGGGTGTTTGAATCCACACAGGTGGAGCCCTCAGATACAACCAGCCAGCTGTACAATACATCCATTACAATGAAATAGTATTAGACTATAAAAAAGAATGGAGTACTAGCCAGATGTGGTGGTGCTGAGTGATGTAATCCTAGTACTGGGAAGGCTGAGGCAGGAGGATCACCAGGAGTTCAAGGCCAGGCTGGGCAACATAGTGAGCTTGAGGCCAGCCTGGACTACACAACATGACCCTGTCTTGAAAGAAAGAAAGAAAGAAAGAAAGAAAGAAAGAAAGAAAGAAAGAAAGAAAGAAGAAAGAAAGAAAGAAAGAATAAAGTACTGAGAAACTCTAAACATTGATAAACTTTAAAAACATTGTGCTAAGTGAAAGAAGTTGGTCGCAAAGATTACATATGATTCTACTTTGTATACAAAATATCCAGAATAGGCGAATATAGAAAGACAAAAAGATTAGTAGTTACCCAGGTCTCAGGGGCTGGGAAAAATGAGGTGTGACTGCTAATGGATATAAGGTTTCCTAGAGAGCTGATAAAAGTGTTCTAAAACTGTGGTTTTCCTTACAGTCTGTAAATTTACTAAAAAAAAAATCCCCATATACCTTAAATGTGTGAATTATATGGTATGTGAATTATATCTCAATAAAACTGTCATATAAAAATAACTAAAAATGAAGCCAGGGAAAAGAATTAAATTCCATCAACTCAGTGCCTTGACAATAAGAAAGAGAAATGCTTAAAATATTTTTAAAAACCAGAATGAAACAGATTAGTACTTACATGGATACTCATCAATAATCTGAGACATACCTCTTTGTAAAATATCTTGTTTCCCAACTATTAGAATTTATATCAGCAGGGATGTCAGAGCACCCAGCCATACTTTAAAGCTAGTGAACAGTGATGTAGTATATTGACCTCACTATTTGGAAGTTGTATAGAGTTTCTCTTTGTAGCTCTTGAGTATTTCATAAATATACACTTAGCTTCTCCAGGTAAAAATATTTCACTGCGATTGAACTCTATCTTTACCATCTGTTTCAATATTTTTAAACATTATATTTTGAAGATTTGGAGCTATGGGTTTCTTAACTAAGACAGTTATCTGCTGAGCATGGTGCCACACACCTGTCATCCCAGCACTGACAAGGCTGAGGCAGGAGGATTGCCATGAGTTTAAGGCAGCCTAGAATAAATAGTGAGTTCAAGGCCCGCTTGAACTACACAGTGAGAGCCTGTCTCAAAAATAAAAAATAAATAAAACATAATTATCCTTATTCATAATGTTGGAGGTATTTGGCAAGGAGATAATTACTACATATTGATAATGGACTACCAATGTACTACATTGACCAGTGTGTTGTGTCTCTTGGACATTAGGGTGTGGTTGCTTAATTCAGATTCCACCATCTGACCATGTGCCAGGAACCATGCTGACCAGATTCAGAGGGGGAAGCACCGCCTCTGATGTCACACGGCAGCAGTATTAGGGACCGTGATCAGCAGTCACTGTGACACAGGCCTTCCCCCCTGCCTGTGCTTTTGCCTGGTGTGAGCATGGTTGTGACAACAGCTGGCCACCTCCCTGGGTGGTGCCCAGTTGCTCAGCTGGCTCGTCAGCCTGCTCTGGCACCCCCCTCTCCTCCCCAGACAGCATCTCTTGCTGGAGTGGCCACAGCTGGTCTCTGCTGCTGGCAGCCACAGGCCCTGAGCCACTCTCCGATAGTGCCTTCCATGTGGCAAGGGCCCAGGAGGCATGAGCTTCTGTATCTCCTGGAGAGCAGGGGAAGTAAGAAGGGGAACTGTGCTTTGCACCTAAATTTGGCCAAAAGGAGGAATTGGTTGGCAGAGTGGAAGTGACTGGAAGCTTGGGAGAAAGCAACTGACTTCTTCAAGTTTGAGACAGAGAGAAAAGGCAGAGCAGTTAGATCTGTTCACTAGATTTTAACAATTCAAAGAAAACACTACAGTGTCACACCTTGGGAAGATGCTGAAGAGTTTAGGAACTCTTCTTTCTTTCTTGTTTCATTTTGTTTTTGAGACAGGGTCTCACTATGCAGTTCAGGCTGGCCTTGAGCACACCGTGTAGTCCAGGCTGGTCTTGAACTTGCAATGATCCTCCTGCCTCAGCCTCCCAAGTGCTGGGATTACAGGCGTGCGCCACCATGCCCGGCTTGCTTGCTTGCTTGCTTTTTTTTTTTTTTCTCTCTCTCTCTCCTTCCCTCCTCCCTCCCTTTCTTCCTTTCTTTTTCTTAGGTGCTAGGGATCAAACCCAGAGCATACGTCATGCTACGCAAGTGCTCTACCAGTGAGCTACACTCTAGCACTCGTAAGTTCATAAGAACATTACCTCTACCTGTGGGATCCCATGTCAGTGATGAAAGGAAAAGAGCTATAAGAAACCTTCTAAACCGGGTATGGTGGTGCACATCTGTAATCCCAGCACTCAGGAGGCTGAGGCAGGAGAATGGAAGCTGAGGCAGGAGGATTGAGGTCTGCCTGGGCTACACAGTGAGTTCAAGGCCAGTCTGAATTGCAAAGTGAAGCCCTGTCTCCAAAAGGCAAAAGTAAGTAAATAAATAAATAAATAAGTAAAAGAAACCCCCTAGTGCCAGGTCCACATCTATAATCCCAGCACTCAGGAGGCTGAGGAAGAAGGACAATGTGAGTTTGAGGCCAGCCTGGTCTACATATTAAGACCCTGTTTTGAAAACAAAACAAGTTTCCTTATCACCCATGCTTCTTTGGCTATAAGGGCAGATGAGCCTAGGTACAACCAGGATCGTACAACTGGAGAATGAATGTGTAAGGTGCTTCTGAGAAAGTGAAATCTGCACGGGAACTGGGGGTGATGTGGGCCTTCAGAAAGTCATTTTTCAAAGCGATAAAAGGGGATCTGCTGCTTGCGGTCAGTGTTGTCAGGTTAGTGGGTGCAAAGAGAAAGCAGAACTCCTCAAAATTTGTATTGTTTCTGTTTCCTTTGTCAGAGGTACTGTCCTTAGAGTAGAGATGCCAGAGGGAAAAATTTACCCAAGTTTGGAGAAAAAAACCTACAAAAGCATTCTCTACCCTTTCTTTACATTATGTGAATTCCAGGACTCACACAGGAAGGAATTCTTTTTCACTTTTTTGTTTCTGTGAAATGGGATCCCACTATGTAGTCCAGGCTGGCCTTGAACTCACTATGTAGCCCAGGATAGCTTCAAGTTTGGGGCGATTCCCCTGCCTCAGCCTCCAGAGTACTGGGACTACAAGCATGCCCGTCACACTGGCTGGAAGTCTTTCTCAGAGTGTGGGGAGATTTGCAAATGAATTTCCCTCCAGAACCTGTCTAGTGGGTGCTCTTACTGCAGATTTCAGAACAGTGGAAGAAATTCTTTTCCACAAACCATAAACCATTGTGTTTTTGAGCATTAGGATAAAAACAGATTAACGGGGAGCTTGTGTGCATGCCAAAGGGGCAGGGGATGCTTGGAGTCCGTGTAAGGGACTAGAGAACATCTGTTCCCTGCCATCTTGTCCTCAAGGAGGTTTTCAACATAAATATTTCTAACAGTGGGGTTGTTGCTGTGACTGTACTGGGCCATGTGGTTCAGAAATGTTTGGAACTGGTTCACAGGAAGAATTTGGAAAGGCTTGGAGATGTCAGCTACAGAAGTCCTAGAATTCTGTTTTTTGTTTTTTGTCTTTTTGAGACAGAGTCTCACTATGCAGGTCAGGCTGGCCTTGAACTCACTTTGTAGCCCTAGGCTGGTCTTAAACTCACGATGATCCTCCTGCCTCAGCCTCCTGAGTGCTGGGATTACAGGTGTGAGCTACCATACCTGGCTTAATTTGTGTGTATGTGTGTGCATGTGTGTGTGTGTGTGGTACTGGGAATCAAACTCAGGACACTGTGTTTGCTTGGCAGGTGCTTGTGCCACTGAGCTATACCCTCAGCCTAGGTCCTAGAATTCTGTTAGCTGAACTTGATGGGAGATTCTGGTCAGAATTGACAGAAGACCAGAACACTGATAGAAATGCAGGGAGTGTGGGTGGACTCAGGATGTTTCAGTGTGAACAAGAACCCCACTGGCAGTTGAACTAGATGTTATGCTTGGGCAGAAAATTTGTCTACATTTTGCCCATGTCCAGAGACTTCATGGGAGACTGAGACTAAGGGTGGTGGGTTAATTATGCTAGCAGAGGAAATTTTAAATAGCCCAATGTTCAAGCTGTGGCATGGGTACTGCTGGCTATCTTTGGTCAACTCTACAGTGAAAACCAGGAACAAATATTAGCACCAAAAGATGCGAAAAGTTTGCAGTTTCAACAGAGAGAAATCACTTGCAGAGTTGGGGCCATGGTTGCTAAAAGATTAGCATTAAAAAGAAGCTAAGTAGCTGGGCATGGTGGTGCATGCCTGTAATCTCAGCA
>NW_004955420.1:12763460-12765796 GCF_000276665.1 Chinchilla lanigera | reverse complement strand
ACTTTGCATCAGGACAATATAAAAGAAGGCTTTACAACTAAAAAAAAAAAAAAAAAAAAAAAAGAGGGCTTGAGAGCATCTCAGGAATCAGCAAGACTTTATCCATTACAAATTGAAGAAGTGCAAAACTGCAAAGCTTTCATTTGGGAAGAGAGCCCTTGGGCTCCATGGAAATGGCCACCTAGGAAATTGCTTCCCTGGCACTCATTTCATAATACTCATCCATCCAGGTCCTCAGAGACTGCTGCAGCCTTGATCCAAGAGGGCCTGGCTACTGCTTGAGCTGATGGAAGACCTTGGCATCATCCATATGGTGTTAGTTTTATATGCAAGCAGAATGCAAAAGTTATGGGGTCCTAGAGGCTTCCATGTAGATTTCAGAAGAAGATCTAGGAGGCCAGGCAGTGTGCCCTGAGAGGAAATGCATGAAGCTGTGGGAATGAAGCTGAAAGGGCAGTGGAAACCCCAGGAAGTTAGAGATGCCAGGAACATGGAGTGTCCCCTGTGGAAAGCAGCAGGCAGCAAGTCTAGCCACCACAAGAGAGAGGCCATGAGGGCTGCAACTGGCAATACCACAGGGGTGGGACCACCTAAGCCCTTTTGGAGTCCATATCTTGTTGCAACTTGCTCTGTGTTCTGGACATGGAACTACAGGATTTAATGTTTGCCCTGCTTGATTTTGGTCTTGCTTGGGTCCAGTATCTTTCTATCTCCATATTTCTCCATTTTGGAATGGGAATGTCCACTCTGTGCTATTGTATGTTGGAAGTATTTAACTTTCTGTCTGGCTTTTGTACAGGCTCACAGCTAAGAGTTTGCCTTGAGTCTCAGAGGAGACTTTGGACCTGGGATTTTCAGCACTGATGAAATTCTTAAGAATTTGGCAACTCTTACAGGTGAACTGAATACATTTTGCGTAATGAAATGGACATAAGTCTTCTGGAGGCTGGGGCAGAATGTTATGATTTAGATCTGAAATGTCCCCAATGTTTCATGTGTTCAGAGATGGGACTTTTGTTGTTGTTGGTTTTTTTTTTTCTGGTACCAGGAATCAAACTCAGGACCTTGCACTTGCCAGGCAGGTTCTTGTGCCGCTGAGCTGTATCCCAAGCCCAGAGATGGGACTTCTGGAAAGTGATTGGATCACAGGGTGCTGTGCTCATCAGTGGATTCGTTCATGGATGAGTTCATGGCTGAATGTGCTGTCATGAGGGAGAGCCTGGCTGCAGGTGATCACTGGGGTGTTACCTAGAAGGACAGATCCCCTTCGCTAACCCCTCTCTTCCCTCTCTGTTTCCTGGCTGTCACAAGCTGAGCACCTTTCCCTCTGCCATGCTCCTCTGCCACCGTGCTTCTGTCTTGGAGCCAGCTGACCAACAACTGTAACCGCAAGCCAAAATAAATCTTTTCTCCTTTAAACCATAGGCATTGGGTATTATGTCCAGCAACAGGAAAGTAACTAAAAAACGTTGCTTTAAAAACTTAAGTGTTCACCATATTTTCAGCCATACCTCATTTGTCAACAGCAACCAAGGAAGGCAGGTGACAGCTTGTGTCTGCGTAGAGATGCTCCTATGGCCCAGCTTCATCCTACCTAACCAGGCAGTGATGTGAAGGCCTGGTCAGTTTCACACCCAACTCCATCCTCTGAGGATCCTGTGCTTTGGCCAGAGTGGAAAAGGATGGAAAAGTGTCCTCATATCCAGGATGCTTGCAAGGGTGTGAAGCAAGACACAGACAGACCTTTTCTGGGAGATCAGGGGCCTGGCTTGGCCCCTCCAGGAATCATAGACATCTTTGTGCCACATTCCCCTCTCATAGTCCAACAAGCCTGTGGATGCCTCAGAATCATGGTTTTAAATGTATAAAGTCAGTTACAGGGTGCTGGGAATTTAGCTCAGCGGCAAAGTGCTTGCCTGGCAAGCGCAAGGTCATGAGTTTGATTCCTGGTACCAGAAGAAAAACAAAACAACAACAACAACAAAAGTCAATTACAGGGGTTATAGGAAATAAATTATAGTATATTGAAAGAGAATTCTATCCTCAGACCCCTTCAGTCCATGAGCCCCAGGTTTCAAAGCCTGCAGAGGCAGTAGATAGAAGTTCAGAATTAAAATAAAGGAGTTAAAAGTATTATATCAATATATGTTTTCAGAAGGGTCAACTAAGGTAGAATATGTAATACTACTCTAATTTTCATTTATTATTCAAAAGTTTATGTGATTATTCAACATAAGACTTGCCCTCACTGGGTGTGGTAGCTCATGCCTGTAATCCTAGCCCTTGGGAGGCTGAGGCAGAGTCTTTCTCAGAGTGTGGGGAGATTTGCAAATGAA
>NW_004955420.1:12760708-12762721 GCF_000276665.1 Chinchilla lanigera | reverse complement strand
TATCGTATGTAGGCTGCCCACCCTAGCGCAGGTGTACCACTCACACCCATATCCCAGCATTGGACTATGAATCAATCACAAACTCTAAAAGCTTGCCCCCAGGACTGCATGAGGCTTTGGGGAACGTCCAGATACACACTGTAACAGAATAATTTCTTTAGCAGAGCCCCTAGGCACACTGCACCGGGGAGACTCACACTCCAGCGCTCTTACTTCTGGTTTCTAAGCCAGATCCTTATCTACCAGAAAAACAGCATTCACGGTCTCTGAGTACATATACCATTGTTCCCTTAAAAAAGTAAAAAGCTTTTTGAATATGTAAACCTACAATAAACACATGCATATTTCCATAACACAGTTTCAGTAGATTAAAATTCTCTCTTGTCCTATAATTGGTTGTTTCCTGAGGAGGTCACTGAACAACCAGGAGACCTGTGACCTTCAATGACAATGTCAGTGAAGCAGAAAGAGCCCCGGGCAGACAAGGGTTGCACACTGAGGACACAGCTCTGTAGCTGGCCATTGGCCACTTGCTCACGAGTGAAATGGCCTCAAGAAGGACCATCGTTAGATTGAGGCCAGCCTAGGCTACATAGTGAGCTCCAGATACTGAAACAACCTCCTAAATCCCAGAGTGAAAGACCACCTCCCCAGTTCAGCAGGACAGGCCACCACCACACAGGCCAAATTTATGGGCCATTGCCCTGATGGGTTTGGAGGAAGAAACACAGAACCAAAGAGGATCATCCAGGGACTTAACCTTTAATGGACTTGAGGCAGGAGATTAGGGCATGGCCAACCCGCTGAGCAAGTGGGCATGACTAGTCAATCACAGAGATCCAGGACACATGTGCACAACATAGTTCCCAAGCCCTGCACCTGGGACCAATCAGATAGTACTGTCTTCAATTCTTCTGGCTTAAAATCAAGCAGGTTTTTGATGGGACAACCTAGCTCTGACATCAACCTGAGGAAAAAGGGATACAAAAGACCCCAACAATTAACTTAGAGGTTAACTTAGACCCCAACAAATAACTTGTGAACTCTCTCAGGGACCTGCTCACACTCTGTAGAGCTTACTTCTCTTCCTACCTTTAATAAATGTAAAACCTTGCTACCTTTTCATGTGTCTCATCCAATTCTTTGTTCAGGACACCAAGGTTTTGGAAAGAGTCTACAGAATCCAGTAGTGGACTCGTCCCTGACGGGCTTGCTTAGGGCTCATCATCCCCTGTTCTTTCTGATTCTTCCTTTCAAAATGGGAACATCTGTCCTACATCTGTCCCACCTCTTGTCCTGAAAGCAAACAACTTGTTTTACTATATAGACTCAACTGGAGAGAAATTTGGCCTCAAGATGACAGTCCTCTAGGGGCTGGGGATTTAGCTCAGCAGCAAAGTGCCTGCCTGGCAAGTGCAAGGTCGTGAGTTCGGTTCCCGGTACCGGAGAAAAACCAAAAAAAAAAAGTTTAAGATGACAGTCCTCAAACCATAGCCACATCTGATTTAGGACAGAGATGAGACTGAGGGCTTCAAATTGATGACAAATGGATTAAGACTTTGGAGCTATTGGAATGATGAACATGTGAAAAATATATGAAGTTTGAGGAACCAGAGGGCAGGGTATTGTGGAGGACCAGCAGGAAGATGCTCCCGGAAAGAAGAGCAATTGTCTCCATTTTGGCTAAACCTGGCCCTGTTTCCATGTACTGATATGTGCAGAGCTGGCTAAGTTTTGTCTTTATCCCCTCAACTGGCTTTAAGCGACGCAAGCGGGTCTAGCCGAGGTGCTGATGTGTGGTCTTTAAAGCAACGGAACCAGTCAGTGATGCCCCGCCTACAGCTCCCAAGTAGTATGCGTGAGCCAGGCAGAGTGACCCACGCTGTCAGCTAAGACCTAGGCGCAAGAAAGAACCTATGACATCTCGGGGCATGAAGATTACACATCAAGACTGAAGCACTGGGGCTGGGGATTTAGCTCAGCGGCAAAGCGCCTGCCTGGCAAGCACAAGGT
>NW_004955420.1:12751800-12758448 GCF_000276665.1 Chinchilla lanigera | reverse complement strand
TCAGCCTCCCGAATGCTGGGATTATAGGTAAACATCACCACACCCATTTTAATATGGATTAAGTGTTAATGTTAGGAAATTATAGGTTATTTTGTTAGCTATTATATTTTGATTTGGATATGCAGGAAAAAAAGTTTT
The DNA here is from genome assembly GCF_000276665.1 of Chinchilla lanigera. Taxonomy (NCBI): domain Eukaryota; kingdom Metazoa; phylum Chordata; class Mammalia; order Rodentia; family Chinchillidae; genus Chinchilla; species Chinchilla lanigera. The sequence continues at coordinate 12,758,310 of NW_004955420.1, read as the reverse complement.
GTTTTGGGCGTTTTGTTTGGGCTTTTTTGAGAAAGGGTCCCACTGTGTAGTTCAGGTTGACCTTGAGCTCACTTATAGAGCCCAGGCTGGCCTTGAACTCACAGCATTCCTCCTGCCTCAGCCTTCTAAATGCTGGGATTACTGGTGTGTGCCACCTTGCCAGGCTTTTACATGTAATTTAAAATATTTCATCAAAAGTGGTAATGCGAGAGTGGGCTCGCTCTACCCACGAGGTGCCAGGCACGCAGGAGGGGAAGCAATCTGCGGCCGTGGATTAAACATCGGGAAATGCCACAAGCACCTGCTTGGCAAGCAAAGCATTGTTCTCAGCCCCTCCTTCCTGCCTCCTCCCTTCCTGACTCTCCCTGGGTTGCAAGTATGAGAATCTCCCCCGGAGGAGACAACAGGTGACAGCCAGGACTGTGCAGCTGGAAGCATCCAGATGGATAAAAGGCCCAGTGGTGCTCATCTGTCAGGGAAGCAGCAAATTCCATTCTCTGAAAGGGGTCAGGCACGGGGAAAGACTTGACAGGAGTGAGCAGGGAAGGAGGTGGCCTCGGTGACTTCCACAGTCCCAGAAAGGACAGGTGGTGACAGAGGCAGTGTGAACAGACGGATGCGGTCCAAGAGACCGCAGCAGGCACCCGGCAGGCAGCCCGGGCTGAGCTCACTCCGAGCCCCAGTTCACTCCCCGGACCTGCTTCTCCCTGCTGCTTCCTGTGTCTTACGATCTAGAGAGCAATTTCCTTCAGCAGCGGCTTTCCTTTGATAAGCAGTGGGCGCCCAAGCAGAGCCCGGAGCTCAGTCCCCTCTGCACCCTGCCCAAGCCCGCCTGGAAGCGGGAGATTTAGGAGAGGGGCTGCAAGTCCTTTTAGCCCAAGGCTTGTTTTGAACTTCGCAAATACTGCATTTAAAGCTGGCAAAGAACACCGTCCAACATATTTCCCAGCTCCAGCGGGGAAGGAATGGGGCAGTGCAGGTCAGCAAACTGGGCCCCAGGGCCTCGTCTTGCTGGGCTTGGACAGAGAGGAAGATGAGTAGACTCTTGCCTTGTGCTCAGAGCAATGGAGGCCTTCAGGTGCAGCCAGAAGGCCAAGACGAAACACAGAACTTGCTATAAAACCTACTTAGTGCTGACTCGCCAGGAGAGGATACGGGGCCCCCGGGAGTCTGTACCGAGCGGGTTACCTCCCCTGTCCTTTCTCCTCCGCAGCAGCCTTGGGTGAAGGAGGGAAAGGGCCTAAAACCTATGGCTCTGTGGTCTGAGTCCGGACCCAGGACTCTGGAAGTGGATCTCCCATTGCTTTCTCTTGGCCCCCCGGGAAAGGAAGAAATCTCCTCCCCTCACAAAGGCTAGGACTCAAGTCCCTGGAAACAACCTCACCTGGTCCTGCCCAGGTTGCTCTCAATGACCTTCAGCCCCTCATGAATCCAGTTTTTCCCAGCACCTAATTCCTTGGCTTAGAGTCACAGTGCTCATAGAATAAGGGCCAAGATACTCCTAAAAATGAACTAGTGCCAGGCGTGGATGCAGGCTTGTAATCTCAGCACTCAAAAGGCTGAGGCAGGAGGATTGCCATGAGTTCAAGGCCAGCCTGGGAAATAAACAAACAAACAAATAAATAAATAAATAAAATAATAATAAAAATAATAATAAAAATATAATAAATAAATAAAATTAGCTAGTGAGGATAAACAATGTTTAAAAGCACATATTAGGGCTGGGGATTTACCTCAGCAGCACAGCGCCCGCCTGGCAAGCGCAAGGTCGTGAGTTCGATTCCTGGTACCGGAAGAAAAACAAACAAGAAAAACATAAAAGCACGTATTAGGGCCATGTACCAACTCCCCACTATGAATGTAATCATTATGTACTGCAAACATGTACTAACAAAAACAATACAAGCACGCTGTGATATATAAGTACTTCTCATAGCACAAAGTTAGCTGAGTATCTCAAGTCCCTCAATTCCGTGAGCTCATTATGAAAGACATTATTAACATGTGTTTACAAATATGAAAACAGGCTCTGGGAAGGTAAGTGAGCTGCCCAAAATCAGGAGCATAAAACCAAGCATGGGACCTGTGACCTGCACCATCAAGCATGGGACCTGTGACCTGCACCATCAAGCATGGGACCTGCGTGGAGTGGAAAGGCCACACCAGGGTCGGGGTACAGTGGGCGTCCGAGAGGGCAGGGTACGGCTCCTGGGATCACGCTCTGTGGAGAGCCCTGCAGAGCTGTCCTTACCACCGCACCCGGACCTGAGCCCCACATGCTCTGTCCCCAGGTGTCCCTTCTGTCTGGTGCACACAGTGGGACAGGGCTCCAGGCCAGACGGAGGCGCTGACCCCTGCACCCAGCAGAGCTCCAGGTGAGCAAGGGGGTTCCCAGAGGTGCATAAGAAGCTGGGAGGGGCCTCTGGCTTCCCAGAGACTATAGTCTTGGTGATAAACGCAAGGCGCTGGGGCAGGCCAGGCAGTGGGGGAGCTGGCAGGTTGGCCTCCCTGGCACTTGTCTTATTTGCAGAATAACGGGAGGGCAGCTACTATTGACCCATAATGCCACAGTGGGGGAAAAAACAGGAAAATGCTGAACGTGGGAGAAGGAAGGAGGAGGTGAGCGGAAGCAGAACTTTCATGGCCAAAGCAGAGGGTGATGAATCACGAAAAAAGCCAAAGAATAAAAAACCAGATTCTCAAAAGTATCAAGTGCATCCTCCTTCCAGAAAAAAAGACTGTCAGCTCTGCAGAAAACACATTTGTGGCTCGGCTCAGCACAGGGTGTGGGCTGGACTCTGAAAGTAGAACTGAGGAATTAGTTAACCCTTTCCTCTTTTTTTAGATTTTGCTCCGATTATAGGGTTACAAACCATATAGTAGGTGCACTGTTTTATTTATGTATCATCCACCAGTGTGACAACCCTTTCCTCTCTTGATGGGCTTCCTCTGGCAAGCTCCTCCCAGGGTATCCCACCCCACAACACACCCCAGCCCCAGAAGTGTGCCGCTGCTGCCCCCTGCTGGAGGGACGGTACTGGACCTGGGAGAGGGGTTCCTGGGCAGGGGAGCTACTTTCCACATCCAGGCAGGAGAGGGGGCGCTCTAAGGAGCAGGCAATAAAACAGAATAAATGTAGTCAGACCCCAAAATAAATGTGCAGGAAATGCCCGAAACATCTGGTTTATCCTTGCACACAGACCTGTTCAGCGGAGTCAAGGGGAACAGAGGAACGGTAGTTACTTGGGGCAGGGGGGCTTTTAACCACTCCTACACTGTGAGCTCTTCCCTTTGGCCTATTAACTAAAGCGCGATGCTTATTATTTGGAACGGAAGGAGTCCTGCAAAGACTACGTGGCTGAGAGAATAATATTCAAACTCCTCCATATCTTTTTCATCTTTTTCGGGGTTTCTGCGAAACTCCCTCTGCTCCTGTAATACTGAACTCTCACTGGTCCTGTCTCCTGTCTCATCTCTTCTCGCTGGCTTTTCAGTGCCGGTTTTCTTCCGAACACCCGCCTGCCTTTTGCATGCATTCCACACATGCACACTTAGGAAACAAAAATGGACAAACATGAAACAAGAACAGGTGACTGGTTTTTTTTTTGGTACCAGGATTTGAACTCATGACCTCGTGCTTGCTAGGCAAGCGCTGTGCCACAGAGCTATATCCCTTTAATAGTTCATATAAAAATAATAAATTCAATAAAAGTACTTTATTTTTTTAACCAGAAGAAGTGGATTAGAAATTTTGGAAATACAACATATATTTATTTACTTTAAAAACTGAGCAGGCAGAATAAACTCCAGGCTGAACGTAAAGAAGTTTTTCTATTTGGAACATGACAGAGAAGTAAGCAGTATAGATACAGTTTTTACAAGTGAAAAGTGTAACAGCAGCTAGGTGATGAAGAGACTGGATTGAGCCAATCATCCTTTCTCCTTTCTAAATCTCAGAAGGTAAGAACAGTGAGAATGATGGAGAAGGCATAATTGAAAAGAACATCATTTCCAGAATGTCCACATGCAAGAAAATGAAGTTGAACTTCATGAGATAAACAAAAATTAATTCTAAATTTGCACAAACAAGAGCTAAAACTGTAGAACCCTATCTTAGTTACTTTTCTCATCACTGGGACAAAATATCCAACACCTGCAATTTAAAGGAGATGTAGCCGGGCATGGTGGCGCACACCTGTAATCCTAGCACTCGTGAGGCTGAGGCAGGAGGATCGTTGGAATTTGAGACCAGCCTGGGCTACAAAGTGAGCTCAAGGCCAGCCTGAACTGCATAGCGAGACCCTGTCTCAAAAAGAAAAAATAAATAAATAGACAGATAGATAAATAAATGAGGGGACTTTTATTTTGACTCATGACTCAGTCCATGGTTGTCTGGCTCCAGGGCAAGGGGACCTGATGAAGGAAGGATGGCTCAGTCTGTGAGCAGAGAGAGTCAAGGGAGGAAACTATAAACTCCCAGGCCATACCCCCAACCCCCCACTTCTTCTACCAGGCCCCTGCCTCCTAACAGCAAACCCCCCTGAATCCAATTACCTTCTGAAGCGGCCACCTATGATCCCAGTGGACTTTGGGGAGTCATCTAGATCTAACAAACCATAACAAACCCTTAGAAGAAAATAAAGGAGTAAATTTTTGTGACTTTGAATTAGGTAATGGCTTCTAAACTATGACACCAAAAGCCCAAATGACAGAAGAGGAAATAGATAAATTGGACGTCAGAAAAAAAAATGTAAAATTTGTAAATTCCAAAAGGACACTATCATTCTAGAACTACAGCTCAACAATGAAAAGACAAATTACCCATTTTTTAAATGGGCAAAGGATTTAAATAGACGTGTCTTCAAAGAAGATGTACAAGTGATGTGGGAAAGAAAACTAAACCACTGCATTTTGTGTTCCAGTGCCATTTTAAAGTTTAAGTTTGTGTTTCCTTAAGTTTGTTTCTTGTAAATGTTGTCATAGTTACCTAACCTGATACCACCCCATGCTTTGTCATAAGACCGCTTGTCGCTGGGTGTGATGTCGCACACCTGTAATCCCAGCACTCAGGAGACTGAGGCAGGAGGATCGTTGGGAGTTTGAGACCAGCCTAGGCTACATAAGTGAGCTCAAGGCCAGCCTGAAAAGCATAGCGAGATCCTATCTCAAAAAGACAAAACAAAACAAAACAAAAAAACAAAAAAAACCCCAAGCATTTGAATCTTTGGGAAGTTGAGTCCAGGTCAATTGAGTTTTGTTTTTTTTTTGTTTTTTTTTCTTTTTTTTTTTTCTGGTACCAGGAATCGAACTCACAACCTTGTGCTTGCCAGGCAGGCGCTGTGCTGCTGAGCTAAACCCCCAGCCCCTCAATTGACTTTTGAGTTTAGAACTGTGGTATTTTTTTAAAGACGAAGAAGGGCTGGCTGTCAGGAGCCAACCAAGGTTAGAAGAAGACACTTCTTAGGTTTAAGCTGGTATACCAGCAGGCTATGGGCAGCAGAAGACTGAGGCAGTGTACATGGACATGGGACTGCAGGATGGAGGGCAACCATGGCATTAACAGCCTGGAGACCTTGAACTGGCTTTAAAGGCAGGAGAGTAGTAATGGTTGATAGACTGTGTCAACTTAAGAAGTTTAAGGAAGTGACTCAGCAGGGAGCCAGGGTCCTTACTTTATAAACTTCCTCAGCCTGTGCAAGAGGAGGGCATGAGATGGTATGAGTGCTGCACCCGCCCTGGGGGGTGGGATAGCCTGCTCACAATATAAGGGAGAGAAAGAGGCTTTCTTCCCCACCTTGTACTCTTGCTGCTTTTGCTGTCTTCTGCTGCCTTGAACTGTTGCCTCATGCAATGCCACTCTGCCTTGGAGCCAGCCGCGTATGGATTGAAACTTCCACAAACTGTGAGCTAAATAAACCTTTCCTTCCTTAATTTGGTGTGTTGGGTATTTTGTCTCAGCAACCAGAGAAAGTAACCAAGACAAGAGGTATATTTCAGTTGTTTGACAATCTATGAGTATTTCACAAGCGAAGCCTCTGGATGTGCAGTTGAATTGCTAGTTGAGCCTCTTGTGGGTAGGGTACTGTTTAGTGCAGGTGGGGATGGCCCCAGAATGGAGTTTCATAATTAGAGGAGCTCGTCCTTTTTGCATTTCAAAATTTTTCCAGTCAAGGGCAAAAACAAGTTGGTTGGTTTATGGTAGCAACCCACAAGCAGAAGTATTTTTTTAAATCTAGATATGTAAACCGGGTGGTATCTGGAGGTAGCAGTCCAATAAGGGTGTATGGATTGGACAGTCTATCAGGATTCTGAACTGCTTTAGGTGGCTGAGGTGTGGCCAGATGCCTGTTTGTGCTTCCCGTGACATTGGATATTGTCTGATGACAGTGGGGGTTTCCAGTGAGGTAGAGTTTAATTACTATGGGAGCATGGTTGATGGCCAGGCCCAGAGGCGAGTTTTGACTTATACCTTTGGGATAAATGCAAACCTTTGGGAGGAGTTTTTAGAAT
>NW_004955420.1:12740253-12749355 GCF_000276665.1 Chinchilla lanigera | reverse complement strand
AACTTGCAAAGATCCTCCTGTCTCAGCCTCCCAAGTCCTGGGGTTACAAGTATATACCACCATGCCCGGCCAAGGTAGAATTCTTAGGTCTTGCTCAGACTCAAGGGGCAGCAGTTTGAATTTTTTGGTTTGGTTTTTGGTTTTTTCTGGTACCAGGCATCGAACTCATGACCTTGTGCTTGCCAGGCGGGCACTGTGCTGCTGAGCTAAATCCCTAGCCCCTAGCAGTTTGGTTTTATTTTAACTTTGTAATCACCAGAAAATTCCTTTTTAAAATTCTTGGGCCTGCAGTCAGGAACTGTGGATTTGGACTAGTTAGTTCCCATTGCTGACTTCCTATGTGTGTGTGTTATACCCTTGAATGATGGCTCAACAGATAAATGGCAGGTGTCCCTCAGAGAGAGACCATGCAGATGCCTGCCTGGCCGCTTGCCTCTTGGCAACGCTGGGACCATCTGGACTGTGGAGAAGTGTCTGCAGGTTTTCTATTTTATCCTTCTTAGAGGTGTTCATAAAATGGCAGGCTGAGACCCAATCAGACTTTGTAGCTTGAAGAGGAATTCCTTCTCACCGTGGAGCACAGACCGAATGGTTTACTGCTTTTACCATCTGTTACATATATGCATATAATCATTTAACAGGCATTTGGAGGTTTAAATATTTCCTTTTTGAGCTGGGTGTGGTGGTGCATGTCTGGAATCCCAGCACTTGGGAGGCTGAGGCAGGCAGATCCTTGCGAGTTCAAGACCAGCCTGGGCTACAAAGTGAGTTGAAGGCCAGCCTGAACTGCATAGCAAGACCCTGTCTCAAAAAGACAAAAAAATTTTTTTCCTTTCCCAAACCACAAGGAGGCCTAACTAAAGAGAGGTGATTAAGCTTTTCTTCTGCTCAAACTAATAAGGCACAAACTGAAACCGGTGCCCCCAGGGTCCTACTGGAATGAGGTAGGCAGGCAGACTGCGTCCTCCTCCCTTTGAGACCAATGTGAGCTGCTCAAACGGGGAGCCAGGAATCCTCCTCCAGACCTCTGAGGGGACTCAAGAAATTACAGGGGCGTACCTTCCCACCAGGACCCAGAGAGGTCCTTGCTGCATCCGTGAGGGCCATGACCAAAGACCAAAGACATCAGCACGGTCAGTCTTTCTGGCCAATGCATCAGATGCAACGGCAAACAGAAACACCGAAATGTCACCCAGGATTTGGGGGCAGATTTATTTAATGTCGATGGGCATGGACCTTTAAAACCTGTCAGGCCCTGAATAGTGGTGGGCTAGCATTCTTCTAGTGTCTATAAGTGGGCAATGCAAAAGCAAAATATTTGGCTGTTTCAGTTGGTTCTTACAATATGCATCATAGTAAACAGACATTTCTAGAACACAGTAATAGCAGGAACTGTAACAGGAACTACAATAAACTGGAGGTTACCTGGGAAACCAGCAGAAACTAAAATACACTGGCAGGGTGGGGGGTTATTTTTTTGCTACAGTTTAGACTGGCCTTAAACTCACTGTGTAGCCCAGGCTGGCCTCATATTCATGGAAATCCTCCTGCCTCGGCCTCCCAAATCCTGAGATTACAGGCATGCACCACCATGGCTGGCTAGGAATGAAGTGTTGATACGTGCTACAGTGTGGACGGACCTTGGACAGTGATGCCTAGTGAAAGAAGCCAGGCTCAGAATGTCACATAGTGTGTGGCTTCATTTACATGAAATATTTAGAATAGCAAATCTTTTAATTCAGAAAGTAGGTTGGTGGTTGACAGGGCATGGAGAAGGAGATAAAGGGAACAATTACAAATGGCGGCGAGGTTCCATTTGCCTGTGATTAAACCACTCTGCAGTTACACAAGGGGATGGTTGTATCACTTTGTGAATGTACTAAAAATCATTAAATTGTAAACTGCGTTTGCTTTTTTGAGACAGGGTCTTGCTATGTAGTTCAGGCTGGCCTCGAATTTACTATATAGCCCGAACTGGATCCCAACTCACAGCAATCCTCCTGCCTCAGCCTCCAGAGTGTGCTGGCACATCCAGTTTAATTGTACACCTTTTTTTGGTACTGGAAATCGAACTCAGGACCTTACGAGTACCAGGCAGATGCTTGTGCCATAGAGCTATATTCCTGGTCCCAATTGTACACTTTAAAGTGGTAAATTTCAGGACAGGGATGGTGGCACATGCCTGCAATCCCAGCACTCATGAGTCTGAGGCAAAAGGATCACTGTGAGTTTGAGGCCAGCCTGAAATACAAAGTGAGCTCAAGACCAGCCTGAAGTGGATAGCAAAACCCTCTCTCAAAAAGATTTTAAAAACCCCAGCCCTACAGGGCACTCTTAATCACGAATGTGAAAACCAAAGCAGCACCCTCAGCACCGGGGGACTAGTTGCAAATACAGAGCCTCTGGATTAGAGGTGAACATGGGAGCTACTAGGACTGCTTACTGGTATTTGGAATAACTTAGTGGGGAGCACAGAAGGTTCCTTGGAACCTGATTTTGGTTTTTGTGGGTTTTTTTTGTCTTTTTGAGACAGGGTCTCGCTATGCAGTTCAGACTGGCCTTGAGTTCACTTTGTAGCCCAGGCTGACCTTGAACTCGCAACAATCCTCCTGCCTCAGCCTCCCAAGTGCTGGGATTACAGGCATGTGCCACCACACCTGGCCATGATTTTGCATAAGCAAGAATCTGTCTGCAAATTTCGGTTAGCCAAACTTAAAAAAATTACCTTTTGTATGCATTCTACCACATGCTAACTTATTAGGTAAGCTTTGACACTTTATGGTATTTATTTAACTGACTGAAAGGATAAGCAACACATGCAGGTGGTAATTTTGGGGTCAGTGATGACATGGCATGTATTCTGAGTCTAAAGTTGATTATTACTACTTTAGCTCTAGAATTACTCTGAGACCTGAAAAATACCTGAATTGCGACTAAATATTAGTACTTTTAACTGCTTTTTTCCCCCATGTGTATTGAATATATGCTAAGGAACAGGACATAAAATGTGGATAAGTCACATCTTTTTATTTTGAAAGGACATGCCACAGAAGGCCATTACTATCAAGTCTGATACACCCAACACCCTTTTACTGGGGAAACATGCAGATTATATTGCATTCTATGGCTCAGAGAAAGACGATTATGTATCTATGATTTTATGTTAAAAAGCTTTGCATAAAAAAGTCTGATAGGGGGCCAGGCATGGTGGCGCATGCCTGTAATCCCAGCACTCTGGAAGCTGAGGCAGGAGGATGATTGTGAGTTCGAGGCCAGCCTGGGCTACAAAGTGAGCTCAAGGCCAGTCTGAACTGCATAGCGAGACCCTGTCTCAAAAAAAAAAAAAAAAAAAAAAAAAAAGTCTGATAGGTATAAACAGTAGGGCAATATTTCTGTACTAATCCTACCAAGAATTAGAGGTATTGCCAGACAGGGTAGATGAGGGTTTGGGGGTACAAAATTGGTTCTTATCTTTGTAGTTGGAGTAATATTTTCAAGGTCAATGATGTATTGGCATGTATTATCTGATTTATTGCTGATGTATAATAACATTTTAGCTCTAGAATTACGATGAGACCTCGAAATGAAATTTTTAAAAAGACAAAAAAAAAATAAATTAAATAAAGTGGTAAATTTCATGGAATGCAAATCCTATATCAATAAGGCTATAAAAATACAGTTGAACTAGTTTAAATTTTTCTAGTATTGAAGAAAAAACATGATTCCTCATATAAAAGGTACACCCTAAATACCAAACAGGGTGATATAAATAAATCATACTTTCATATATTGAAGCAAAACTGTGGGACACCAGGATAAAGAATACATCCTAATGGCTAGCAAAAAACAAATAAGTAGACTAATAACAGACTTTGTATAACCAGCCACTCATACCAGAAGACAATAGAGTTATACTTGCAAAGTGATAAAGAAAAAAAAATTGTTAACATCAAATATTTCACAGCAAACTGTTATTCAAGAGACAGGGTAAAATGAAGGCATTTCCCAAACATTTAAAGATTAAAAGAGAGCCAGGCGTAGTGGTACATGCCTGTAATCCCAGCACTCGGGAGGCTGAGGCTGGAGGATCGTTGCGAGTTTGAGACTAGTCTGGGCTACAAAGTGAGCTCAAGGCTAGCCTGAACTGCATAGTGAGACCCTGTCTCAAAGAGACCAATAAATTAATTAATTAATTAATTAAAGATTAAGAGAACCTCAGTGAAAAATAACTACCAGATATATGTAACGTCTAAGCAGCATTCTCCACAGATTAGGAAATAGGGTTCCATGAAATGAATCTAGGACAACTTTTTATGTTACAGATTTATCCTGCATGTATGTGGAGTGGCATTGATGCCAGGTTATTTTTTGCACTGTGTAATAAGGCAAGAGTGGCATAAAGTAAATGACCATTGATAGAGAGAGGGTAAACAGACGTGGGTCATGTGCAGGATGGATATTATGCATTTGTGTCCAATGTTCATTGTGAGGATTTAGAATGATGGAGTTGCTGCTAGGGTCCACACGATTGGGAGCTGGCCCGTCTCCTGATCTTCTGGGGAAGTGTGTGGTGAAGGATAAAAGATAATAGACAGAAATAATATGGCACATGAGGGTCCAGGAAGATCAGAGCTCTTATGGCTAAGACCCCGACTGCTCCAAACTGGCCACTATTTATTGGGAATATCACATCGGGGTGCATGCAGAGAAGTACAAGGAACAGCTGAGGGAGAAGGGGTAATAGTGAGCAAGACCTTGTGAATGTGGAACAGAGACATTCCAGGCGGTAAATCTTTGCTCAGTGAGAAAGCTGTTTTTCTCTAAGCTTGGCAGTTCTTGCCCTGGAACTCTAAGTGAGATTTGGTGTCCTCAGTTGTGGTGTTATCTTGCCTTCAGACACATCACAGTGTCACAAGCCACTACAGGTCTCTCCTATGACTGTTGGCGTGGAGAGTTGTGTTTCTGCATGCCAGCTGCTGGCTCATTAGACAAGTCACTTAGGCTTTGAACAAACTCATAAGTTAATACAGAAAGCCAGTTGATTAATTCTAAAGCCTGCTCAGCACCGCCTCCATGTGGTCTCTGTCAGTTCCTCCTTTCTGTTTTTTTTTTTTTTTTTTTTTTGGGGGGGGGGTACTAGGAATCGAACTCAGGACCTTGCACTTGCCAGGCAGGTGCTTGTGCCGCTGAGCTATATCCCTGGTCCCTCCTTTCTGTTTTTGTAGCAGAAGATGACTCAAGGTAACTCGTGGCTATATGCCTTCTAGATGTCTGTCAGTTCTGGCTTCTCTATGACAGACTATGAATAGAACAAAGAGAAACACACAGATTACTCCCTGTAGACCTGTGTTTGTATTTGGCATTTATGTCGTGTTGTATTTTCCATGCTTCATCAGCAGTCTTTGTCCAGTTATCTATAAAATGAGCCATTTTGGGTCAGGGATATAGCTCAGCGGCACAAGCACCTGCCTGGCAAGCAAAAGGTCCTGAGTTTGATTCCTGGTACAAAAAAAAAAAAAAAAATGAGCCATTTGTACAGAATGTGCAAAGGCCACTGAGGAGACTACTACACTGGAAATTAGGAGAACCGGGAAGAAAACTCCTGCAATAATTAAGTGAAGCATTTTCTTTGTTGTGTGGGTCAGATGTCCCACAAGTGTAAGAAGCAAATGTGATGTGGGAAAGGAGGACCATGTTTTGGTAAGGTTAACCAGGATCCAAACTCCTGGCATGTGGCATGTTATCAACAATGTCTGTCCTTAGACAGACCCTGGTTTTTTTTTGTTTTTTTTTTTGTGGGGGGAGGTACTGGAAATCGAACTCAGGACCTCCAACTTGCCAGACAGGTGCTGTGCTGCTGAGCTATATCCCTGGCCCCAGGCCCTGGTTTTATATAGTGGCTCAAGGTACAATTTAAGCATTCAAAAGAGTTAGCATCCCAAGATACAGTACTATACAGGAACACAAAAGGATTAGAGATGCAAATGGAAATTTGGACAGTTTTATAATGTTTCAGCACAAGAACTTCCTTATCACCATCAGATTTTATGTCTGTGCTGGTCCATATACTCCCCTCCATGAAGAGCAGAGGCCATTTCCAAACAATATTTTTGCACAGGTCCTACCTGTCCATTAAGAATCAACTGTGGCGAGGGGGCACCGAGTCCTGAGCTGGTCCAAATTACTAGTTGTACAGGTAAAGATTGACTAGTAACATTATCTATGTACGTCCATTTCCAGATCTTCCATGGGTTTCTATCTTCTCTTTGCCAGTAAATTCTTCCTATGGGCTCCAATCAATAAACTCATATTGGGGCTGGGGATTTAGCTCAGCGGCAAAAGCGCCTGCCTGGCAAGTGCAAGGTCGTGAGTTCGGTTCCTGGTACCGGAGAAAAACCAAAAAAAAAAAAACTCATATTGCCCTATTCTTCCTTTGTACACATCCCAGCCTGGCAGGTGGCACAAAGCAAGAAAATATCATATATTTTTGAAGATTAATTAAAGAGCAGATGGGTAGCTTTGGTTTCTATACACCTATCGTCCTCCCTGGGGTAGGTGTCGATCCCAAACTGATAACAACCAGAAGCCGGGCGTGGTGGCACATGCCTGTAATCCCAGCACTTGGGAGGCTGAGGCAAGAGGATTATTGTAAGTTCAAGACCAGCCTGGGCTACAAAATGAGCTCAAGGCCAGCCTGAACTGCAAAGCGAGACCCTGTCTCAAAAAGACAAACAAACAAACAAAAACCCCCAGCTATTCCTCAGTCTGGCCCAACCAGTTTTGTGGATGAGCAATGTGACAACATTGCTAATTGAACTTCTAATTGAATATTCTAATTGACACACAGTGGGTGGAAGGCAAAATGTGAAGTAGAATTAATAATTGCCCTGTCTGGCATGTCAATAGGGATGACCAGGCCTGGAAGAACATCTACTGTAGGACCAGTCATGTCTGGTTCATGATAAATCTCAGGAGGAGAGTCTGACCAAGTCATGGGTCCAAGTAAGGCTGGGTTAGGGACATGAGTCCAGTATTCTACTCTTGAGGCAGGTGTTATACGTATGCAGATTGCTAGTAGAGCCATGAAGGCACCCAAAAATAGTCAGGGGTTGGTGGAATATCCCTCCTGGCAACGGTAGCTCCAGCCTCACAAATTGTCCCCTGGATATCACTCCAGTGTATCACATCCTTCCTCCTCTTCTCCAGGTAAGCTGGTTGTCCATCCCCCAGCCTATCGGCAGGTCTCCGAGGACAAGGCTCGTTGGACAGGTTCATCCGCTCGTGGGCCCAAGTTGGTGGACCAGTCGGGTGGCACTGTCTCCACCATTGGCCGTGCCTCCTGCCAAGGACGCACATCCCTGGATGGTAGCCACCTTGCTAATTCATTGTCTGTCAAGACGGAAGCATAGCCTTGGCCCATGTCATTAGCCATGCTGGTCCTTCCCACTTACCTGTGTTGATGTCTTTCCAAAGAACCTGAGCCCTAGGCTGGGCATTGTCATAGAACGCAGACCGATCAGCTCCGCAGACCAATGATGTTCCACTGGGGTTAGTTTATCGTCTGTGACTGGATTCAAAAAACTTAAAATGAAAGTAGCAAGGTCGAGCTGTGCCTGTGGCAGTAACTGGATTCCTCCTTTCTGTTTTTGTAATTGCATTTTTAAGGATAGATGTGCATGCTCAACAGTATACCTGTACCTGTGGTGTGTTTAATATGCCACAGCTGAACAAAGGATTGTAATGGTTTACTAACATATGCGGGCCCATTGTCAGTTTTGATGGTATATGGGATACCCATAGAAGCAAATGCTGACAGACAATGTTGTTGAACATGGCCAATTTTTTCTCCTGTAGGATAGGTGGTGTGGATCATATCAGATTAGATATCAATAGATACATGAAATTTTTTTTTTTTTTTTTTGTCTTTTCGAAGTAGGGTTTCTCTGTGCAGTTCCGGTTGGCCTTGAACTCACTTGGTAGCCCAGCTTGGTCTAGAACTCACAGAGATCCTCCTGCCTCCGCCTCCTGAGTGTTGGGATTACAGGCGTGTGTCACCATGCCCAGCTACATGAATGTGTTGTAGTTTAGCAAAAGGAGAAAAATGTGTAACATTCATTCGCCAGCTATCATTATGTTTAAGCCTCTAGGATTACTGCCCTCTGGTGGCACGGGCCTAGTGAATTTCTGACAACTATGGCAAGACATGAAAACTTTTCTTGCTTGTGACCTAGACAATTGGAATTCTTTCGTTCAAGGGTTACTATTTTGATGGTGGTAATAATAAGGTTGTCTAACTGCATCAAATGGGGTAATAACAGTGAGTAAGGAATCAGCTTGTTGGTTTCCATATGTTAAAAATTCAGTAACTTAGAGTGGGATTGTAAATGACCAATATGTAAAGCAGCTGTTCGAGTTTGAATTGCCTTTTGGAAGTCGAGAAATAGGTGGAACAGAGGCGGATCTAAGGTTGTCTGCAGGATCTAAGTGGTGCTTTTGAGCCAATGAGTAACATAAACAGCACAAGCAGAGTCACTAATTATATTAATAGGCTCAGGACTAAATTGCCGATTATCAGTCAGGATAGCAGTAATTTCAGGTCTTTCTGCAGAAAGTCCTGCACTCTCTATTACCTGTTTGAAATCCCATTTTAGTCATCATTCGTTCACTTTTAGAATCAGAATTATTAGTCAGTATTAACTCCCACTTTTGTAATAAATCCCTTCCCCGTAAATTAACTGGAATAGGTGCCATGTAGGGTGGAAAAGAAACCCCTTTGCTGGATTTGCCCTTCATAAGGCAAGGGTGAGGTGCTTTGTAGCACATGTTGAGGGCACCCCAGCCCTGCCAAGGATGTAGGGGCCTTTTTAATGGGCCACGTGCCCGGCCACTGTCCTGATGCAAGAACAGACACCTCTGTGGCTGTACCTGTGCCTTTGCTCCTCCGTTAAAATTATACATGAAGAAAAATCTGGATTTGCACAAGAGCTGCATATAGCATATGTTTATCTGGGAAAAGATTATACACTTCCACTTCTTTAAAGTAAGACTTCTTTAAGGAGCCGAGTGAAAATATCTGAAGCTTTAAAAGTCAGGCAGATCTTA
>NW_004955420.1:12714748-12740153 GCF_000276665.1 Chinchilla lanigera | reverse complement strand
TTTTTGTCTTTTTGAGACAGGGTCTTGCTATGCAGTTCAGGCTGGCCTTGAGCTCACTTTGTAGCCCAGGCTGGCCTCGAATTTGCAGAGATCCTCCTGCCTCAGTCTCCTGAGTGCTGGGATTACAAGCATGCGCCACCACGCCCAGCTTCCCAGTAATCCTTATAAAGCACATAGGCCTGTTTTTGATCACTTCCTGTTTAAAATAAGTTTCCCTTTTTGTGATCTTGCTTTAGGAGTCCTATTCTCTTAGGGATTCTCAATATTTCACAAAAGAAGGCTTGTCTGTTGGTAATGAAATCAACTGCCCCACATATTCTCCTTGTTCAAAAACCCAAATGTCCATAAAACATGCAGAAACTTGAATTTCCTTCTGGCAATCACCGTCAAGCAAGGTAGCTATGATAGGTATTCCTTTAAGATTTACATCAGGCTTTTCCAGCACAAGTCTAGGTAGAGTGGAGCATGGAACAGAGGGCTCCCCACCCCCTACCCCCTGCCTTTCAGGTTGAGCCAGTTTTTCCCCAAACGCCTCTGGGGGTGGCAATGGCTTTTCCTGCCTTGGGGGCAGAAGCCTTGCTGTGTAGATTTTTACTTTCTGTGTGCCCAAGGCAGCAGCTTTTGACAGTGACCTCTGAAATGGATTTAAGACTGATCCAACTAAATTCCAAGTTGAAAAGGTCTCAGGGGAAACTATTTCTCCTCTGCCATGTGCCTGTTTATGATTTTCTCCAAATTGTTCCCCGTTATCTCTATCCAAGTGCCTGCCTGAGGAAATCACGGGTTACATTTGGTTACTTCCTATAGTGTTTTGATAAAGTCTGCACATGAAATCCTGAGTGTTTTCGTAAGCTTCAGACCAGCTGAATGTATCTCTCCTCCTCAATCTGACATGTTCTGCCCCATGTTTTATTCCCAGATAAGAATGGCTATTTGCCACGGGAATACTTTACCTTTCCACTCCCTCATAGACATCTCTGAAATTTGTTCTGCAAAGTCCTTCTCTGTCTCTCAGCTTCTTTCCACTCTGGGTGGTCCTTACTCCTCCACGTTTAGTAGTAGCCCAGTTCAGAGCGCCAATTATCAGGAGCTGGCCAGGTTCCCAATCTTCTGGGCAAATGTACAGCAGAGAGAAAAGACAATACACAAAAGTATTATGGTATATGGGGATCCAGGAAGGTCAGAGCTCTTATGGCTAAGACCCCGACTGCTCCAAACTGGCCACTATTTATTGGGAATATCACATCGGGGTGCATGCAGAGAAGTACAAGGAACAGCTGAGGGAGAAGGGGTAATAGTGAGCAAGACCTTGTGAATGTGGAACAGAGACATTCCAGGCAGTAAATCTTTGCTCAGTGAGAAAGCTGTTTTTCTCTAAGCTTGGCAGTTCTTGCCCTGGAACTCTAAGTGAGATTTGGTGTCCTCAGTTGTGGTGTTATCTTGCCTTCAGACACATCACAGCGTCACAGGCCACTACATGTCTCTCCTATGACTGTTGGCGTGGAGAGTTGTGTTTCTGCATGTCAGGGGCTGGCTCATCAGGCAAGTCACTTAGGCCTTGGACAGACTCATAAGTTAATATAGAAAACCAGTTAATTCTAAAGCCTGCTTAGCACCACCTCTGTGTGGTCTCTGTCACAACACTGTCCAGGCCTGTGACCTTGAACAAGTTACTTGGCCTCTGCATTACCTCAATTGCCTCATCTCAAACAGGAACAATTGAGCCAAGTGTGGTGGTGCCTGCCTGTGATCCCAGCACTTGGGAGGCTGAGGCAGGAGGATCACCCCAAGTTTGAGACCAGCCTTGACTATATAGTGAGTTCAAGGCCAGCCTGACTTCCATAGCAAGATCCTGTCTCAAAAATACAAAATAATATAAGACTAATACCAGTATCTACCTCATAAAATGTTCTCAAGTTGCTGAAAATGAGGTCAAAATAGATAAATTTCTCTATACCCCTAATAACCAATTAAAATATAATGGGAAATAAATTCTATCCTCAATTTACAAAAACTGACAAACAATGTAAATGCCTCTAAGAAAAATGTCCTTCTTTTCTGTTCTTGAGATTTCTGTCTGTTTGAAGGGAGCTTTATTGGGGTGATAGCTTCTCTCTTTCTCCCCATCCCTGTACCATCTGTTCCTTGGAGAACAGAGTGACTCTAAATAGTACATTTGGGAAGAATAATTGGGGCATGCTAGACTCTGCTTTTCTTTTGGGGACTTCAACTGTTGACAGTGTCCTATAAATAGATACGGTCCACCTAGTAGGCTCTTTCTATGATACTTGTGGCTTGATCTACCAAGCCCTTGGCTATCCAACCTAAACCTACCTCCTTTAACCTGGTCTCTATCAGGACTAAAGGGCATATTTTCAGTCTCCCAGCTGTTGCTGTGGGTGATGGGGTCCTGGACAGGTTTTTAGCCATCCCCTTGCCTCAGCCTCCCAAGTGGTGGGATTACAGGAGCGCACCACCACTCCTTGTTTAAAGACCTATATTTTTAGAAATGTAAGCACCATTTTCCCTTTGAGTTACAGATTCGGACAAGAAGCCTCAAAATACCTTCTGTGCTTTCACATCCCTTGATGCAAACTTGCTGTCACAGTGCTGTCAGCTAATGAGGCACCCCTAGGCCGGAGCCCTGTTTGAGATGCCACCAAGGTAGAGATGTGACATACAGATAAGCCCTTGTGTCAGATGGTTACAAGTACAAGGCTTTTCAGGGAGGACTTGCAACTCCATTGTATAAACTCTCTAGATTCTTGGGTTGTTTCTAACATATTTCTCATGTCAGGAAGGCTGAAACCTTAAACGCAAAGCCAGCGTGGTCAGACGGCCTCTGGTCCCTGCATATTCCTTTACAAATGCAGAAGGCACGGGGAATTGATGGCCCCTTCTTGTGTGCACAACTCAGGCCGGGTCCACGTGTACCCGGCTGAAGCACCGTTTCCAGGAACTGGCGGGTATGTGGCCATGCCAGGTTTGTTTCATAGTTGTTGGGTATTTTCTTTTCTTTTTTTTCTTTTCTCCTCTCCTCTTCCCTTTCTCTGTCTCTGTCTCTCTGTCTCTGTCTCTCTGCCTTTGTCTCTCTGTCTGCCTCTCTCCCTCTTTCTCTGAGACACGGTCTCACTATGTAGTACAGGCTGGCCTTGAGTTCACTATGTAGCCCAGGCTGGTCTCAAAGTCGCAGCAATCCTCCTGCCTCAGCCTCCCAGGTGCTAGTATTACAGGTATGTGCCACCGCACCCGGCCATGCCATGTGTTATCTGTGGCTGTTTTCCCTGGTTTGATAAATAGAAATAGTGCTGGTGGGAGCAAATTGGTCCAAATTAAGCAACAAAGATGAGGATGAGTCTAACCTACAACCCAAGAATGACACTTCTAGTAACATATTGTACACACTGTCTCATTCCAGGCTTTTTTTTTTCTTTTCTTGTTTCTCCCCCTTTTTTCTTTCTCTCTCTCTCTCTCTCTGTCTTTCTTTCTCTCTTTCCCTCCTTCTTCCTTCCTATCTTTGGTACTAGGGATGAACCTAGGGCCTTGGCACTATGCTACATCCTCAGCTCGTTTTGTGATTTGTTTGTTTTATTTTGTTTTGTGACAGCATCTTACTGAGTCACCCAGCCTGGGCCAAAACTTGTGATCCTCCTGCTACAGGCAGCTGAATTTGATAAAAATATTTTAGGCAGTCAGACAGGACCAGGCCCTCGAAGGAGCCAGTGCAGAGGATGGGCTACCTTGCAAATGGAGAGATGGGCACTTCTGCTGTAGGCCAGACCTCAAGACAGAAGATTAAACAGATACGCCCACATATCTCCCTAGGGATGGGCATCAGGGATTGATATTCCAAATAGGTAGCGATCACCCTGAAAAAGCCAAAAAGAATCACTAACTCACCCCCTACAGGAAAGGCCCCTGTTCTGTATTCATGCCTGCTTGCTACATGACTAGCTTCCCCATTTGATCCCAATTTAATCAATTTTACCTGAACAATTATACCTGTAATCTTATTGGCTGACCATAGTTTTGTCCCACCTCATGCCCACCTTGTAATTTCCCATTTTTCCCCTGACTTGAACCCTCCTCACCTCAGTTTTGCCCTATAAAGTCCCTGGGAAGGGCGAAGTCCTTGGCAACCCACTCGGGTCCCCTTCTGTCCCTGTCTCAGACAGAAACTTTCTTTCCCTCAATAAATACATTCTGCTCTTAACCTCCGTTGTTCCCAGAATTCATTCTTCGATTTTAGAGAACACAGACTCGTCCCAGATAGCGTTCAGGTTGGGAGTTTCTTTCCCCTATATCACTCCTGCCTCAGCCTCCCAAGTAGCTGGGATTGGAGGTACACAGCACCGTACCCCACTCACTCCAGCTTTGTAATACTAAAAACTTGGGAATAACTCAAAATCAGCTAAAGAACAGGCAAACTGGAGCATATTGTAAAATGGAATGCTGTGCCACATTACAAATAAATCAATGGCTCCATGTTTAAGTGTAAATAAATCATAAGAATGTAATATTACAGAACATGAACGGTGTTATGGTACAGCACACATGTATGTAAAGCCAGGCATTGTTTAATGGGGATACATTCTGATAAAGGCATCCTTAGTTGATCTTGTCATTGTGCAGTCATCGCAGCCTGCACGTACACAAAGCTGTGTGACACAGGCTACTGGACACCTACAGCACGAGCCACACCTGTATAGCACGTCACTGTCGTGAGTGCGGTAGGCAAGGCTAAGTATCTGTGTATCTAAACATAGAAAAGGTAGAATGAAATTACCAGGCAATAGGAATCCTTTGGCTCCATTATGATCTTATGAGAAGCCCATTATAAGATGATCTGTCCATTGAAACATTACTATGTGTCCATGACGGTAGATGTGGCAGTTTGGAAGTACGCAAAGCAGTGCAAGCCTTTTTTATGGAGCTATGCATAGGGAGAAAAGCATAAAACAACCACGATATCCAGACGTGGTGGCACACATCTGTGAGCTCAGCGCTAGAAGTCTGAGGCAAGAGGATCGCCACGAGTTTGAGGCCAGCTTGGGCTGCAGAGGAAGACCCCCATCTCAAGACAAACCAACCAACATGGTAACCAGTGTCAAGTTCTGCAGAGAGGAAAGAGGTACAGGACAAGTGCAGGACAGAATGTACAGGAGACTTCAACTCTCTCTGCAGTATTTTGTTTCTGAGAACAAGTTAGCTGATGCAGATATGCCAAGGCATTAAGGTATTATATCAAAGCTGAACGGTGGACAAAGGTGTTATTCTCTTTAATCTTGTGCTTTCTTTCTCTTGTTTCTTTTTGTGTGTGTGTGTGTGTGGTCTTTTTGAGACAGGGTCTCACTGTGCAGTTCAGCTGGCCTTGAGCTCGCACTGTAGCCCAGGCTAGCCTTGAACTTGCAATGATCCTCCTGCCTCAGCCTCCTGAGTACTGGGATCACAGGTGTGGGCTACCATGCAAAGCTTCTTGTGCTTATTTAAAAGATATCACAATTTAAAACGAACAACCACTGACGCAGTACGACAGGAAAATGCCCAGTGGGTTTCCACACAGATCGACAGGTGCTGGTAGGAACCCAGCTAGGGAGAGACGGACACCAAACAGAAAGCAAAATGGGTTTAAAGTTAGCTGCAAGTCATTTGGGACATGAACATCATCTGAAATTAGAAAAATGAATAATGGACAATATTTGGAAAAATAAACTGCTCTAAATCCTGCAGATCGTTAAAAAAGAAAAGTTGTTTGAGCAAAACCAGCAAATTGCTACTACTGAATTTGTGTTGATGAATTTATTGGGCAGATTGATACATGTTTACATTTTCTTTTCAGTACTTGAGATTGAACCCAGGGCCTTTGCACTGAGCTACATCCTCAGCTCTTTATTATCTATCTGTCTATCTATCTATTTATTTTTGAGACAGGGTCTCACTATATAGTCTAGGCTGGCTTTGAACTCACTACAAAGCCCAAGCTGACCTCAAACTGGCAGTGATCTTCCTGCCTCTGCCTCCTGAGTACTGGGATTACAGTTGTGCACCACCACTCCTGGCTCACAGCTTTTTTGTGTCTGTGTATGTGTGTCTTTTTGAGATAGGGTCTTACTGTGCAGTTCAGGCTGGACTTGAGCTCACTTTGTAGCTCAGGCTGGTCTCAAACTTGCAACGATCCTCCTGCCTCAGCCTCCCAAGTGCTGGGATTACAGGCGTGTGCCACCATGCTTGGCCCAGCTCTTTTTTTATTTTGAGATGGAGTCTTGCCTGTGCTGGGCTTGTACTTGTGATCCTCCTGCCTCAGCCTCATGGATCATAGGCGAGTACCACCATGTTCACTGCATTCTCATGTTCTACCATATTTAGAGCCACTTAGGCCTGAGCTTCCTCACTGGGCCATGGGAGGCTTGGGGCAAAATTCTGGCCATCTTTGCCTGCCTAACAGTGTGCTGCTTGTGGTGTGTCTGCGGCAAGTACTTGGATGGCAAAGGAGGTAGAGGCCCACGGAAGTCTGGCTGAGGAAAAGATCAAATAGTTAAAAGCATCTGCTCCTCCCTGTCCGCCAAGCCAGGGCAGCTAACAGCCCTTGCTGGGAACTCAGGTCACAAATGCTGCTTTTGGGTTTTCGCCTCTTGATTTCCTTAAGACCAAGTCGAGCCAGTTTTCACCTTCAGGCACAGCCTAAGGGGCCAGCCTGAAGCTGGGGTCCTGGGAGGTGCTCGTGGAGGAAGCCAGACAGGAAAGGATGATGAAAACCTGCTCTCAGGCTACACTGCGGGAGCTCAGAGGAGGAGTGGCCAGGTGGGGACCGGGAACCCACATCCAAGAGGCCATGCAGCAAAGCCAAGAGCCACCAAAGAGAGGCTGTGGCCAGGCAGGACCAGCAGAGAGGTCTCCGGCTGCCTGTTAGTGTTGCTACATTTAGCAAATAAAAATATAAATGGCTTCTCATCTCACATCCATTAGGATGGCTACTACTAAACAAAACAGGAAATAGCAAGCGTTAGTTTAGCGAGGATATGGAGAAATCAGAATCCTTCTGCACAGTTGAAGTGTAAAGTCGTGTAGCAACTTTTTTGAAACAGTATGGCCATTCTCCAAAAAATTAAATCTAGAATGACACCATCCAGCCATTGCACTTCAGGGCAACCCAGTGGTGAGGCGGGGACCACAGGAAGCCAGCCAGGGAGGAGGGCCCTGGCCTCTCCCAGGGAGTCAGGACCGGCCTCTTAGCAGGAGTTGTGAACAAGGATATTTTGGAAGTGATACTTCTTGCTTTCTCCTTTTGCTCTCTTCTTCAAGAGAGGCTAAAGTACTGGGGTAGGTATCAGTGGTAGAGTGCTTGCCTGGCACGCACAAGGCCCTGACTTCTGTCCCCAGTGCTGAAGCAAGGGGCAGGGGGTTGAAAGCCAGCAGCTCAGAGATCTGCCTTTTGTTTAGCTGATCTCAAATCTTTCACAAGCTGATTGCTGGCTGCTCATTTTGAGCGTTAATAACAAGAGCAATTGCGTTGTGTTTTTTGTGGGGTTTTTTGTGTTGTTAATACGTTGCTCCCTCTTACGTGTGCATAACGGCCACATTCCTTGCTGGACTCGTTTCCATTAAAGGATTTATTCCACTGCCCATGGTGGTCTCTCTGCCCACATGTGGACAGCTTCATAACAGACCATGTTTATAGCTTTACTTTTCTGGTTTCTTTTTTGTTTTCAAATCTTCTGTATATCCCTAATACCTGGCAAGAGCCTGGTACATAGTGGGTGCTAGAAAATATTTAATGAATTCTGAATTACCTTTTCTGCTCTTTTCATTCTTTTGCACTTTCAGAAGCTGTGGCTCAACCACAGTACATAAAATCCAGTGTGGCCCAGGGAGTCACTAAGTGTTCCATGCGATTCCCAGGCACTTAATTCCCCATTCCCATAAACTGCGTGGAAAAGGGTGGGTGCAAGCTGGGCATGGTGGCGCCTGCCTGCAATCCCAGCACTGAGAAGTTGAGGCAGGAGGACTGGGAGTTGGAGCCCGCTCTGGGCAACTGAACAATTTAAGGAGACTCAAAGGTAGAAAAAAAATTTTTAAAAGGCCTGGGATGTAGCTCAGTGTAAAGCCCTTCACTTCAGTCCCTAGCACCAGGGTAGGTGTGTGGTTCCATTCAATTGCTTCCAAAAACTTGGTATATGAGTCGGTCTCTGCTGCCACTATGCCTTCCAGAACGAGGCCAACTGCCCATGCTTGCTACTGACCTGGGAAATTTGGTCATAAATGTTGTCACCCTTGGTACTGTTCAAGGAGGAGAGATGTCATGGAAGACACTCAGAAGTATGCCTTTTCTTCAAAGGTGAAAGGCTACAAAGAGGCATAGGTGCACAGAATACCAGCTGAAGATTAGTTACATTAAAATAAAGATATATGGCCTTCCCTATTATAATGTGCCTCTAATTAATCCAATGTGGACATCAGTGGTTGAATAAATTATTTGGGGGAGACTTTCTCAAGGGACATAGGAACCCAACACCATTCCCATTACTTCAATTACACATCCTTCTTCACGGTACAGAGGAAAGAAGGGAACAGAAACAGTCTGTCTTATGGTCATGCCAAAAATAGCACTTGACTTCCCTAACCTTTTTGTTTGTTTGTTTTTTTGTTTTGGTCTGAGACAGGGTCTCACTATGCAGTTCAGGCTGGCCTTGAGCACACTGTAGCCCAGGCTGGTCCTGAATTCGCAAGGATCCTCCTGCCTCAGCCTCCTGAGTGCTGCTGGGATTACAGGCGTGCACTACCATGCCTGGCTGATTGTTTTGTTTTGAAAGAATCAGAAATTAAACATGGTCAACAGAGTGACTTAAGGAAGCTCCACAACTGAGTCTTACTTCTTGAGTTACTCTCTCATCATGAAATTCTACATACAAACCCTGAAAGACCATCTTAAATCCAGAGGGACTTGTTATCTCCACAAACTATTCTTAAGTTTAGACATGTTGCTGTCAAGAATATTCTAATAGACACATTAAATAAAAAGCAATTGGTTTTGTGGGGGGGGGGTCCAAAAAAGAAACTAGGACAACAAACTCAGAAAACTGTCCCTGGTCTCCTTCCACTACACAAAATTTCATAGGGTCTCACTATGTAGTTCAGGCTGGCCTTAAACTCACTGTGTAGCCCAGGATTTCCAATTTTCTTCAACCTTCCTGCCTCAGCCTCCCCAGTGCCAAGGTCACAGGCATGCACCACCACACCGAGCTTGAAGCAACTTTTAGCAAACATGATCAACTGATTCTTTTAAGCTTTGGGATCCCAGGAGCCACTCGTTCATTAGTCCAGCACTCACATGCCTGCCTGTGACTCCTGGCAAACACCTGCGTTAGCAAATATTAGCTGGGGCAAAGGCAACAAGGGAACAGGGCCCTAGAGGGTTATGGCTCCCTGGCCAGGTTCCCTTCTAAACACTGTAAATGTAGATTCCACTACTAAAAGCCACAGGTTAATTCTATCATCACCTTTGGCTAAGGCACCCCAATTTTTCTAATGTATAAAAAATTTCCTTTTCAAAATATAAGGAATCACAGATGGTTATAGTTTTATAACGTTTTATTAAGAAACTAAGGCAAAACAACAGAATTCCAAAAAATTAAAATACAGAATTCTAATTTTAAATCTAAACATATATGAAAGCTACACCAAAAAACTAAAAATCAGTTTACCATTTTTACGAATAAAGAGGAATGGCTAAAATGCACTCACAGTAATTATTTCTTTTTCACTAGCCTCAGGTTTCCCTTCTTCCTACTTTGCTTGGACAGAATTTTCCTTATCTACCTATCTGTAGCCTGTAACTTTAGAAGAACTTTCATCTTCCTACATAGTTCTTCTCTGTTCCTCAATAAATACCTGAGCCCCTACCAATGAGCTTAGCCATGTGGACGCAAAGATGAGTTCATCTGAGGTCCTGTATCAGCTTATAGGAGCAAAGACACCAATAAATAATCAATAAATATAAATCATTTTACACAAGATACAAAATCATACAGCATAAGTATAGATAAAATATAAAGCTAAGAACCGGGCATGGCGGTGTACACCTGTAATCCCAGTTATTCAGGAGGCTGAGGCAGGAGGACAGCAAGTCTGAACATAGCATGAACAACTCAGTGAAATCCTGTCTCAGAGTACGATACAAAAGGACTAGGGATGTAGCTCAGTGGTAGACTGCTTGCCTAGCATTTTCAGGGCCCCAGTACTGAAAAAAATATGTGTGTATAAATAAATAAATACACACACAAATTAGGGAAATTTCAAGGAAGGAAAGATTACATTCAGCTAGAGGGACGGAGGAATGTTTTATGAGAATAACATTTAGGTTGAATATGGACTGTTCTTTCTAATAAAGGTTTCAAAGTGGCCCTGTCTACCACAGCCAAGCTGTAGTGGTCTTCACTTCTGGAACATAATCTTTTTAACACTAATCTGTAAAACTCTCTTCAAACTGTTCATTTCTTAAAATAATTTTTTAAAATACTGGACTACCATTAGTCTATGTAAACTTTTGGAGATTTAATTATAATTTCTATAAGATAGAAGGTTTTATTACTTATGAAATGCCACAGTCCAATCACATCTAAAGGTCAGGTTTCGGGCTGGGGATTTAGCTCAGCGGCAAAAGCGCCTGCCTGGCAAGCGTAAGGTCGTGAGTTCGGTTCCCGGTACCAGAGAAAAACCAAAAAAAAACAAAAAAAAAAAGGTCAGGTTTCTAATCACTGAGCCATGATTTCAAATATGCAACAGGGGAAAACCTACTTGCTTTAGGTGCTTTATCAAGCTTGCATTTATACTTATACGAGAAAGAGATGAAATAAATAGCTTAGCATCCAAAGGTCAAAGGATGGAAAAATAATGGCAACTATGAAATCATATTAGCCACAGAATTCCTTGTATGAAAAGTTTTAATTATGAGCCAATGAACATTACAGAATTTAAGCCTTAATTTCTTTCCTATGTAAAACCAGATAATTCGAACAGCTTAACTCAAATATGACAAAAACTGTAGTATGAATAAGAGTAATAGTAATGTTTGCTTCCACATCTGCATGCTTCATTAGAGGACTAAAGGAAGTGCTCCCGGTTTCCCAAGGCAACGCAAATTCAATTATACATTTTTCCTGACCACAGTTGCAGCTGAAACACAACAAACAATTCATCCACAGCACAGCGCTTCCCCATTATTCTTTCCTTTACCCTCAATATCCTTGTGAGGTAGTGAAGGGAGGGAGCAAGAATTCTCTATTTTGCAGATAAGAAAACTCCGGGTGAACTTTATAATGTTCTCAACCTTGCTGGCATACTCCAAGCATCAGGAAATTTTTTTTTTTAAATCTTTGTGACCCGGTCATATCCCCGACCAACATCAGAATCTTAGGACATGGGACCCAAGCATAAGTATTAAAAAAAATACAGGCCAATGTGACTCCCAAGCACAGCCAAGACTGAGAAGCATGGTGTAGGGGATTCATACTCATCTTCAGGTGGACTGTCTTCTACCTAACTGCTCTCTCAGCCCCGGTGGAAAAGAATCTCCTTGCACAGTGCAGCAGACTGTTTTAGTCACCTGGAGAGGACAGCCACTCTCCGTCCCTAGTGACAAACCTAATCATCAGGTCATTCCCCTGATGCTCATGCTGTGAACATCCATTTTATAGAACTTGCTAATGGGCAAGGAGGGAATTCAATTCTTTAAGAATGGCTTGTTGTTAGATATTTAGGTGATCTCTGATCTTAGGTTCAATACAGAATAACCATGTGTTTTTGTTTTCCAGTCAGCACCTTCAAAACGTGGTTACAAATGAATGCTTACTAACAAGACCCAACAGAAGTTATGAACATATCTCCTAGAAAAGCTCTGGGAACTGGCCATACCACAGCTCCTAAAAGGCAACAAATACTTAAGGGGACTTGATCACTTTTTATCTAATCTTCAGCCGAAACCAATTCTCTTTCAATCAAATTTTACACTGTGTCAAACTGAGTTGTTCAACCCCAAGAAAAATCAATTTGTGTCAACCATGTTCTCTAATACATTTAACATGTAATTTCACCCTACAGATTTCTTCTTGGCATGGTTATCAAACAGAATCTTTAGCCGGACATGGTGGCGCATGCCTATAATCCTAGGCATTTGAGAGGCTGAGGCAGGAGGATCACTGTGGGTTCAAGGCCAGCCTGGGCTACATGAGTTCAAGGCCAGCCTGGACTGCACAGTGAGACCCTGTCTCAAAACGAAAACAAAAACAAAAACAAAAACAAACAAAAAAACCCAAAACTTTAACAAATTTCACCTTTTTAAAGGACATACCACATATACATAATAAATATTTGTAAACCTTTCAGGTAGGAAAAACAGATCTTTGTTCTATGGCTGAAATCTCCTGCTTCACAGGAGTATTGATAACTTTAATTCTCAAGGAACAAGCTGTTTGCTGTTCCTAATTTTAATAACAATTAAAATAAAATATATATATATGCCAGTAATTTAAAAAGTACAAAAATCTTGCTTGCATCAATTATTATGTGTCTGAAATGTACATTTTCAAACAGAAAGATGTTTTGCTTTTCTTCTAACAAAAGAAAAATCACAGCTCATGTGTTTTGGATTAATTCAAAAGGGTATTAATGAAGAGTTAAATCTTATCAAATAGGAAGTAATATTAAACTCTTCTGCAATGGAACTTTCAAAATATTGCCACCTGAAGCTTTTAGCACAAGAGCTTGGATTTCAAGTCCCGAGGGAGCAGTGACCTAGAATGAGATTGAGAACATTCTTGGCCGGGCGTGATGGTGCACGCCTGTGATCCCACCACTCAGGAGGCTGAGGAAAACGAACAAAAAAAAGAACATTCTTAACCTGGACTCAGGTTGGCACTGTTTCATCAGATGGGTGAGTAAACATTTTCTTGATTGCCACAATGAACAAATGGAGGCTTAGGGTTTTACATGATGTAAACAATATGAAATTAAAGGTTTTGATAATACGTACAGCACTGTAAAGCTAGAAAATAAAGACCATTAATGAATTCTCTAGTAGCGTTCATAGTGAGGACATTTACTGTTATGAGACATTTTCTTAGAGGGCCAAAAAATAAAACTGGATACCAAGAGATGCACATTCTACTATTATGTTTAGATCACCCTAGCACACATAATTAGAAATACATTTGCTTCCTGTAGGAAATTAAGGATTACTTACTATAATTCTGATTAAAAAAATTTTTTTTAACAATCCCAATGATGACAGACTAAGAGCTATGGAAACTTTTTAGGCCAAAAATAATACAAAATGAGCCAATATAACACATTTCATCTTAAAATCTTCTTCTTTGTGGCTACCCTACTGTCCCCAAATGTTATTAATTTTGTACCATATAGTGGTTTTTAAGAAACTGAACTAGAACAAAGCAGTCCCTGTCTTTTTTTTTTTTTTTTTTTACATTTTTTACACACATATTATATATACAACTTTTAAAATAGCTGCACAATTTTATTTCTCATTGCTAGAGAAGTGCAGTCCGGGCAGACCATGCTTCTCAATATATTAAAAATATGAAATAAACCCAACCAGTTTCATACTTTCCTAATGGTCAGGCTCGCTGGAAAGGGGACTGGAGAAAGAGCAGGCAGTTGTGGATACAATCCATCTTTCTTCACAAGCACACCACCTTAGAATCTGGTTATTTCTTTATCTTATCCCTTTGACAGCATCACTAACTCTCACCTAAAGCTGGAAAGAACACATTGCTAGCTTAGAGACAGAATCTGTTGCAACATGCATATGCCAACTGCCCACTCAACCAACTGCAACCCTGAGGATTTTTCTGGCCCAGTGGAAAGAGGAAACGCTAAAGTGATCTTTGTTGTAGAGCTGCTTCTCCAGCTGACTTCATGTTTTTCAGGATGTTTCTTGGGCATGCACATATGACACTGTCACTTCATGATTCTAATTTCCACAAGTAGATTTCTTCTCCATTGTCTTTGATCCCAAGAAAGCCACTGTCATCCATCCAAAGGTTTTCCAAGGTAAACCAAAGTCACCTCTGTGTTGCCATATACAGCAGAAACTGCTGGATATAAGCAGACCTTCGGAAGTCCTCGAAAGGCTACCCCCAGGAACTCGTATCCACGTTCAAAAGCTAAAGTCTTATCCTCCATATCCAAGATGACTCGGATTCTCTCTCCTATCTGCAAACAGACAACAAAGAAGATTAGAAGAAAATCCACTAAGGGCACAGCTAGAACATGATACAAGTCAAGATGTTAAAAATACTATGAAGTAAGTATCTTAAAAGGTATTTAGAAGCATCAGAATAAAAACTTTCTGCTCAGGAAGAAGCACCAAGAAGAACATACATCATCTTCATCGTGAATGCTTACTGGTCATTTTTAAAAAAAGATTGATTGATTGACTGATTGATTGGTTGATTTTTGCGGTACTGGGGATCGAACTCACGAGCTTGCGCTTGCCAGGCAGGTGCTTATGCCACTGAGCTATATCCCCAGCCCTTAAAGATTTAGATATATATTTAATGACTAACAATGTAAATGTTTCTCAAATTTTCCTCAGATGTAATTTACTCTTGGTTAAGGTTTTTCTCAAGGAAGCTGGCAGTAAAATTTATCTTGGTATATTTTACCAAAATGGTCATCTAAATATCTCCTGTTCAGTGAGTACAGAATTTACGTTGTAGATGATGAAAAAGTTTGGGGTATAGAAAGCAGTGATTGCTACACACATTGTAAATATATTTAATGTCATTTAATCTTATACATATACATTGTTAAAGTAATATGTTATATATGTTTTATAATAAAAAAATCACTGTAATAAAGAACACATAGGTTTTAAAGTTTACAAACCAGTTCTATACACAATGTAGAATTTATGTAATTATGAATACTCAAATAGTTTAATTCTACATTTAATACATTTATCAAATAGTCAATTTGTGGTCTATTGCTCTTTAAAGAACAGGAGTGCTAACTGTTAAACCATACTAGAAACTCAATATAGTCAGTTCTTTTCATATTATGAAAAGTAAGCAACAAAACAAGGATGCTTCATCTTTACAGTTTGTGTCTATACAGAATGTTGCATCTATATACTTAGAGAAAGGAAGTTCTAACTTTTTGCCAGGCATGGTAGCACGTGCCTGTAATCCCAGCACTTGGGAGGCTGAGGCAGGAGGATCGTTGAGAGTTTAAGACCAGCCTGGGCTACAAAGTGAGCTCAAGGGCAGCCTGAACTGCACAGTGAGACCCTGTCTCAAGAAGACCAAAACACAACCAAATAAAACAAAACAAAAAACTAACTTTTCAATCAAAAATAAAAATGTAGGGCCAGGGGATATAGCTCAGCAGCACAATGCCTGCCTGGTAAGCGCAAGGTTGTGAATTTGATTGCTGGCACCAAAGAAACAAATAAAAATAAAAATGTAACACTTCCTGATTATGGTACCTTCTGCAATTGTCATTTACTTCCCTTCATTGTCCTTTTTTTTGGTACCAGGAATCAAATTCAGGACCTTGTGCTTGCCAGGCATGCACTGTGCTGCTGAGCTATGTCCCCAGCCCCCTTCGTTGTCTTTCTTGTCACAAGTAACTGCCAACATTTGGATTTTTTTCTTCCTTTTGCCCAACTCACAGATTAACTCACACCTTATTTTATGCACCTACCTTCACTGCTGCTATCAACAAAATATGCAAACACCAAGAAACGAGAAATGAAATGCGAGTATTTTGTTGAGTAATCATTTTGGGTTTTATTTGTATTTAGTCCTCACATCAAGCCCAGGAGTCCTCCCTATTCAGACGACAAGACTAAGAAGCATAACTAATCCTGTTGGAATTTACAACTCATCTTTGAGCACACAGCACATAGGCAGCAGGGGCACAAAGCAAGAGTCTCACTAGATTTGGGTGTTACCAGTAAATAAACCCTGGGGATGGCAGAGCCCCCGGGAAGTATGAGAAGAAACCCCAGAAGCAAGGGAACCACTGAAAGGGTAAGCCCCCCAATCTGAGAAAAAACTGCTGATCTCCTTGTGAGACTACAAGGATTACACGCACAGGGGAAATCCCCAGGGAACCAGCCTGAAAAAGCAGCAAAGAAAGAACTAAAAGCTGAAAAAAAAATAGGCAAGGACATTAGCAGTTGGACACCACATGACAGAGTTTATATAGTTCAATCCAGGCAATTTAACTGCCCACGATTGCAATAAAAGCTGTAATTTTCAGAGAGTAAAGCAGTTGCTAGATAAACAAAACACCTAGTATATATTACCTACCTGTCCAGTTTTCTTTCTTTCTTTCTTTTTTTCTAACCTGGTCAGTTTTCAATTTAAAAAAATTAGGAAAAGAAACAGGAAAAGTGTATTTCATATGGAGGTAGGGGGTGGGCTAACAGACTCAGAGGCGCGTAAGTGCTACATTTGGCAAAGACTTCAAGTACTTATGAAGTAATTAAACAGGGAATCTCAATGGAGGAAAAAAAACTACGAAAAAGAAACGAAATGAAAAGACTACAACTAAAGAGTACAATAACCAAAACTCATTAGTTCAGTAGCAGAGGCAAAATGGCAGAAAAATGATGCAATGAGCTTGAAGAAATTATCTAAATTATCTGAAACAAAGAATACAAAAAAACAGCTGGGGGAGGTGGAGATAACCTCAGAAGCAGAGTGACAAGAACACTATCAAGTACATCAACAATTACATTAAATGTAAATGAACTAAACACTTCAAAAGGCAGAGATTGTGAGACTGGATTAGATATTTTATTTTATTTTTTTTGTCTTTTTGAGACAGGGTCTCACTATGGAGTTCAGGCTGGCCTTAAGCTCACTTTGTAGGCCAGGCTGGCTTCAAACTTGCAACGATGGGGCTGGGGATTTAGCTCAGTGGCAAAAGCGCCTGCCTGGCAAGCGCAAGGTCGTGAGTTCGGTTCCCGGTACCAGAGAAAAAACAAAAACAAACAAACAAACAAACAAAAAAAAATTGCAACGATTCTCCTGCCTCAGCCTCCTGAATGCTGGGATTACAGGTGTGTGCCACCACGCCGGGCTGAGACTCGGTTAGACAAAAGATGCAACTACAGGTTATCTAGGGGCTCCACTTTAAATATATGATAGTCTGGAAGTAAAAATGGGGGCGTGAAAGAAAGTACTGCATAAGCCTAAGAAAGCTGGAGCAGCTACACTAAAATCAGACAAAACAGACTTAAAGACAAGGAATACTAGAGTGAAAAAACAATCATTTGATAGTGTTGAAAGAACTAATCAGGCAGAGATATAACAATTAGAAATGTATATGTACCTAATAACCGATCTGTTCACCTATGAAAGAACTGACAGGATTGAAAGAAGAGAGACAAGGTAGTAAGCCTAGTTCGAAACTTCAATACTTCACTCTGTAACAATATAGAAGACTTGAACCTTATCAACCAATTGACCTAATTGTCATTAAAAGAATATTCCATCCAATAGAATACACTTGTTTTTAAGCAAACACAGAACACTCATAGAACAGATTATATGTTGGGAATAAAATAAATCTCAATATAAAAGGACTGAAATCAGAGTATGTTCTTTGAAAAACAAAAACTTAAGGAATTCTCACGATAAAATCGTGGCAAAGGCTGGGGATACTGTTCAGTGGCACAGTGCCTGCCTGGCAAGCAGAAGGTCGTGACTTCAACTCCCAGTAGGAAAAAAAAATCCAAAAGGTAGTAGTAGGACTTTATCTTCAATGATTATTAAATCCAGACACCCCTCTCTGTAAGGTGTTTGCAGAGTCTAAAAGGACATTAAGGAAAGGATTTCATTAAAGACAATCCTTCTAGTTTTTCTACCTCAGGAAATGGAATATATTTTTAGTTCTCCTTTAGTATGCCTAGATTATCCTTGAGGGCACAGATTTCTAGATATATGCAGCCCTCAAACACATAATCTATAGCTCTTTAAGACTTCTAATTTCTTACCAAAATTGTTGTGTTTTATACTCTGCCAGTACTATGGCAATATTTCTTTTAGAAATAAAAGTTATGATATAACTTGAGGCTAAGGTGAAAAGAATAAAAAATACAAGTTTGCCTGTCTTACAGCAATTTGTAAATCCACAAAGATCAACAAGCAGCACAGTGTGAGCATGCATGTTACGTACACACGTACATTTGCTGGGGTGAGCAATCTTTTTTTTTTTTTTTTTTTTGGACCAGGAATTGAACTCAGGGTCTCGAACCTGCCAGGCAGGCGCTGGTGCCACTGAGCTACATCCCTGGCCCTCTAGCGTAAGGAATATATAGTTTAAAAAAAGATTTACATGTGGCATAACACAGGAAACATGACAATCTCCAGCAAGAGCTGGTAAACTGCAGCCCCTGAGCCAAATCTATAATAAATAAGCCCATATATAAACACATTAATAAGCACAGCCATGTTCACTTACTCACATAATATAGACATCTGATTTCATGCTGTAACAACGGAGTTTAAAGTTGTGACAGGGACCACATGGACTGCAAAGCCTAAAACATTTACTCTCTGGTCAGAATAGAAAGTCACCAAGCCCTGATGTGAGCAAAGATGGCCTCTCAAGGTCAAATATACATTAGGAAACAGATACTGAGATACATCACATACTATTTACAACCCAAAACAACAACAACGAAGTCACAGATACTATATAAATATCTGGAAATTTAAAACAAATGAGCTATGAGTTGATAAAGGCCCATAGTTGAGCAGACCCAGTCTCTCACCTGGTATTTTGGTGCATTGTTGCACTGTGGGAAACTGCCATTGACTTCCCCATTATGTAGTAAATTATTGTCCACCAGATTCCAGCCCCAGCTCTGGTCATCACTGCCCAACAATGCCACGTAACCTTGGCACTGCATGGGGGCCCGCTTCGTGGCAATTCCGATCACTGCCACGGTGCCTAAAGGGCCCTCCCACCATACTTCCCACGCATGGCGGCCCTCACTGAAACCGATCTTGGTCCTTGCACCATCAGTGCTCTGAGCGATGGGGTTTCGGTGTAAGGTAAAGCCATTCTTCTTAATATAGACATTCCTGGAGCAGTCATTAGTGCTGAAGGCATGTTGGAAAGCACGTACCTGAAGGTGGAAAAACCAGAAAAGGAGAAATTTGATTTGTCTTAAATATTAAAAAGTATTCAAATTTCAGAAATGTTTTAAAATAATGTTTAAAAACATGTTTTAAAGTAATTAATGGAATTATGTATTTTTAAGTAATATAGTAAGTATTTCCATATAATGGCTAAAATTTCATAATGGGATACTAAAAAAATGTCGTATAACATTAAAAATAACTCTGGACTGAAGCCTGGTGTGATGGCCCCATAGTCTCAGCTGCTGAGAGTAGGTCAGGGGGCAGTTGCTGAAGCAGGAGAGTATCACTTGAACCAGGAGTTAAGATCAGCCTAGGCAACACACTGAGACTCCATCTTAAAGAAACAAACTGCCAACATTTTTTTTTCTTTTTGAGACAGGGTCTCGCTATGCAGTTCAGGCTGGCCTTGAGCTCACTTATAGCCCAGGCTGGTCTCAAACTCACAATGATCCTCCTGCCTCAGCCTCTTGAGTGCTGGGACTACAGGTGTGTGCCACCATGCCCAGCTACTGTCAACATTCTTATCACTGACCAAATTCTAAACTACTATAATTCTCCAAATAACACATTAAAGAGCCAGGCATGGTGGCTCACAACTATAATTCCAGTGCTTAGGAAGCTGAGGTAGGAGGACTGCCATGAGCTGAAGGCCAGCCTGAGCGACATAGTGAGGTCAAGGCCAACATGAACTACATAGGGAGACCCTGTCTCAAAGGAATAAAAACACAAACATTCTAAGTAACATAAAAGAATCCTTGTATTTTACAGACAATACTGAAATGTTTATGGCTGAAATACTGACATGTAGGAATTACTTAGAAATATCAGTGGAAGAGTATAAGAGTAAATATAAAGCCAGACTTGTCTTGAGTCCTTGGTAAAGGACTTTGTGATAAGTAGGGGGAAATTCATTAACTATTTTCCTTACTTTTGTTTATATTTTCTATTAAAAAAAAAAGTGTGCTTTTTTTCATACTGGCAATGCTATTATCACTAAGAATTTTATTTTGGGACTAGGTGTGCAGCTCAGTGTGGCACACTTGCCTAGCATGTGCAAGGTCCTAGGTCAGTGGTGGCAGACCTATGGCCACCCTGTGCCACAGCATGCAAGCCAAGTTGCTCCAGCATCTCCCCAGCAGCCACGCATCAGATATTCAGGTGTAATTACAGTGTTCACACTCTGCAATAAGTAGATTTGGGATTGCAGTTTGGGCAAAGGTCTCTGCCATCACTGTCCACACTGTGTTTTGTTTCAGTGACCACCCTTCCTCTACCCCCTCAAATTCTCCAAACTCAGTCCTTAATCCTAAATTATTTCCAGAGCTATCTTTCCAAAACACCACCTTTATTGCATCTTTTCCCTGTTAATAATCTTTTAGCAATTCCATATTTAGTACCACAATCAACTGTACATTCTTCTGCCTAGCTGCAAAGCCCTCCAGATTGTACTCCTCTATTTCCTTTTCTACCTTCCTGTGTGTTGTGTTGTATCTGCTTCCCTCCTCCCACACATCCTCTAACACCACCTCCATGAAGCTATTATTAATCAGGGCCACCCAATCCCATTCATTTCTCTCTTGAATTCCCACCCACCATGGTCTGCACCATGCAACACTTAATTATAGCGAGCATTTTCTAACATACCTCGAACCACTTCTAGTAAACCATACATGGGGGCAGGGCACACTAATCAATGGAAACTGTAGGAAAGACGGAGGACAGAAGAGCATGTTAAACAACACCATGGGAATGAAAACAGCAAAATCCAGGCAGACAACATAAACTGCAGCAGTAGACAGTGGGAGGAGATAATCTAGACTAAAATAGCCTTCTGAGATATATCAGTTGTTTGCCATAGGTACCTTTGTAAACCTTGATTAAATAAACTATAAATAAAAAATACAGCATTTGACATCTACCAGACAACTGAAAATTAGTGCTGTAATCCCAGCACTCAGGAGGCCAAGACAGGAGGACTGGTATGAGTTTGAGGCCAGCCTGAACTACACGCAAGACTCTGTCTCAAAAACAAAACAAAACAGGGAACTTAGCTCAGTGGTGCAGCATCTGCCTGGCAAGCCAGAGGTCCTGAGTTCAATACTTGGTACCCAAAAAACAAAACAAAACAAAAACACCAGGCTTGGGGATATAGCTCCGTGGCACAGCGCCTGCCTGGCAAGTGCAAGGTCATGAGTTCAATTCTTGTACCAAAACAAAAATCCCACCAAAACAAATAAAACAAAGTCCAAACGGACTGAGGACTGCATTTCAAAAGACCCTGCATGTCCAGGTTAAGACAGAAAAATGGAAGCGTGTTTTCCAGGACTCTAGGTTTATATGGATGTGTGACAAGTTGATTCCAAACACTGGAGTTGGATTCTGCTGTTCTGGGTTTCTTTTTTCTTCTCCCTCCCATTTCACCAGCCCCCTCTCTCCCTTCCTCCCCCTTCTTGTAAAGGCAGTTGCTTGTCCCAGGAAGGATTGCACTTTCAGTTATATGAAATCTTTCTTTTCTGAAATGTCATGGCTCCATTCATATTTTTGTCTTATTCTTCCAATTGGGATTATATAACGTTCAGAGCTCTTGTATTTGCAAGCTTGGAAGGGCGCGGACTTTGAAAGAGTGTCTTGGTTTCACTGTTTTTGTTTTGTTTCTGTTTTTGTTTTATATGAAGCTTGTGGATTAAACAATAAATTTCTAAATTAAAAAAAAGACCCTGCATGATATATCTAGTTCTAGTTTACCTTTACAACTGTATTTCCGTCCATTTGACCTAACTAAACTGAATATATATATACTCCCCTGCAGTGCTGGGGATCAAATCTAAGGTCTTGCACATGCTAGGCACCCTACCAGGGCGCTGCACCCTCGGCCCTGTTTTACATCTTCAGCTTAGATCTTTCCTCAAAGTTCCAGTGTCTAACAGCTGCCAATCTGAAACCTCTGATATCTCAGACACCATAAATGCTACTCTCCAATCAAACTTGCTGCTACTCCTCTAAAATCTAGCCCACCTGATCCCTATATTGTGCAATCCAGATACCTAGGAGTCAGCCTTAGCTCCTCCCTCTTTCTCATCTGTTTCACATTTATTGCCAAATTCCGTAGACTTTACTTCTTAAACTTTTCAACTTCTACCCATCTCTTTCATTGTTTCCTAATTAACCTTTGTAATTTTGAAGGTCTTCCCCAACCTGTTCTCCCTGAAGTCAGAAGTACCCTCTTGAAAATGCAAAATAAACATCACCAGGACCCATGCCTCTAAGTCCCTCTTGCTTCCAATTTGAAATGGCTTCTCTGTGGTCTGTGTATTTCAGCTTATATCAAACCAGCACCACCTTGCTCTCCATGCTCCAGTCCCACTACATATTTCTGTTCTTCATACTCATCGGGTTTCCTCCCAAAAGGCTCTTCTCTCTCCCCTGGGCCTCTTTTATCCTTATTCTTCAGGTCTCAGTTCAGTGTAACCGACTTCCTATAAGAACACACTCCCTGACCTCCCTACCTGGGTCAAATCCTCTACTACTGACACCATGCATCTCTCCTTTCCAGCAATTTTCAGCTCCTGCTTTACACTGTATCATTACATCGGAATTTAAGGCAAGGCATTGTAAGTCTGTTTTTTATTCAGCAATACCTCTGCAAAACTGAGCATGGTGCCTTTGCTTTCCTCTTCTGGTCAGAGTACTTCCTCTTCATAAAGTGCTCAAATCTAGACTACACGGTTGTGCAGGTCCATAATCTCAGCACTCCAGAGACTGAGGCAGGAGAATCACTACAAGTTCAAGACCAGCCTGGGCTACAAAGTGAGCTCAAGGCCAGCCTGAACTGCATAGAGACCCTGTCTCAAGAAGACAAAAAAAACCCCCAAAAAACCAAATCTATTTTGTCTTTAAAACTCAGCTCAATACAACTCAATCTCAAACGTTTTCCAATTTTCCACTCAACTCATATTTTTCCTTTTACTAAACTTCTAGTATACTTTTTACGTCTCTAACAGTAAGAAGCAATGTGTACCATGCATTAGTTATTTCTATACATTTTTTACTCCTTTACTAAACTGTGGACTTCTCTACTAGCCTGCTTCCTTTTGAATTAATCCTTTCATCACTACAATATTTTAAAAAATCCTGTAACATGAAAATGAACTATGATTAGAACAAGCCCACAACAAATATTATAGTAGTATACAATAAGTATTGTATAGTACACTAAGTAGAAAGGTAAACAAAGCATTAAAAAGTTAAGAAAATGAAACTATCTCTGGAAGGATATAAACCAAATGGTAATACAGGTTGCCTCCAAGGAGGGGAACTAACAAGGGCAAAGGGAAACATTCTGCTTTACATTATTTTGCTTCTGTTGAAACTTGACTCACACAGACATTATCTATTACATGTTACATGAATCTACACTCATTTGAGCATATCCATTACATAATGAATTACAAGACAACTTAAAATAAGCAAAACCAATAAACTTTATGGTAATTTTTTAATTAAAAAAATAAAAACTTAATAAACCCACACATTTATTAAAACTGTAATCTTCTGCACTTTCCTATGTAAGTTCCTACTGGTACTATGCACAAATATTGTCCTAGTAAATGTTATTTCATTTAATTAGAAAACAGTTTTTTGATAGTTGATATACTTAATAGCAATGCTCCTTACCCTTTTTCTTTCTTTTCCTGTTTTTTTTTTTTTTTTGTTTTTTTTGGGGTTTTTTTTGGTATGTGTGTGTGGTACTGGGGACTGAACACCAGGGTTTTTGCACATCCCAAGCAGGTGCTCTACCACTAATCAATAACCCCAGCGTTTTTGCGTTTTTATTTTATTGACACAGGGCCTCACTATTGAGATAGGCTAATTTCAAACTTGTGATCTGCCTGCCACCACCTCTCAAGTGGTGGGGATTACTTGTTTTATTTGTTTTGGTTTTTTTTGTTTTGTTTTTTTTCCGGAACCGGGAATGGAACTCACGACTTTGCACTTGCCAGGCAGGCGCTGTGCCGCTGAGCTAAATCCCCAGCCCGCTACTTGTTTTAATATAGAAAAGTATATTTTACATCTATTTCACCTGGAAAAATTTACTTCTTACTCTGACCTTCACTGGCATGTTTCCCCTTTTTTCATGCATTTTGTTTCTGGTTTACCACACAGCAGGTGAGACTTAATCCTTTCTCATACATGCTCTATACTGAAGAGCTGTTACCAACTGAACCCATGCCAGTGAGTGGCCCTCTGTTTAAGCGGCCCGAAGAGAGGATCCTCTGAACCCTACCACAGCCTGTCACTTGGCATTTTTAAAAATTTTTAATTATGAAGGTAGTAGAAATATGGACAAGAATCTGGGAAACAGCTGCAAAATTGGAATGAGCGCATTATATGACAAATACAGCAGAAGAGAAATATCACCAAGCTAAAACTCTTAAAAAGTTAGCAAGGAAGTCGCCAATAACAACAGCACAAGGCAGCACTACGGTAGTTATACGGTGCCGATGGAAGGATGTTCTACGAAAGCCTGTTATCTGAAAAGTTTTAGCAGGATGCCCAAGACCATGCTCTCTTGTAAGCCTGAAATGTAATGGAGGGAACTTGGGCGGAAATACGTTTAAAAACTGTGATCAATCAGA
Organism: Chinchilla lanigera; assembly: GCF_000276665.1. Classification (NCBI taxonomy): domain Eukaryota; kingdom Metazoa; phylum Chordata; class Mammalia; order Rodentia; family Chinchillidae; genus Chinchilla; species Chinchilla lanigera. The sequence continues at coordinate 12,715,345 of NW_004955420.1, read as the reverse complement.
GCTTAGAAAAGGCGAAGCGAACGCAAAATCTCCGAAACTAAATCCACACTAAGGCAGCCGAGATGATGTAATGTAATAAAAGTCTATGTGCAGGCAGGGGAGGAAAACACGAGAGCAGAGTATTAAAACGCCCCGGAGCCGGTGCTCCGTCTTTAAGGAGAAAAGACTGTCGAAAGTAGACCGAGAGCTGGGAATCAGCGATGGGCAAACACCTAGTCTTTTAAAAAGTGGATCACGGAAGTGGGGTGGGTTAAGGAGCAGAACTTCCATCCAAGGGAAAGAGGATGCTTATGGAGGGGGAGCGAGGAGGGCACCGACTGTGGGAAGGCGGGCCGGCGAGCCGAGGCGTCAGACCCAGGGGCTGGCAGGAGCCGCACCGAGCGCGCGCGGCGGCCGGGCTCCCTCACCTTGGCCTTGTAGCTGGGCAGGTTGCAGAGGATGTCCGTGCGCAGAGCCTCCTCGGCCAGGCTGCGGGCGCACAGGCTCCGCCACACCTCGCTGTTCTCGTCGCCGTGCAGGCAGCGGTACCAGTGCTTGCACACCAGCGCGCAGCTCCGCAGCTCCGACAGCTCCAGGTAGGAGAACACCAACTCCAGC
>NW_004955420.1:12705716-12714613 GCF_000276665.1 Chinchilla lanigera | reverse complement strand
GCCGGCCCCCGTCTCGGCTCGGGAGGAGGCCAAGCCTCGCCTCAAGCCCTCGGCAGCTCGCGCACCGCGCCTTTCAGAGCCAGCCGCTAGCGCTCCACCACTCCCGCCCCTGCCCCGGGGCGTCCGCGGCGCGCCCCGCCTCACTGAGGGCAGACGCCCGGCCGCACCGGCGTCCTCAGCCCCTCCCCCGCAGCTCAGCGCGGCCGCCGGAACCGCCCGCCTCGCCCGGCCTCGCCGGGGCGAACCCCCAGCTCCGCCATGCGAGTTGAGGGCAAGAAGCAAGGGCGCACGCCCAGCTTGCTCGCGGTTCCTCTCAGCCCCGGATGTGACCGCTTGAGGGCGGGGCTTCGCTGTCCAAGCTTGCTGGGATTGGGCGTCGCTGGTGAGGTCATCACGAGGCGCCGAGAAGGCGACTGGGAACCGCAGGTATGTGTGGCTTACCGTGGGTGAGTTTGGGGTTGTTCTCCAGAGCATGTTTTTTGGTCCGATGGGCTCGCGGCGTTTTCATACAAAATTTCTCTGTGTTACTTGGCTCCTGCTTCAGCCTCCACCTTAACGTGTGGAACCTCTCTTTCCTTGGTGGTAAAAGACCTTGGGCAGCTGGGGCCGTCTTTTTCTGGCCAGGTTCGAGCCTCTTTACCTTGGGCTGCTGAGAACGTCTTTTCCTCGGCAGGCTCTTACTCTGAGTATGAGTACTTTTCAGAACGTCTGTCTCGGGGTGCGTTTAGGAATTCCGGTGGCTACAAATGGATACTCTCTCGAGCCACCCCCGTCCCCAGGTTTGGATAACCTCAAAGTTAACCACAATTAACCTTTGGGTGTAAAGTGTAATATTCCAAGATTCACCGCTTCGTAGGCAGATTAATGTTTTACACAGTTAAATATTCCGGTAGGGAGAGTGACCTGGATGCTGTATTATAGCTGGTTTCTTGAAAAGGAAAGAATTTCAGCATCATTTGTTCATACTATATTTATCCTGCGGGGCCCCAACCTTTTTCTGAGGTCCTTTAAAGAACAACAGCTTGAGATAATCTTTTGCAGAAAAGAATTTATATTAGGAAGAAAATCTGCTAAAAATTTGTCTGCCAGTCAGCATTTACTTGCTTATGTGCGTAGAATAACGATGACCATGGTGTGAGCCAGGCACTATACTAGGCGGCTTACTTAGTTGTTTTGTCGTTCGTTTGTTTGTTTGTGGTGCTGGGGATCGCAGGGCTTTGAACATGCCAGGCAAGTGCTCTACCACTGAGTTGTATTGTCAGCCCCCTGAACTGGTTTTAATATAATTCTCAAGTAATTATTATAATGAGAGGTTTCACAGACTCGTTTAGTAGGCAGTTCCAGTGTTTTGCAATCTTTATGTAGTAAGAAATCTTGCCTGAAACTTCCTACTATGTTAATCCATTTCTTATTCTCTAGTAAAACAAAACAAAAAAAAGCGACTACTGTTCCAACCCTTTGATATAATTATGTACTTGTTTATTACTTGCCAGTCCCTTCTTCCTTCTTGTCTTTTTCACCAATCCCAGTAACCCAAATTATTTTTCTTCAATACTAGTGCCACAGCCTTTCAACCTTTTTTTTTTTTTTTTTTTTTTTTCTTTTTGAGACAGGGTCTTGCTATGCATTTCAGGCTGGCGTTGAGCTCACTTTGTAGCCCAGGATGGTCTCGAACTCACAACGATCCTCCTGCCTCAGCCTCCCTAGTGCTGGGATTACAGGCGTGCGCCACTCCGCCCGGCACTTTTCAACCATTTTGACTGCTAGTATCTGCATATCAAGACCAACTTTAGGAAGCCCAAACCTATGAAGAAAAGTTGATCTGCATCAAGCAAGGGTGACTTTCAGGTTTTTCCTGAGAGTTAGACTAAATTTTGTCTGAAAAGAGTGTCATGTGTTTCTTTTAAATGTTCCAGGGTAGAGTCTGTCCATCCGAGGAAGAGGTAAGGAACCACACAGAATGAATAGTTTTACAGGCACAGTAGTGTGTGGCATCTGCAGTCCCGGCACTCCAGAGGCTGAGACAAGATCACTGGAGCCCAGGAGTTTGAGGCCAGTGCAGGCAATTTAGCAAAACCATTGAAAAAGACAAGCAGGGGAATGGAGGTGTGACTGGAGAAGAGCACTGAAAGTAGAGATTATTCACTTACTAAAGACTTTGGCCTTTATCCTGACTCATTACAAGTTAGACAGAGTCTTGGAAGGATCTGATAATTTTGATGCTCCATCCCCCAAGTGGCCCCGGTAGAATCTCACAGTAGGAAAAGATTACCTTTATCACGCCCTTCTTCAAACTCAGGACTTCATGCTTGCCAGGCAGGCACTGTGCCACTGAGCTTATGCCCAGCTCCCCTCCCTTCTTTTTATGTCTTTTACTTGCTCACCAGCCTTTCCTCACTTTGTCCCTTTCCCTACTGGACCCTCATTCTGTCCTGGCGCTGTTGAGGACAGCCACTGTGATGCTCCACCCTCTCTAGAAATGCTCTCAAAATACCCCACCTTACCCTCACCCATCCCATGATCTCATTAGGTGTTCGAAGGAATCTATTATGTAATCATATCCACAATAGGATATGATTAATTGCTGTACTTGACCTTTTAGGCCAGGCACAGGAAAAGCACCTTGTGCACTTGATACTTGATACAGGAATGCGGGAATTCTGGCACCTATTTTTGGTAGGCTTTCCAGTCTCAGTGATAGACAAACAAGAAACAGTAGCTTGCCAAGAACTTACTTGTGAAACATTGTGTTTTTTTCTGAAACATTCTTTTAATGGAAGCCAGATTTCATTACATTTTTTCTTTTACCACAGTAGTCAGCTTAACATGTTTTTTTTCTAGTACCAGGAATGGAACTCATGACCTTGCGCTTGCCAGGCAGGCACTTTTGCCACTGAGCTAAATCCCCAGCCCCTGATGGTGGTCTTTGGATATGTTTCAAATAACAACCAATAATTTTAATTTTAGAGACTAAGCACAGGCTGGGGATATAGCTCAGTGGCACGAGTGCCTTCCTGGCAAGCACAAGGTCCTGAATTCAATTCCCAATACCAAAAGAAAAAAAGAAAAGAGACTAAGCAAATGATTTGAGAAGGTCTGGTTGAATCCTTGATCAGTACTAAGTATGATAAATGCTGATTGATTAAAATTTAAAGCCTCACAGAACTTACAGATTTTTGAGGTTTTTCCAACTTTTTTGACATTTCCAAAAATTAGTCTGTGATTTTTTTTCTGACTAGGAAAGTAATCAGTAAATATTATCCATGTCATTTAAAGATTAGAAATTTAATTTACTTTTACTCTGGTGCATAGAATTTAAGGTTGTGAACTGTTCTTGGGTCTTATAGAATTTTTTTTTTCTTGTAGAATTAATACAGGTTACTTCTGGTTCCATTATGGAAAATGTATAGGAACTGTATTGTTTGTATTAATTCCCTTTAAATCCATTTACTGTCTAACTTTTCATACTTTGGAATAGAACTTAACCAAATATACTTTTACAGGGGCTGGGGATTTAGCTCAGTGGCACAGCGCCTGCCTGGCAAGCACAAGCTTGTGAGTTCAGTTCCCGGTACCAGAAACAAACAAACAAACAAACAAAAAAACAAATATACTTTTACAATTAATTTTTTTCCAGAAAAGAACTGTATTGGAAAGAAACCTGCTAATGCATTTGTCTGCCAGTCAACAATTTGGATGTTCTGTAGAGTTTCTTTTTCTTCTTGAGAGAGGGTATCACCATGCAGTTCAGGCTGGCCTTGAGCTCACTTTGTAGCCCAGCTTGGTCTTTTTTTTTTTTTTTTTTTGGTACCAGGTATCCTGGTCTTGAACTTGCAGCAATCCTCCTGCCTTAGCCTCCTGAGCGCTGGGATTATAGGCAGTCCTGCTGATTTTTGATAGAGAAATAGAAGCTTTGTCTCATTCTTACTGAAAACCTGAAGTTCTGTTGGGAATCCAAAACCTGTATGCACACACATAAAAACAAATTGTAAAGCTATACATATTTCATGACTTTAAAATTGGGTCAAAAAAAAAAAAATTGGGTCATCTGCCAGGTGTGGTGGTGCACACCTGTAATCCCAGCACTCAGGAGACTGAGACAGGAGGATTGCAGTGAATTCAAGGCCAGCCTGTGCTACGTAATGAGTTCAAGGCTACCCTTAGCTGTATAGCAAGGCCCTGTCCCAAAAAAGCAAAAGAAGAAAGAAAAAGAGAAAAGAAAATGGATTCATCATAGCAAAAGTAAAACCCTAACTTAGAAAAGAGGTCAATACCCTACAAATTCAAGTTAAACAATTTATTTGTAAGTTAAATTGTTTTTCCAAAGTTGTTTCGTATTTTAAGGTAGGACAGGATCTCCATTATATGTTGGTATGACAATTCCTAAACTTAAATAACATCAGTACCTTTACTTATTGTTTAAGGGTTGGGGCCCTGGCTTCAATCCCCAATACCAAAATAACTAAATAATCTTTTTTTCCCCTGTTTTTTTCTGGAACTTTTGGCAAGAATCTTTGTTATGTATATGTGCTGCCAAAGGGAACACAGAATCTTCATTAGGGCAGGGGATTATTTAACTACCATTCCAATACTTGTCAGCAAAAAACAAACCCCTGGGATTCCCTGTCTTTGTTTTCCTCTGAGTCACTTCCTTTCTAAGGCTCTCCTTTAAATCTTATTTGCGCCAATCTCTATTTGATTAGTTTCCTCCATATACTAATTGTGTGCGTCTGCTGAAATAAATGTTTGTCATTTTCACATTTGGTCATATTTATGAAAATTGCTGTATTTGATATTATGACATGTCTCTTATCTGGATCACTAATATATCAGTGATTTTTTTTGCAGTCTAATTAGTGAGTGGGTATGTGAGGGGAAAATAGTGTGGCTAAAAATGGGAGGAAATAAACAGTTCTGACCAGATGTAGTGGTGCATGTCTGTAATCCCAGCCTTTAGGAGGCTGAGGCGAAGATTCCTGTGAGTTTGAGGCCAACCCGAACTACATAATGATACCCTGTCTTTTTTTTTTAAAGGCAGTTTTGTATTGAGGCTAGAGAATAGAAACTTTTAGGCAGAGTGCTAGATTAAAGTAATTTTTTGAAATAATATTTGGAAATTTATCTCTATATCATTAAATTCAAGTATCTTCTCTGAGAATGGTAAACTCAGAATTTTTCCTTTGTAAGTTCTCCCTTGGCCTGTCTAGCCAGCACACCACAAGCCTGTGTTCAACTAGGCTTATTTGGACTTGAATTTAGTGTTTTTTTATTGTTGTTGCTAAGGGGTTTTTTAAATCAGATTTTATTGGTATATTTTAGATATACGTAATGATCACATCCATCATAAAGAATTTATTTTCTGTACATGATATAGCTTGATTCCTTTTTTATTTCCTATTCCCCTATCCTCCCTTCAACCCCTCCTCCCCTCTCCATTTACAAAGTCTTTTGTTACAGAGTTTTTAAAGATGTCTTCTTAAAATATTTAAGTGAAATACTGCTTGTTACATCCTGTCATCAAGTTCTTATCTGAAACATGATGCAGTTTTCCTTGCCCTTCACAGAGTGCCCTGGGCTATGATGGCAGTCAAGTGGACTGGTGGACATTCTTCTCCCATCCTCTGCCTGAATGCAAGTAAAGACGGACTAGTGGCTTCTGGAGCAGTGGGTGGAGATCTTACAGTGTGGGGTGAGGATGGGACTGCATTAGGACACATGAGGTTCCCAGACGCTGATGACGTGACCAGTGTTGTATTTTCCCACTCCTGCCCCACCAAGCTCTACACTGCACATGGAGAAACCATTAGCATCCTGGATGCCAGGGCCCTCAAAGCTTCCCTGGACCATTTTCATGTGAATGAAGAAGAAATCAATTGCCTTTCACTGAATGAAACTGAAAACTTCCTGGCTTCTGCTGATGACTCTGGGGCAATCAAAATTCTAGACTTGGAAAATAAGAAAGTTAGCAGGTCCCTGAAGAGACATTCCAATATCTGTTCCTCTGTCGCTTTTCGACCTCAGAGGCCTCAGAGCCTGGTGTCATGTGGCCTGGATATGCAGGTGATGCTTTTGCAAAGAGTGCTTGGGTAATTTCTGAATGGGGTTCGCTAAGAGTCGTTTGGTTTTTTGTTTCATTTTGTTTTGACAGCACTGGAAATTGAACCCAAGGCCTTTTGTATGCTAAGCATGTCCTCTACCGCTGAGTTACTTCCTTAGCCTCTGGACTCAAGTTATTGGCCAGGCTAACTATATTGCATTATCTATTCTCCCCTCCACAGGAATCGAACTCAGGACCTCGCGCTTGCCAGGCAAGTGCTATGCCACTGAGTTATATCCCCAGTCCCTTATCTATTCTCTGTTAAATGTCTTATCCAGGTATGAGCCACAGACTTCTACATTGAATACTAGTCTCACAAAACCTAGTAAATTTTATTCACAGAATATTCATTACTCTTTTAGTCTTCCTTTCTCTGTCCTTTAAGAGATTTCTTTTTTTTTTTTTGGTTTTTCTCCGGTATCAGGAACCGAACTCACTACCTTGCACTTGCCAGGCAGGCACTTTTGCCGCTGAGCTAAATCCCCAGCCCCCATTTAAGATATTTCTAAAAAAAAAGAGATATTTCTAAAACTTTATAATTCAAATATTTGATTCTAAATATCTGTTCAAACAGGAGAGTCCTGTGGGCACAGTTGATCCTATCCACTGTACAACTGTGTTTGTAAAAAATTTTTTGCTAGGTGTGGTGGCGCACGTCTGTAATCCCAGCACTTGGGAGGCTGAGGCAGGAAGATCATTGCAAGTTTGAGACCAGCCTGGGCTACAAAGTGAGCTCAAGGCCAGCTTGAACTGCAGGAGACCTTGTCTCAAAAAGACAAAAAAAAAAAAATCACTACCTTTAAATTTAAAAAAATAATAATTCTTTTTTTAATTTAAAGGTAGTGATGTTTTAAATTTATTAAAGGTAGAAAAAGGAGTATGCTCCACAGAGGAAGCGTGGGCTAGTTAAAAGTAGGAAAAGTATACTTTGCAGTAAGAACGGGCCACTGAAAGAGAGCTTAAGTGGCCACCAGGTTACTGGCCTCTGTCTTTTATATCCCTCATTCTGACATCAGATCTAGGCCATCCTATCAAAAACTTACTTGATTCCGTGCCCCTGAAATTGAAGATAATAGTCCCTGATAGGTCCCAGGTGCAGCACTTGGGCCCATGTGTCCTGGATCTCCATGATGTACAGGTCATAACCCACTTGCCCAGATAGCCGGCCACACCCTAATCTCTTTCCTCATTTTCCCAAGAGGCATAAATCCCCATCATTCTTTCTGGGTTGTTGAGGGTGTGGTGATCTCTCTTCATATAAGCTACTTCCTGCCAAAAGGGACTGTAGGCCCTGCCTGCTGGGGGTTGTGTGCTCTCCAGCTACTTGGGGATGTTGTGGCTCACTGGCAGGGCTGAGAAAAACCCATGACATCCAGAGTCATAGCTATATTGTTTAAAAGAAAAGTTGAAGGGCCGGCCTTATTTTTATTTTAAAAACTTGGAGTATATTAGTTAAAATATTGTGTCAAGATCACCACATTGGCCGGGCATGGTGGCGCACACCTGTAATCCCAGCACTCGGGAGGCTGAGGCAGGAGGATTGTTGCAAGTTTGAGGCCAGCCTGAACTGCATAGCAAGACCCTGCCTCAAAAATACAAAAAAAAAAAAGTTTCTTAGTTTGAGAACAGGTGACCTCTAGAAAGAGAATGTGCCCAGCTCTATTCTAGGCCTTGAATCCATGTTCTCAGGTACCTGCAGTATCTTCCTGCTATGACTCTGTTCCTGTCAGCCATCGTAGGCTTTGCCTTTTCAGCATGGCCGGTGGTCTCACTACTCCCCGCTCCGGCAGGTATACCTCTTATCATGTAGGGACCCTGGTGTGGTTGTTGTCACAACACTGCCCCCTCAAGTCACCAGCATTTAGTTGGCGGGAAATGTCAGGGCCTGGCAGTGGATTTGTTCTAGTGCTGGGACAGTGCCCAAACAATGAAGTGTTGTCCTCCCAGAAACGTCTATGGTGCCGCTATGGGACACAGTGATCGTACAATCTTTAATTTCCCTTTTCACTCCTAGGCCTTCACCAGACCCTTTACAACCCTTGTGCATTTTCAACCCTCGTGGTGGTAAATTTACCTATGTGGTTGTGAGGAACACCTGTGTAACCAGGTGACTATTGGTTATATGAAGTAGATGATAGTGTCTATTTTTTTCTTTCTTCTTTTTCTTTTTGGTAGTACTGGGGATTGAACCCAGGGCCTTCACCCAGGGCCACATCCCCAGACCCCCTCCCCCTTTTTGGGATATGGTCCCTGTGTTCCAGGCTGGCCTTGAACTGTATATAGCCCATACTGGCCTCATACTTACAGTGGTCTTTCTGCCTCAGCCTCCCAAGAATGCCAGGATCACGGGCATGTGCCACTACACCTGGCTGTATAGTGTCATTGACTAGTCATTGTTTCATCTTCCAGCCATACCAGTTTTTCACTGTTGGCTAATTAATTAATTACTAGGCCCAACTGTTAGGTTTGCAAAAGTAACCTGTGTGTGTGTGTGTGTGTGTGTGTGTGTGTGTGTATGTTTCTGTGTCTGTGAGATGCTGGGGATCCAACCTAGAGCTTTGTGCACACCAAGTGCACACTTCACTGAGCCCACCCTCAGCCCTAGGGCTGTCATGTTTTTGTAGTGTACACACTGACTTTCTCAGCCTTCCTCATTTCTCTGACAACAGATGGTTCAAAGATTCAAAGGGTTTGTTGTTCACTCAGAAGATCCCTAGAACTACTGCTTAGGGATCAGGAGGTTAGAGGAGGCTCTTTTTCTTGAAAATGGAGTTTCTTTGTTTTTTTTTTTTTTTTTTTT
>NW_004955420.1:12674423-12704266 GCF_000276665.1 Chinchilla lanigera | reverse complement strand
CATCCGTGGGTGGGCAACTGCTGTCGGTGCATGGCGGGCCAATTGTGTCACTGTTTCTCTGTGTCATGATAGATCTCAATTGAGCGGCGGTGGCCAGCCTAAGGGCCGGCGTGCAATAGCGCTCGCCGCTGCATGGCTCCCCATGCGCTGGGGGCCCACCCTCTGGGAGCCACCAGGCAGGAAGCTAGCCAGCCAGAAGGCTGGCGCTCCCCACCCGCAGCTCCTTGTGTGCTGGAAGCCCTCCTTCCGGGGAACGACAAGGCCGGGAGTGAGTCGCCAGTCCAAAGACCGGCGCTCCATGCCCGAGGCTCCCTGTGCGCTGGGGGCCCACCCTCTGGGAGCCACCAGGCAGGAAGCTAGCCAGCAGAAGGCTGGCGCTCCCCACCCGCAGCTCCCTGTGCACCAGAAGCCCTCCTTCTGGGGAACGACGAGTCCAGGAGTGACTTGCCGGTCCAAAGACCGGCGCTCTCCGCCCGAGGCTCCCCGTGTGCTGGGGGCCCACCCTCCGGGAGCCAGCAGGCAGGAAGCTAGCCAGCCAGAAGGCTGGCACTCCCCACCCACAGCTCCCTGTGTGCCGGAAGCCCTCCTTCCGGGAAACCCCGAGGCCGGGAGTGAGTCTTGGGTCCAAAGACCGGCGCTCCCCACCCGAGGCTCCCCGTGCGCTAGGGGCCCACCCTCAGGGAGCCGCCAGGCAGGAAGCTAGCCAGCCGGAAGACTGGCGCTCCCCGCCCGAGGCTCCCTGTGCGCAGGAAGTCCTCCGTCCGGGGAACGACGAGGTTGGGAATGAGTCGCCGGTCAGAAGACTGAAAATGGAGTTTCTTTGGAGAAAGAAATTTTTTTGTGAGGAAATAATTTTTTTTGGTTTTTGTTGAGACAGGGTCTCACTATGTAGTTCAGGCTACCTTTGAATGCACTATGTAGTCCAGTCTGTCCTTGAACTCACGGCTATCCTCCTGCCTCAGCCTCCTGAGTGCTGGGATTACAGGCATGCACCAACATGCCTGGCTTGTAAGAGAATAATTTTTCAGAAGAGTCACTTTGATGTGTTTGCAGTCACTTCTGAACATCTGCTAGCTGTCTGCTTTCTTTTCCTTCAGTGTCTCTGGCTCCCCTGCTCAGGTTGTTAACTGCTTGAGAAATTAAGTGTGAAACACCATGGAGACTTCGATGGTTCCAGATAATGAAGCATGAAGAGTGGACTGAGGATAGCCCTCAGTGGCAGAGGACTTGCCTAGCATGTGCCAAGCCCAGGGTTTCATTCCCAGCACCCAGAGAGAAAAAGACTCCTAAAGGGAATGTAGGAGCAATCTAGCATCCTCAGTACTTGAAAATAACTCCAGAGTTGGTAGAATCTGGGATGACTTAACACATTTTTTTTAAAAGTAGGAAAATTTATTGTGCAGTAGGATTACCTCCTGAGAGACAGGGTGTGTCCCACGTAGGTTGCCAACAAGCCCACTTCTCTGAGAAAGTTTTATAGAGCAAAACCATGAGGTAGATACAGCATGGGTCAAAACTATAATCAGTAAGTGTAGCCATTTGGCTGAGACTGATCCAGTAGTAGAAAGAGGGCATATGGAGGTTTTTTTATTTTTTTATTTTTTTGTCTTTTTTGACACAGGGTCTCACTATACAGTTCAGGCTGGACTTGAGCTCACTTTGTAGCCCAGGCTGGTCTCAAACTTGCAACGATCCTCCTCCCTCAGCCTCCTGAGCGCTGGGATTACAGGCATGCGCCACCATGCCCGGCAGAAAGGGCATATGGATGATATCATCAACCTTGGTCGATAATGACCAAGTCTTGTCTTCAGTTTTAGTGGTCTTAATCTTGGTAGGAGAGGATGGCCCACCCCTAATGAGGTAAGTTTATTTATAAAGGAAATCTCAACTGCATGGAACCAATAATCTTAAGCTTCCATGTACCACTTATGGAGGTATGTAAGTCTGGCTGGATAAGACTTTAATCTTATTCAGATACGCCTCCAGCCACAGTTCCGATGTGTTCTCATCTTCTGCACTGACTCCCTCAAGGGCCTAGCCCTGTCTGGCTGTCTATAATGTATCTACCTACCTTAGCTGTCTATAATGTTCCCCTCCGAGGAAGTATCCCCTAACTGTGGTTAGGGGAGAGGGGCGTAGTTTCCATCTAGCTGCTTTGAGCTGAGAAGGGTCAGTGTAGGGGAGACCACAGTCAGGGGCCTTTTCCAGAGAGCTAATCTAAGGGGCCTTGGCTAGAAGTCACGTTGCAGTTTAGCAGTCATGGACTCCCTTCACAAGGTCGATCTAGTGGACCCCAGTAAAAGGAGTATGGCACATTGGTTGTTAATTTCATCTGCGTGATCACTTAGAGTTTGGCAGCCTCAATTATGGTTGTTTTAGAAGTTGAATTCCTATTTGTTACTGTTTCGTTTTGTGTTTTCTTTTGTTTTGAGACGGGATCTCACTGTGTAGTCCAGTCTAGCCTTGAACTCACTATGTAGCCCCGGCTGGCCTCAGACTCACAGAAATCCTCCTGCCTCAGCCTCCCTGATTGCTGGGATTACAGGCATGCACCACCATGCCTGGCCTGTTACCCTTTAATAGGATGTCATCAAAGAAGTGTGTAACATTGTCTGGACTGCTCAGTGCCTGAGCATCTTTTAAGTGTAGTGACACATACATAACATACACATCACAGAAGCTTTTTTTAAAAAAACTATCATTTGGTAGTCTCATGCTGGTTTGACATGTACCTCTTATCACAAGGAGCTTGAGCACAAGAGAAAGGCAAATACCTATATCTAAAAGAAAAAAAGCTTACCACCATAAGCAACCCTAGTTTTACATATTTGAAAACCTGTACACCTGAAAGGCATAAATACATTTAGTAGACCATGAAGTGAGCAATAATGAATGTCACAGCTATATAAAAACCTTTGTCTCTTAATTTAGTTTTGTACCAAAAACATCTATAAGAAAACTTTAAGCTGGGTGTGGTGGCCCATGCCTGTAATCTCAGCACTCGGGAGGCTGAGGCAGGTGGATCGTTGAGAGTTCAAGGGCAGCCTGGGCTAGAAAGTGAGCTCAAGGCCAGCCTGAACTGCATAGTGAGACCCTGTCTCAAAAAGACAAAAAAAAAAAAAAAAGCCTTAGTTTTATTCACAGAGAACTTAACCCTTTAATGATAACCAAAGTAAACATATTATAGTAACATATTTAGCAATATTCATTGGAATGTGTCTCCCATAAGGCTATGAAAGTTATTGGAGTCCTGTTAGTGAATATGGACTGGAATAAAATGTTGCCAGGCAGCTGCTCCTTTATTCACCAAAGAGAGTCTTGTCTAGCAGTTTCTTTAAGTCTAAGGAGTTCCCATTTAGTTACCTGAACAAATTTTTCAGATGACTGATAAGAATCAGATGATAACAACACATTATTTTTGACCAGTGAAAAACTCCCAGTTATTGTTCACAGATGACAATAGGCATTGCATTTGTAAAACCAGTCTCGACAGCAGTTTGATTGGTGGGCAACCTGAGTGGAAGCATGTCCTTAACTTTAATGACACTTACTTTATCTATAAGCCAACTTTAATTGTAGACACAAATATTTTAACCTGTGTAAACTGTTTCCCATGGAAATCTCAAAAAAATCAAAAAGATAAAAATAGTTGAGCTGAAATAAAATAGCTGTAGGTATTGTAACCAGTTATAGATTGGACAGACAAGCACACATAAGACAATTGTTTATAAACCAGAGTGCAATCAGACGTATTTGGCCAAGTCAAATTACAATAACCTTTTTAGTTTTTAGGTTGCAAGTATAAGTAATCAGAACCTTTTATAGGTCAATTAACAGAGATCTCTCCTAGTAAGAATCAGAAGGAATAAAAGCATTTTACATCTGTGAAAGGAAAAGCAGTTTTTAAGATGGGCCCTAGGTTGATGGTTTTCTCTGATTGAAATGCCCAGCTATACAGGCTCCTTGTTGTTCCTTTGATAGCCACAGCTGATAGCCCAAACTGCTGGAGGGGGGTTGTTTGTTTGGTTTTTTTGGTGCTGGAAATCAAACTCTGGACCTTGAGCTTGCCAGGCAGGCGCTGTGCCACTGAGCTATATCCCCAGCTAAACAGCTGTTTTGATAGCCACAAGTAACTATTCCCTCTAAAGGGGCAGACTGTTAAAGTAAAGTTTAACTATTCCCAGGGTGGTACGCAGGCCATATTTGGGTGTAGAAAGAGACTACGTGGCACTCTTTGGAGCTAAGTATGAATTCCAGACAGTAGGGGAAGAAGGCCAGCCAAGGCTCCAGTCTGCCCTGCTGCAGAGGTCTGCCTATGACAGCTTCTTCCCATTTTGAAAAGAAACAGGAGGCCAGGCATGGTTGCGCACACCTGTAATCCCAGTACTCAGGAGGCTGAGGCAGGAGGATCATATTAAGTTTGAGGCCAGCCTGGGCTACAAAGTGAGCTCAAGGCCAGCCTGAACTGCATAGTGAGGCCCTGTCTCAAAAAGAAAGGAAGAGAGAGAGAGAAAGAAAAGAGAAGGAGGGAGGGAGGGAGGGAAGGAAGGAAGGAAGGAAAGAAAGAAAAGAAAAAAGAAACGAGGCTGGCACATGCCTGTAATCCCAGCATTAGGGAGGCTGATGCAGGAGGATCATTGTGAATTCGAGACCAGCCTGGGCTACAAAGTAAGCTCAAGGCCAGCCTGACCTGCATAGTGAGACCCTGTCTCAAAAAGATGACAGAAGAAAAAAAAAAAGGAAAGAAGGCATCCCTGTCTCCCTCCTGCTCTGTGCCCAATCTAAGGCACCTCCTAGACTTAACTAGTGCCAGCAGTGGCAAACAGGAGGTAAACTGAAGGTACAAGGAAATGGCCAGAGCCGGTTAATCCACTCTTACCATGCACCTGGGCCCGCTTCCTCATGATCCTATGCCCCCTGGGCTACAGGCTTTCCTTGTTCAGAACCTCAGCATATCTTTGACTTAGCCTATTGGGCCTGGCAAGATGTTCTGGAGAGAAATAATGACAAGAGATAGGCAGTCTGCTGGGGACTGAGGCCATGGTTATCCCTCAGTACCTGTTTCTGTTTGCTGTTGAAGAATCTGTTGGAAGTTAGCCAGTGAGGTGACATCTTTTAATGAGGCATCTGCTTCTCTACTGAAAAGAAAATCATCAGTGAACAGTATATTGTGTACATATTGCAGGATTGTGACTTGGGAAAATTTTTAAAAGATCAAGTCATGGGAGAGCACTTGTCCAAAAAAATGAGGGCTGGGCTGGGAATATAGCTCAGCGGTACAGCGCCTGCCTGGCAAGTACAAGGTCCTGAGTTTGAATCCTGGTACAAAAAAAAAGAGGACTGTCTTTTAATGCAAATAAAGTCTGACCATAAGGTAATTCTGGCCATTTTCCCTCTCTCTTATAGTACAACTGTGTGTATAAAATAGTATCACGATCAATCCTCCCTCTGCATTCTACTTCATCTGTAGGGTGTAGGCAGGCCATGTACGGGTGCAGAAGAATATTAAACTTTTCTTTCTCAATACATCAGTGTCGAACAAATTCTAGTGCTTAAGAAGATAGTCCAAAGGAATAAAAGATCTGGGCGTGGTGACACACACCTGTAATCCCAGCACTCAGGCAGCTGAGGCAGAAGGATTGTTGGAAGTTTGAGGCCAGCCTGAACTGCATAGTGAGACTCTGTCTCAAAAAGACAAAGGAATAAAAGAATTTGATGTTGAGTTTCCCAAAAACAACAGGGGAAAACTAGGTGTCCCTTTTCATTCCTGCTTGGTTTTTATGTGCCCTCAAGGCTTCCCCAAGGTGACCTGCTTCAGAGTAGGTGGCTGCTATCTGGAGAGTGCCCAGAAGATGGGTCGGGCTGGACTATCCATTACTGACGCACGCCCCTGCCTTCTCTAGAAACTCAAATTCCTAACTCCAAAGTGTATTTCCAAAAACAGGTATAAGCTACATCTGATTCCCACTGTAACAGCCATGTCTAAAGAAGGAAGCATTGCTAGCAAAATCAAACCATGATCAAGAGACCCGAAGAGCTGCTTTCCAAGTCTTTGGGGGAGGGGGCGCAGGTTGGAAGTGGTTGGAGCACCTCCCAGGCTGCAAAAGAGGTCACCTCTAGATATGGATAGAGGCAAGTAATGGCTTAGAAAAATCTTCCCCTGGGCCCTAAAGCAAAGAAGTCAGTGAGATGTGTGTTATCTGCCTAGTCACCTAGGCAGTCTCCCTTAGCAGTAAGACAAGGTTACACTTTATTCAGAACCCACTGTTCAGTTTCTACGGCACTATGTCTGTAATGTACTTATGGAACCCGCAAGTTAAAACCTGTACTCATTGTCTGGCAGCCACAGCTTACAAGTTAGCAAAAGTACTTCATACTACTTCATACTACATACATAAACGATGACCACCAGGCTTAGGCGGGGGAGGGCCAGGAGGCCCGGGCCTTGAGAGTGGGAGGGGGTGGGATAAAGGGTAGTATGAGAATTCTGAACTGAATATGTCCTGTTCCCTGAAGTATAATGCTTAGGAAATAGCTCCTCCTGGTGTCACCCAGAAGTTGGTCCTTTGCACTGGGTCTCAGGTTTTGATTTCCCAGACTCAGAAAGAGTGCATAGAACACAGGAGTTGCGGGGGGATTGCCTTCATGTGTGTTGTCCTAGATGGGCAAAATCCCGATGTCTCATCTTACTCAGAGACAGGGTATTTGTTGCTTGTCTAAGATGACTTCCTGTCTTCAGCATTAACAAGTGCTCATTTTCTATGGGCTCAGTTTGAAAATTCTTAGTTGTTAAATAGGAGGGAAAGATTGAGACAGATTGGAACTAAAACCTTTTCAGAGTCTTTTACTCTGTGATCTTTAGAAGAAACATGCTTCGAATAAAAGGGGACAAAGTACAGAGTGACAAAAGAATCCGAGACGAGATCAGAGAACAGAAAGTCTTCTCATGCTCACAGTGAGTTCCTGAGACAGTTTGCCCAGGAGTCCTCACTGTCAGCCTAGAAAGTCAAGACTGAGAAGTCTCAAGAGCTAAGATTCCTTCCTCAGCAGTGGAAGGTTAGAGCAGAGAGGAAACTGAGGCAGAATAGTGACTGTGAGCATGGAGAGGGGATCAGGCCAGAGTATCAGTGAATCCTGTCCTTCCAGATTTAAGGTCGGCAGCCATACTGCTGATAATGGCTGAGGGGTCCTGAATTTATAAAGACATTTACATTTCATAAACTAGAAAAAAGTTTTTAAAAAACATTTTATAGCATTTTACAAATTCACATTTTGAAAACAATTTAAATTTACCATCATTTGACAAAAAACGCATTAAAAAGACAAACGTAAGTGGTGGGACATGATAGCACATGCCTGTAATCTTAGCACTTGAGAGGCTGAGGCAGGAGGAATGCCTCAAGCTCAGGGCCAACCTCAGCTACATAGTGAGTTCAGGAACAGTCTAAACTACATAGTGAGACCCTGTCTCTAAAAAAAAAAAAGACAAGTCTAAAAGGCCAAGACATAAGCAACTGGCAGACAAGAATGACGATTTCTGATTACCTCAATGAGTCAGAATCCATGAGACAAAAGCAAACTCTTCTAACAGTGATCTTGGTGGAACACCCAAAATGATATAGAGTGAAAATAAACTCCTAGCCTGCTGGATGTCAAATATGCCAAGATCCCCAAAGGCACAGAATGAATTCTAAAGAACAACGGGGGTTAAGAGTAGGAAAATTTTGTGGGGGAGAGGACTAGCTCCTGAAAGACAGGAGGGGTCCTGAATGAGTTGCCCACCTTAACACATTTCGAGGATTTAAAACACAAAACTGTTGCAGCTGCTGAAAACATTTTGGTGCAGTTTGTGTTTGGATGTTTTAGGAGGACAAGAGACCCAATCCTGGTAGTCTAAGAGTCACAGGTGAAGGAACTGGGGGCTCCTGGCAGTGCAGTGAGCCAGCAGGTTCTGGAATGTCGGTTTCCTGTATCATTAGCAGCATTGGTGGTAATAAAAGCCAGCTGTAACACTGAGATGTCCCGTTAATCTGCAGACACGCTTGGGAGTTCTGCTCTTTCCAGGGTTGTGCTGGGCATTAGCAAAGGTAAATTAAATCTCAAGAAGCGGAAAAGCCAATAACGTGTGTCAGTTCACGTTAGGAACTGGATACAAGACAGAGACGTAGTCTGGGATGGCTAGGAGAGCCTACCTGGAGGGACAGAGACTGACAGCTTAAGCCCCTAGGATGGGTAAATTGGGGTGGGGAAGGGAAGAGGGAGGGGAGGGGAGGGAGGGGAGGCTGGGCGTGGTGGGGCACACCTGTAATCCCAGCAGTTAGGAGGCTGAGTCAGGAGGATCATTTCAAGTTTGAGACCAGCCTGGGCTACAAAGTGAGCTCAAGGCCAGCCTGAACTGCATAGTGAGACCCTTCTCAAAAAGAAAAAAAAAAAGAAAGGATTCCAAATAATTTCAGTGATACCAGAGATTTACTTTACTTAGTTAAGACCTTTTACTTATAACCAGCGTAGACTAAAAGTAACAGTTTCATAACCTTTTGTCTTAAAGAGTCAGTTCTGTGTTGCCCAGACTCTGACCCCAAGCTCCTGGGTTCAAACAAGCCTCCTCCCTCAGCCTCCCAAGCCGCTGGAGCTACAAGCACATGTCAGTGCACTTGCCATAACCTCCAGTTTTACCTGAAATGATGAGGATAGAAACACTTAGAGAAAGAGACAGCTGCTTGACCTGATACATTAATAGGGTCTACTCGTCACGTAGGACAGTGGCGGCGAACCTATGGCACACAGCCACAGTGGGCACACAAAGCCCCTCTGGGCACATGAGCCAGGTCACGCGAGTACCCCCCAGCAGCCACACATTCAGGTTTAATTGCAGTGTTGGCACTTTGTGATAAATAAATCGGTTGCAGTTTGGGCCCTTGTCTCTAAAAGGTTTGCCACTGATTTAGGATCTTGTCAGTTGTACTCCTGTATGCATTCTGATTGCAGCCTAGCTTTAGGTAGCATTCTGTTGGCATGTGTGGTGGCATCTGCTTTTTTTGGGGGGGTGTTGTTATTGTTTCTTTTTATTTGTTGACATAGGGTGTCACTATGTCACCCTAGTAGTTTTGGTTTTGTTTTGTTTTGGTACATTTTAGATACACATGGTGATTCACTATGTAGTTTAGCCTAGCCTTGAACTGTGTAGTCCAAGCTGGCTTTAAACTTGCTGTGATCTACCTGCTTCAGCTTTGCAAGCACGCGGGTTACTGGTACATGCCACTGTGCCTGGCAGTGCTTTTGTTTTCGTTTTTGAGCCCTGCTAGGGATGTATCCTACTAATCATCTTCAGACTACTTTGTTGACTTAATTAGAAGCTAAGTAATCACTGTAGTTGAGCAAAAGGCTAGAACTCTGTGTGACTGTGACCTCATCTTATTTCCAGGTGATACTGTGGAATCTGCAGAAGGCCCGGCCTCTCTGGATCACACATCTGCAGGAGGATGAGACAGAAGAAATGGAAGGCCCTCAGTCCCCCGGCCAGCTCTTAAACCCTGCCCTCGCCCACTCTGTCTCTGTGGCTTCATGTGGCAACGTTTTCAGTTGTGGCGCAGAGGACGGTAAGGTGCGAGTCTTCAGGGTGACAGGAGTGAAGTGTGAACAAGCACTGGGATTTAAGGGCCACGCTCTGGGGGTGTCCCAGGTGTGCTTTCTGCCGGAATCGTATTTGCTGCTCACTGGAGGGAATGACGCGAAGATAATGCTGTGGGATGCGAGCTGTGGAGTTGAGAAAAACCAGAAGAGTCCTGCTAAACAGAGCCACAGGAAGAAAACGAAGAGGGCAGCTAGCGCCAAGCAGGGTGGGGGCAGGAACACCGCAGCAGCGGACGGGGAGGAACACGGCAAGATGGCGCCCAAGGTGAGCATCGAGCACGGAGACAAGGTGAACTGGCTCGTGGGCGCAAGACTAAAGGGGCAGCAGAACATACTGGTAGCTGACCAGACTAGCTGTATATCTGTATATCCCTTAAGTGAATTTGACACCCAATAAAAACATTTGAAGAAACGTGGTGAAACTTACGTTCAGTCTTTAAAAACGCTGCCTCATTTAAACTGTCTGTGTAGATAATCATGCCATTCCATTGTGTATGCTTTAAGTGGTCTGAACAGAAGATGGTAATTGGGTTACACTCCATGTAGTTAACGGCATTAAAATTTGGAGAACGAGAACGAATATGTATTGAGTACTGACTGCGTACCAGCCAGTTTACATGTATTTCATTTCTTATTGCACATCAGTGAAATGGGCAACTTCCCCCATTTTATTGGCACAGGAATCAAAACCAGAGCTGTTAAGTAACTTGAGAACCCGGGAACACTGAGGGCGGTTACTTGCCTGAAAAGGACTTTGATTGTGTTGTTACGCCTCCTGCCTGGGGACACCCACGTCCTGACCCAAATGTGGTCACATTACAGCAGTTCTTCTGGATCCACAATGTCATGAGGCGCCTAAGCAGGTTGTAAGAGGAAATCTTGTAAGGTCCAAAGGCTGTGCTCACAATCACCTATTTCTGTGTCTGTAAGAAAAGGATTCCAGGGTCAAGGCACTTTAGAATATTATGCAGCAATTCAGGCCACCGCTGGTGGAGCCAGGATAAACTGAAGCCATAAATAAGCAGTTTTTTTAAGCTGGGTGTGGCGGTGCACACCTGTAATCCCAGCACTTGGGAGGCTAAAGCAGGAGGATCATTGCAAGTTTGAGGCCAGCCTGGGCTACAAAGAGTTCAAGGCCAGCCTGAACTACCTAGTGAGACCTTGTCTCAAAAAGACAAAAAAAAAAAAAAGAAGGAAAAAAGAAAAAGCAGAGTTTAAGCCAAGTTTTATTTTATTTTGGTACCAGGAATCGAACTCAGGACCTTGCGCTTGCCAGGCAGGTGCTTTTGCCGCTGAGCTACATCCCCGGCCCCATAAGCCAAGTTTTAGTCAGGATTCATTGTAAGTGATGGAAGCCACATTACAATTGGTTTAACTCTTCAGAGGTTGTGGTTGCTCTGAGAGATGCAACAGACTCTTCTTACCTATTGTTAAGGCATAAAACAGCCAGGCATGATGGCTCACACCTATCATCTTAACACTTAGGAGGCTGAGGCAAGAGGATTGCCATGAGTCTGAACTTTATAGTACAACCCTATCTCAATACAACAAAAACCACAAAAGAAAGAAAGTGAAGGGGTTGAATTAGACATCCTTCAGGTGTCTTCTGTGCTGTCTTACAGAGTGAAAACCGCTATCACAAAACTGTACTCATTTACTTATGTAATTATTGTGATATATTGCTTCTCGGCCTTTTGGCTAAGATCAAGTGTAATTACTGTGATATGCAGGAGAATTTCAGAAAGTAATAAACATTATAGGCAACTTCTTAAGGTTTTAGGAGAATCTCTTTTTTGTGGGTATACCGGGAATCAAACTCAGGACCTTGTGCTTGCCGGGCAGGCACTGTGCCACTGAGCTATATCGCCAGCCCCTAGGAGAAGCTTTTGAAAAATTACCCAATTTTAACTATTTAGCCCAAGAGCAGACACCCACTCATACCTCCTAAGCAAAAGGAGAAATTTACCTTTTTTTTTTGGTATTGGGAATTGAACTCAGGACCTTGCGCTTGCCAGTCAGACGCTGTGCCGCTAAGCTATCTCCCTAGTCCCTGAGAAATTTACTATGAGGACAAGGCAGGGACAGGGAGGATAATTCTCTCAACCTAGAGGTGAAATGTAGCTCCGCTTCACTTGGGTCTCTAACCAGGGAAAACATTAAGAACCAAGGGGGAAGCCAGACATACACAAGGCCTACACTTGTAATCTCTGCACTTGGGAGGCTGAGGCAGGAGGATTGCCAAGAGTTCAAGGCCAGCCTGAACTACACAGAGTCTCTGTCTCCGAAATTTAAAAAAAAAAAAAAGGTGAGTGCACAGCAAAAGAAAGCACTAACAGAGTGAAGACAACCCACAGAATGGAAAACATTTTTTACCAGCTACTCTTTAAAGGACTAACATCTAGGGCTGGGAATGTGGCTCAGCGCCACAAGCACCTGCCTAGCAATTGCAAAGTCCTGAGTTCAATTCCCAGTACCAAAAAAAAAAAAAAAAAAAAAGGACTAACATCTAGAATACATAAAGAACTGAAAAAATATGAGACCCCTGTCAAATTTAAAAGACCAATCCAAAGATGAGCATCTGGGCCAGGGATATAGCTCAACAGCACAGTGCCTGCCTGGCAAGTGCAAGGTCCTGAGTTCAACTTTCAGCACAAAAAAAAAAAAAAAAAAAAAAAAAAATGAGCATCTGAAACAAATAGACATGTCTCAGATTTTTTTTTTTTTTTTGGTCTTTTTGAGACAGGGTTTCACTATGCCTTTCAGGCCTAGCTCACTTTGTAGCCCAGGCTGGTCTTGAACTTGCAACGATCCTCCTTTCTGAGCCTCCTGAGTGCTGGGATTACAGGCTGGGATTACAGGCATGCGCCACCATGCCGGGCTACATTTCTCAGATGAAAAAGTAAGGCCAGGTGGGTGGCACGTTCCTGTAATCCTAGCACTCACGAGGCTGTGGCAGGAGGATCACTGCAACTTCGAGGCCATCCTTGAACAAGTGAGTTCAAGCCATCCCAAACTGCATAGCAAAACCCTGTCTCAAAAAAAAAAAGTTCAAACAGCAAACAAATACATGAAAAAATGTTCAACATCTCTTGAGAAATGCAAATTAGAACAACACTGAGATTCCACCTCACCCCAGAAAGAGTGGCTATTATTATCAAGAAATCAACCAAGAACAAATGCTGGAGGGGTTGTGGGGAAAAAGGAACCCTTCTCCACTGTTGGTGAGAGTGTAGACTGATGCAACTCTTGTGGAAATCAGTGTGGAGATTCCTCAAAAAACTAAAGCCAGATGTTCCCCATTTGACCCAGTTGTGTCCCTTCTAGGAATCTTCTCAAAAGAGTTAAAGGCATCAAACAACAGCAATATATGCACACCCACATTTGTAGTAGCACAATTTATAATAGCTAAATCTTGGACACAGCCCATGTGGCAATCAACAGGTGAATGGATAAATATGGTATTTATATACAATGGAGTACTACTCTGCCATAAAGATAAATTTGAGGCATTTTCAGGTAAATGGATGCACCTTGAGACCATAACTTTAAGTGAAATAAATTAGATACAGGTTTAACTATTGCATTGTTTCTCTTGTGTGAGAAATCCAAAGGAAAAATAAGGAGCAAAAAAAAGGAGGACAGATAGCAGGAAGTAGGAAGAATGTTCAAATGGGAAGGGGAACAAGGTGGGGGAGATGGAAGGGAAAATGGAAACAAAACTTTTATAAATTGGGAGAGGAAGAAGCGTTGAGGGGAAGGAAGGGAAATGGGGAAAAAAGAATTAAGATATATTGTGTATAGGTACAAATACCTATGATGAATGTGATCATTATGCATGGCAAATATGTACTAATCAAAACAAAACAAAACATAAAACCCCACCGGGCATGGTAGCACACACCTGTAATCCCAGCACTTGGGAGGCTGAGGCAGGAAGATCGTTGGGAGTTCGAGGCCATCCTGGGCTACAAAGTGAGCTCAAGGCCAGCCTGAGCTGCATAGCGAGACCCTGTCTCAAAAAGACAAAAACAAAACAAAAAAACCCAAGGGGCGTAGCTTGGTGTAGAGCACTAGCATGTGTGAGGTCCTGAGCTCTATTCCTAGTACCACAAGAAAACAAAACAAGGCAGCCTGTGAGGGCAACCTGACTGTGACATCTGTCACCCCATTGATCAGAGTTGAGGTGGCCGATCTGGCCGGCTAGGCAGTGTCCCTTCCTCTCGCATGTCTCCATGTGTGTCCCTCCCAACACTGTGTGCTTGGTGGAGGAGGTCGACGCTCCCTGAGAGAGGAGGCCCTTTCTGTCCAGGTACAGGAGCCGCCGGCTGCGCTGCCGGAACCTCCACACAAGCTCTCGGGAGCCAGGCAGGTGTACTTCCGCCTCTGTCCTCATGGTCATCTGGCTCTGTCTCTGGCAACTTTTGTGCAAAACATGGCATTTCAGGGCCACATCAACCTATTTCAATGCTGCAAATGAAGCAAACAGTCCAGGTCCAGGTACCAAGTCCCCAAAGATAATCGGACTGGCCCCTCTTAGCTACCCACTCCCATCCAGTCGGCTCTCGTCACACACTGAGCATCACCTAGGGGGCCACCCCCTTGGGTGGGGACGTGGTTCTCAGAGAATCTTGGCCCTAGCAGTCAGCCAGCACTCAGGACAAATGGGAATCTCGTGGACCAAAAGGGCGGCCCCACAGATCTGCAGCCCACCGCTGACATCTGGTTAGTAACTGTATGTTGTGGAGAGTGTCGGCTATCATGTCCCAGTCTGACTCAGTTTACAAGCAAGCAACAGGCCCACAGTAGTTACAGAACCTGAGGAGACGTCTGGAAGCAGAAGAAAGCGCCCAGGTACCATTCTCAATAGTCCAGAGGTTAGCAGGCCGCTCAGGTGACAAATAGGCATGTCCGTGGTCCCCCCTCACAGGTGGGTTTCCAATGGCCCCCATCTTGAGCACACTGAAGAATGCACACAAAGCTAACCAGGTTGTAATCACAGGAACCTGTAGATAAATACTGCCTTTGGTGAAAGGATCTTTGTGGGGCAGTTAAATTATGAATCTTGACACATTGTTAACCATAATTCTGACATTTGTATGCTTATTTTTCTATTTTTATTAGAGTATAAGACGCCTGAGGGTAAGGACTGTTTCACTTCACAGCACACACTTCGGTCTATCCTGGACCCTCAACCAGCTCAGACAATGCTTATTACATGCACTAAGTGGGGAGGGGTGAAATACAAAAAGATGTAGGAGGTAGAGTCAGCCTGAAGGGAGCCCATGGCAGGACCTCCAGGCAACCAGAACAAACTTTGTGTTTCAGATTTTGGGGAGGAGACAGGGGTTTGGGATAGGATCTTGCTATGCAGTTTAGGCTGGCTTTGAACACCCTGGGTAGCCCAGGCTGGTTTCAAACTCACAATGATACTTCTGCCTCAGCCTCCTGAATTAAATCCCACCATCAGCTGGGATTACAGGCCTGCACCACTACACTCAGCTAAAAATATTTTTTTTAAATAAATGGTGGGTATAGCCAGGCATGGTGGCACACACCTGAAATCCCAGCACTCTGGAGGCTGAGGCAGGAGGATCGTTGTGAGTTCGAGACCAGCCTGGGCTACAAAGTGAGCTCAAGGCCAGTCAGAACTGCATAGTGAGACCCTGTCTCAAAAAGACAAAATAAATACATAAATAAACAGATTAAGCCAGGTGTGATGGCGCATGTCTGTAATCCTAGCAC
The DNA here is from genome assembly GCF_000276665.1 of Chinchilla lanigera. Taxonomy (NCBI): domain Eukaryota; kingdom Metazoa; phylum Chordata; class Mammalia; order Rodentia; family Chinchillidae; genus Chinchilla; species Chinchilla lanigera. The sequence continues at coordinate 12,688,891 of NW_004955420.1, read as the reverse complement.
TCGGGAGGCTGAGGCAGGAGGATAGTTGCGAGTTTGAGACCAGCCTGGGCTACAAAGTGAGCTCAAGGCCAGCCTGGACTGCATAGCAAGACCCTGTCTCAAAAAAAGACAAAACAAAACAACAACAACAACAAAAAGATTACATAAACCAAGTGATGGATATAATTAAAGTTTTATATTTGAGTCATTTCTCTGACCAAGATAATATAAGCTTGCCAAAAGCAAAAGAACCTGCTCCAAAGCAGCTGTGTCAAACCCATGACAGGAGAGGCAACTTAGTCTTGGCAAAACACCACCAGCCATCATAGTAAATTAGTGTCCATTTAATATTGTTAGCTGTAATTTAGTTTGCATTAAATAATGTAGATTTATTTGGGTTATATTGCTTAAGAGTTACGTGCCTAGTGTTGAATTTGGTTATATTTAACAAACATTATACTAAAAGGTAATTTTAACGTAATAATTCTTTTTAATCTTTTTGAAACAGGGTCTCGCTATGCAGTTCAGGCTAGCCTTCACTTTGTAGCCCAGGCTGGTCTTGAACTTGCAATGCTCCTCCTGTCTCAGCTTGCCCAGTGCTGAGATTATAGGCGTTGCACCATCACACCCAGCTAATTTTTTTTTTTTTGAGACAGGGTCTGGCTACATAGTTCAGGGCGACCTTGAACTCACTAAGTAGCCCAGGTTGGCCTCCAACTCTCTAAGATATTCCTCCCTCAATTTCCTGAGGTCTAGGATTACAGGCATGCACCACCACATCCAGCTAGCATAATAATTTATTAATAATTTATTAATAATTAATAAGCTTAATTTTTTTTTTTTCTTTTAAAAGTGCAGTGCTCAACCTTGAGTTCAGAGTGTCCTGGAAATCCTGCTGAGCAGCCATTAGCACCTCCGGGTGAGACCAGCCGGGTTAATGGCATTGCTGGGCAATGTGGGAGTTGCAAGGTTAGACCCCATCGGTTTTTGCAAGAAGGAGCGATCCTGTTGTAATGTGGAGGAGCTTTAGCGTAAATCCTAAAGCAGCCAGGGGGCTGGGGATATAGCTCGGTGGCACAGCGCAAGATCCTAGGTTTGATTCCCAGTACCAAAAACAAAAAACAAAACAAAACAAAACAAAACAGGTTGCTTTAGTACTAAAGCAGCCAGGTAGGAAAACTAATCACATTTTTGGCAGGAGACATCCGCATTGTGAAGGACGCCCAATAATCAGGTGGCTCCGGATGCCATAAATGCAGGCAGGGGTGGAGGGTGAGCAGTTCTGATTACCCAGACCCACATAATCTGCCCCAACGGGCCCCAAGTGGCACAGGGCGTCACTACCCCCAGCTCTCCAGAGTGGCACATGGCTTCTGATGACGAGTCAGGACTCAGGCGCTGTGACGCTGCAGAGACGGGGCAGTTTGGAGTCTCTTACCAGTAAGGTTGGGCACACGAGGCAGACGCTTCTCTCTCTCCCTTTTCCCTTACATTTCCTACCTTGAACTTGTCCCCTGGTTTTCTAGGTGGTGTCACTGCTCCTCTTCATGAAGCTTTACTTTTTGAGCCCCTGGGATTTCCGGTCCTTCCTCTGCCCACAAGGTTCTGTAGAGGTTCAGCTCCCCCTAGCGAAACAAGCCACAGCTTTGCCAGCTGCAAACGAATCCATTTACTTAAATTACTGCCTGAACTTTTTTCTTTTCTAGGTGAGCTGGATAATTATATGTCTACCAACAAGGTTTCTTTTTGGCTAATAAGACACTTTTGGCTGAGCATGGTGGCACACACCTCTCATCACAGGGACACTTGGGAGGCTGAGGTAGCAGGATCACTTGAGTTCAGTAGTTGGAGACCAGGCTGGGCAACATAGCAAAACCTCACCTTAAAAAAAAAGCAAAATAGGGGCTGGGGATTTAGCTCAGTGGCAAAGCGCCTGCCTGGCAAGTGCAAGGTCATGAGTTCAGTTCCTGGTACCGGAGAAAAACCAAAAAAAAAAAAAAAAAAAAAGCAAAATAGGGGCTGGGGGTTTAGCTCAGCGGCACAGCGCCTGCCTGGCAAGCGCAAGGTCGTAAGTTCGATTCCTGGTACCAGAAAAATACAACAACAACAAAAAGCAAACCTATTCATGGCTCCAAATAACCATTCATTATTTTTTTTTTTACTTGCATAATAAGAGAAAACCAATTTTAATTCATCAGATTAGAAGCATAACAACAATAATATTAATAATAGAGTACAAATCGGGCGTGGTGGTGCATGCCTGGAATCCCAGCACTTGGAAGGCTGAGGCAGGAGGATTGCTGCGAGTTTGAGACCAGCCTGGGCTACAAAGTGAGCTCAAGGTCAGCATGAATTGCATAGTGAGACCCTGTCTCTCTCTCTCTCTCTTTTTTGACCCTGTCTCAAAAAGACAAAAAAAAAGAAAAGAGAGAGTACATTTTTTTTCTTTGCATTGCTGGGGATTGAACCCAGCCCGGACAACTTACTATTTTTATATCCAAATTTTTTTTTGTCTTTTTTGAGACAGGGTCTCGTTATGCAGTTCAGGCTGGTCTTGAGCTCACTTTGTAGCCCAGGCTGATCTCAGACTCCCAATGATCCTCCTGCCTCAGCCTCCCAAGTGCTGGGATAACAGGTATGCACCACCCTGCCTGGAAGATTTTTGTTTTTTTGCAGACCTGGTGATTGATAATTCTAGGACCTTCACTCTGAGCTACATCCCCAGCCCTTTTTAATTTTTTATTTTGAGGTGGATCTGACTAAACCAGTAAAACTCCCACACTGGTCTGGAATTTGTGATCCTCCTGCCTCAGCCTCCCAGAATGTTGAGGTTACAGGTGCATAATACCACCCCTGTCTTGGCTTGGCTTTGAGAAAGGATCTTGCTATGTTGCCTAAACTGGCCCCGGGTTCTTGGGTTTAGGTGACTCTCCTGCTTCAGCCTCTTGAATACATGGGACTACAGGCTCAAACCACCACCCCCAGCAAGAATACTGTTTTGTCTATTTTTGTATTCAGTTCCAACCCTAATATTAGAAACTCTCAACAAAATACTTACTAGTTTGTAGTGATTGTTTTTGGGTTTTTTTGTTTGTTTGTTTGTTTGTTATTTGTTTTTCTTCCGGTACTAGGAATCAAACTTGCGACCTTGCACTTGCCAGGCAGGCGCTTTGCCGCTCAGCTAAATCTCCAGCCCCTGTAGTGATTGTTAATAAGACTGTTAGCATTAAAATCATAATCATTATAAAAGATGTGGTGAGCTCTTTAAACCTACTTTAGATTGTAATTGAATAATGAAGCTGTTAAAACGTAAGAACAACGTTTCCATCAAATTTCACCCTCGAATATGTAGGTGTATCTGTGTATACATTTCCCAGACCATACAGAGTTGTATCTGGGCGTTGCTCTATATTCATGTACTGTGGGGTCAGTTTGTTTTGACTTTGAGACAGGGTCTTGCTTTATTTTTTTTTTTTAATTTTTATTTCTTTTACCTTTTTGAGACAGGGTCTTGCTATGCAGTTCAAGCTGGCCTTGAAATCCTTTGTATCCCAGGCTGGCCTTGAGCTCTTGGCAATCTTCCTGCCTCAGCCTCCCATGTGCTGGGATTACAGGTGTGTGCCATCACCCCCAGTCAAGGTCTTGCTTTATAGTCTGGGCTGGACTTGAACTCAGTATGTACCCCAGGTTGGCCTCTAACTCATGGCAAGCCTCCTGCCTCAGCCTCCCCAATGCTGGGATTACACCACGACAGGCAGGTCAGTGGCAAATGTTACAGTGTACACCAAGACACCTGTGTTCACATCATCAGTTCTTTGAAACTATATTTGGATGGGCAAGCTATAAAAAGCTTCTGTACTGCATGACCTTTCAGGCAGGAGTTAGATCAAATGCTCAAGTTGCTGCTGCCTGTTGCCGAGTGGAAAACAGCAGAAAGCCCTCAGTTCAGCTATCTATTGGGTTTTTGTTTTGCTTCACTTTATTTCCTTTTGTTTTGCCTTAAGAAGATGAACACAGAAACTACGACCCTGGTGTCCCTGACGGAGGCGATGAAAAGGTTGCTAAGGGCTCCGGGGAGGGTGCAAGCGTGGGGCCGCTCCTTAGAGAAGATGGGGCAGAGACGAGCATGGAAGACAGGCAGGCTCATCAGATCATGTCTTAAGGTCGCTTAGCTCTTCAGATTAAAAAAAAGTAAATTAATAATAAAATTAATAAAAAAAAGAAAACTTAATAATAATTAATAATAATTGCTTCCCATTGCTATCATTTCACTCGTAGGCCTGTACCAAATGCTAGATTTACAAAAATAAGCAGTACCAACCGATCAGGGAGAGAGAACTGAGGAGTTTCCCGATTCCTTGTTGGCTTGTTGGCCAACATTCAGTAAAAGCCCTTTCCTTTAGGGGAAAAGATAAAGACAGTAAGACGTGCCTTCTGCCCTCAGCTTGTAGGGATGATAGAATTATTGAAAAATATAATTTGCAGGGGGAGTGGAATTTAGATAGGGTCTTTCTTCATAGCCCTGCCTGGCCTCAAACTCTTTTTTTCTTTTTTGGTTTTGGTTTTTTTCCCGGTACCAGGAATTGAACTCACAACCTTGCGCTTGCCAGGCAGGCGCTGTGCCACTGAGCTAAATCCCCAGCCCCTGGCCTCAAACTCTTGATCCTCCTGCCTCAGCCTCCCAAATGCTGAGATTATAGGTCTGTGTCACCATACCCAGCTTAAAAAATATAATTTAATGCATGCAACCTTATATTGATGATGTTCCTAAAGAACTAAAAAATGTGAAGGGAGGATAATCAATCCTGTCTTTGACACTAGAAAAAGGACTCTTCACAGAGGGACATTTAAGCTGGATCCTAAAATGTGAGTGGTGTTTATGAGAAAATACAAGATGGGAGGGAATTCTAGGCTGAGGGAACGGTACAGGGAAGCTACATATTACTGACTAGGATGTGTTAGAGGATGGGCAGAAATGAAGGCTAGGCTACGGAAGAAAGGCTGTTTCCCCCTAGGGAGTTCCAGTTTGTCACCCCCCCCCACCAGGAATCGAACTCACGACCTTGCACTTGCCAGGCAGGCACTGTGCCGCTGAGCTAAGTCCCCAGCTCCTTGGGAGTTCCAGTTTGGTTAGGAAGATTCCACTGGACAAGTCAGGGTGGTAAAAAAAAAAAAGGGATATAACCAGGCACAGTGGTACACGCCTGTAAACCCAGATCTCAGGAGGCTGAGGCAGGAGAATCGCCACAAATTTGAGACCAGCCTAGACTATACTGTTGGTTCAAAGCCAGCCTGGGCTAATAGCAAGAACCTTTCTCTACAATCCCAAACCTAAAGTAAAGGAATGTCATCTGTCGTGTTACATGCCTGTGACTGTACTTTAGAAGATCACACGTGCAGGATGGATTGGAAGCTGAAGCAAGGGCACAGTGACACTACTGTGATTGGAAGCCCAGGCAGAAGATGGCGAGGCACTGGTTTAGTGGACATGAAGAGGAGGGGATGGGTTAGACAGAGGTTAACTGAGGCGGGCTGTGGGAGAAGGCAAGGAGCTCTGCAGGTAGAAAGGACTGAGAAAGCAGTGGAAGCCAGACCTGGCCGCACAAGCCTGTGATCCCTGCTGCTGAGACACAAAGATCAGGCGTTTAAGCCCAGCTGGGGCAATTTAGCAAGACTGTTTCAAATAAAACCTAAAAGAAGGGCTGGGGATGTTGGTCAGTGGGAGAGTGCTACACACACGCACGCACACACACACAAATACACACACAAATGCACACACAGGCAGAGGAATTTGAGTTGATCCTTGAAAGAAGGATAGGATCTGGACACAGAACAGGATAGAGAACAACAGCAAAAAAAAGAATAGGGTAGAGAAAGCCACCTTATTAGCTGGGTATGGTGGCGCACACCTGTAACCCCAGCACTAGGGAGGCTGAAGCAGGAGGAATGCTGCAAATTTGAGGCCAGCCTGGGTTACATAGTGAGATCACAAGTAGCCTGAACTAGACAGTGAGACCCTGTCTCAAAAAACAAAAACAAAACAAAACAAAAAGCAACTTTATTATACACTGGTCCCAGGGCTCGCTGGGAATATGACATCAAATCTCAATTTTTTTTTTTTTGTCTTTTTGACACAGGGTCTCGCTCTACAGTTCAGGCTGAACTTCAACTCATTATGTGGCCCAGGCTGGCCTCAAACTCACAACAATCCTCCTGCCTCAGCCTCCCGAGTGCTGGGATTACAGGTGTGTGCCACCACACCTGGCTCTAGATCTCAATCATTGTGAGACTCAAATTCTGTCTGTAAAATAGTAAAAAATGACTGTTTCGCATCTTATGGTTGTAGGGATTAAAGTAATGTTTGGATAAAATACTCTTTAGTAGTGCTACATACCTGTAATTTCAGCACTTGGGAGGCTGAGGCAGGAGGATTGTGAGTTCGAGGCCAGCCTGAGGGACACAATGAGATCCTGTCTCAAAAAACAAAAGAAAGGTGCCAGGGAGATAGCACCAGGTCCTGAGTTTGATGCCCAGTACTAAAAAACAAAACAAAAAAAAGCAAAAACCCCAAAAAGTGAAAAGAAAAGACCAACCTCTTTAAAGTATAAAATATAACTACAAAGACAAGATATGGTCAGTAACTGAAGTTATTAGACATTTCAAAAGTCCAACCATACAAGGAATGAAAAAGCAAGGATGAGGGCCAGAGAGACTGGCAGATGCATGCAACATCTACTCATAATTTGATATTTAAGTATTTAGGGACTGGACGTGTAGTTGGGGGTGAGTGCAAGGCCCTCTGTTTGATCACCAGCACTGCAAAGAACAAAGAAACAAAACCCAACTTTGAGCTGGGCATGGTGGCTCACACCTGTAATCCCAGCACTCAGGAGGCTGAGGCAGGAGGATCGCTGAGAGTTCGAGACTAGCCTGGGCTACAAAGTAAGCTCAAGGCCAGCCTGAACTGCATACGGAGACCCAGCCTCAAAAAGACAAACAAAACAAAACAAAACAAAACAAAAACCAAATTTGTAGCGGTTGTAAATGTTCTTAGAGTCTTAGGTTAAAACAAAAATCTTAGTTTTGTTCTCTGAGCTAACCTTGATGATTCTGTCCTATAGAGTAGACCAAAAACTCCAAGCTTTAGAAGCACAATTCAAAGAACTGGACATCACCAAGGATAATCTGACCCAGAAATTTGAAAACCATAGCAAGACTCTGACAAGCCAAGCTGCGCAAGATGAGCTGTGGACGGCGGTTCTGGCACTCAAGTGAGTACTGCCTGGGAGATCAGTAGGATTGTGTGGTTCTGTAAGAGCTTCCCGTGTTCACTGCAAAAGGGAACCAAAGCCAAACCCATCCCCATAAGCCCATCCTTAACCGCAGCACTCAGGGAGCTGAGACAGGAGGATTGCTGGGAATTCAAGGCCAGGCTGAGCTACATTGAGAAACCATGTCTCCAAAAACTAAAACAAACCATCTCTCCAAAAGCTAAATACCAGTTGGATCTTCCAGTGGGTCTGTACCGAGTGGGCTGTCCTAGTGTAGTGCAATTTATATTTGCACGGTTTTCCACGGCTTACGCAGCTCTCCGTTTCTTGTAGATTCACGTCAATGGAATTGAATATTTTGTACAGCTACGTCATCGAAGTACTTATCTGCTTGCACACTCGTGTGCTTGAGAAGCTGCCAGACCTGGCAAGAGGTCTGCCCACCTTCACCTCTGTCCTTCGACGGAAGGCCAAGAATCAGCATATCAGAGTGGCGTGGGAAGCGGTCCTGGAGGAGAGCGGGCTGCGGGAGGGAGACATGGCGGCGCTCTGCGCCTTCTTCATCGCGCACGGCAGCGAGGCGGAGCACTACGCTGCCACAGCCAGACGCACGTACATTGGGGACGCCACGTTCATGATCACCAGCATGGTGAAAAACCAGGCCTTGCGCGAGGGTTTGCTGCGGGCTGTCCAGGTCATTGACAAGGGGAAAGCAGACAGGATGCCTGAAGCACGAACGTCCTCCCTAAAAGAGTTGCTGCCATCAGTGAGAAGTGAACCTGTCTAATCCCAGCACCGGGGACGCTGAGGCAGGAGGATCGCTGTGAGCTGGAGGCCAGCCGGGGTTATATAGCGAGACCCTCTCTCAAAAAAAGAAAATAAACAAACAAACAAAAACCTGTCATCCTATGACCCAGTGATTCAACATGTAGTAATTTATCTTGGATACTGAAAAAAAAGAAAGAAAGAAAAGAAAAAGGCACAATTTATTTACTATAGGCTAATTTTTATAGCAAAAGGCAAGGGGAGCATTAAATGAATTATGATAAATTGACAGACTACATATTTTTCTGTTCAGCCATATAAAAGAATGAAGCAAGCCAGGTGTGGTGGTGCATGCCTGTAATCCCAGCACCCAGGAGGCTGAGGCAGGAGGATCACTGTGAATTCGAGACTAGCCTGGGCTACAAAGTGAGCTCAAGGCCAGCCTGAACTGCATAGCGAGACCCTGTCTCAAAGAGACAAAAAAGAGAAAAAGAAAAACCCACACACACAAAAAAAACCTCAAAAAGCTCAGAGCTGCAGTTGTAGCTCAGTGCCAGAGCACACGCTTAGCATGTACAAGGTCTTAGGTTCAATCCCAACACCGTATACATACATATAATACAAAAAAACAAAAAACAAAAAACCCTAAAGTGGGGCCAGGGATATAGCTCAGCGGCACAAGTGCCTGCCTGGCAAACGCAAGGTCCTGAGTTCAATTGCTGGTACCAAAACAACCCCCAAAACAAACCAAAAAACATAAATAAAAAAAAAGCTAATGTATAAAATGTGAAACTATATTCTTGCTAACCTCCTTTGAGATTTAAGAATAAAACGTGCGCACTATCACATAAATGATATGCGTGACATAAATAGCTAAGCCCCGAACTGACCCCATCTTGAACTTTATTGCCCAAGTCTAAAGGGAAGGGAAGACAATCCTAAACCCACCTCTAGAAGGCAGGGCACGTGCTCACTCACTGAGTCATTTCTACTCTGGTTTCCGCTGCCACAACTTTCAAAGTTTCTGTGTGATCAACCTTTTTTTTTTGGAAACTAGGTCTCAAAATGTAGCCTAGGCTGGCCTCAAACTCGTGGCAATCTTTCTCCCTCCGCCTTCCCGGTGCTGGGTATAGGCACTTGTGTGCCACCACAGCCAGCTCAAAGATGTTTTTACAATGTTTTCTTTTTTTTTTGTTTTGTTTTTCCACTGTTAAATGAGCTGTTGAACCATGCTCAACAGATCAGACAAAGAGTTATTTATGCTGAAACTCCGGGCCATCCAGCCAAAACTATCTTTCAAAAAAAAAAGGGAAAAAAATCAGAAGAAAATAATAGCCAAACCCCAGTTAGGCCAGTTTTAGCCAGCAAAAGGAAATGCCCTGTGCTTTAACCTTTACAAGGAGAAAAACATGCTGGGCGTGGTGGTGCATGCCTGTAATCCCAGCACCTGGGAGGCTGAGGCAGGAGGATCCTTGTGAGTTTGAGGCCAGCCTGGGCTACAAAGTGAGCTCAAGTTCAGCCTGAACTGCATAGCGAGACCCTGTCTCAAAAAGACCAAAAACAAACAAAAAAAACCCCACAAAAACACATTTGCAAGCACCCATCTGCTATTGAGCTCAGCTCTCAGAACTTGATTCTAAAACTGCAAATAAAAGCTAATTAAGTTCTTTAAACAATTTATTGTGATTCTTTTTGTTGTTGTTGTTGTTGAGACAGGGTCTCCCTAAATTGCTAAACTGCCAAGTCGCCCGGGTTGGGTTGAACTTACAAGACTCTTGCTTCCGTCTCCCAGAGTGCTGTACTCACAGGCATGCACCACTATATCCAGGTTAGGTTTTTTTTCCTTTTGTTTGTTTGTTTTTGTCTTTTTGAGACAGGGTCTCATTATGCAGTTCAGGCTGGCCTTGAGCTCACTTTGTAGCCCAGGCTGGTCTCAAACTCACAAGGATCCTCCTGCCTCAGCCTCCCAAGTGCTGGGATTACAGGCATGTGCCACCATGCCCGGCTACATCACTTTTAATAGCTGCAAGTGTTATAGGCAGCTGAGTTAGACAGAAATATTATAGGCAGTGAGACAGGGCCCGGCCCACAAAGGAGCAAGTATGGAAGACAAGATACCTTGCAAATGGAGACATACTTGCTGCGGGCCAGACCTCAAGACAAAAGTTTAAATAGATCACCCACACACCTCCCTAGGGATGGACATCAGGGATTGATATTCTAAATAGGTAGCGATCACCTTGAAAAGTCACTGACTCAAACCCTCACAGGAAAAGCCCCTGTTCTGTATTCATACTCGCTTGCTACGTGACTCGCTTCCCCATTTGATCCCGATTTAGTCAATTTTACCTGAGCAATTCTTATTGGCTGACCATAGTTTTGTCCCACCTTATGCCCACTTTGTGATTTCCCATTTTTCCTCCCACCTTGGGCCCGTCTCCCCTCCTGGTTTTGCTCTATAAAAATCCTTGGAAAAGACAGGTTCCCTGGGCAACTCACTGGGGCCCCCATTCTGTGCCTCTCTTGCTTTCTTTCCCCCAATAAATATATTCTGCTCTTAAGCTCTGTTGTTCCTAAAATTCATTCTTTGATTTTAGAGAACACAAACTCTGCCCAGATATCATTAAGATTGGCAGTTTTTTCCCCCTATTTCAGAAGGACTTTTAGAAAAACAAACACAAAAAGCCAGTGCGAACACACAGACACATTGTACTGTAAGGAAAAATTGTGTCTTTAAATTTTACAGCACCCCCAAGTTACACATTTTATCGCAGCATCTCCTGTGGAGCTTATCAAGGAGATGCTCTCTCTGTTTCATTTTTTGCTGCCTTCCACCACCCTGAACTGTTGTGTGTCTCTGCCATGTGCCACCCTGCCTTGGAGCCAGCTGATTATGGACTGAAACCTCTACAAACTGTGAGGTAAATAAACCTTTTCTCCTGTTTTAAAAAAAAGATATCATGGAGAAATTCTGGTAATTTATTTACATTGGCTCAGAAATTTGTACCATTGAGGGAAACAATCAAGAGTTTGGTTAGCAACAATTCGTTCAAGTGACAGCCCTTGGTGGGAAGCAGGAAAGAAACATCATAATGAAGCCTACGATGCAAATACGAAGTTCAAGAGCAGCAATGGCTGGGCGAGGTGCTGCACGCCTGTGATCTCAGCACTAAGGAGGCTGAGGCAGAAGGATCTTTGCAGGTTTTAGACCAGCCTGGGCTACAAAGGGAGCTCAAGGCCAGCCCGAACTGCATATCGAGACCCTGTCTCAAAAAAAAAAAAAAAAAAAAGAGCAGCAATGATTTCTGTGAGCAAGTACACAGCTTTGTACCAAATATACTATGACAGTCTTTACAGTAGATATAAAACAAGTTCTAGAAAGAAACAAATATTCAATCTGTTACTACTGTCTAAAAATTGCTGAAATGTGTACAGATAAAAATGGTGTTTTATTGTATAATCAACATGGCAGTCTACAAATTATATATGGTACCAGGAATTGAAGTCAGGACCTTGCACTTGTCAGGCAGGCGCTTTACAAATTATATATGGTAACTTGCGACTTTCTTTTTTTTTTTGAGATAGGGTCTCTAAGCAGTTCAGGTTGGCCTTAAACTCACTATGTAGCTTAGGTTGGCTTCGAGCTCACATCCATCCTCCTGCCTCAGCCTCCCAAGTGCTGGGATTACAGGCGTGCACCACCACACCCAGCTAATATGTGATATTTAACATTTGCCACAGAAAAATGCAACAGTACTAGGAAATCAACTCTTAACATGTCTCTGGTTGAAATTAAGAACTTTAAAGCCTCTGAAATCAGGAATCTCGGGAGAAACCTGGGCCCCACTCAGGCTGAACCCAGTGCAGCTGCGACAGTGAGGCGGGGCGAGGGTGGGGCGGGCAGCGAGGCGCGCACAGGCACCGGAAGTCCAGCCCAGCCATACGCGGGATGCTACCGCGGTTGGGCGATTTTCTGGGCGGGAGGGAGCGGTTGTGACGTCACTAACTCGGCAGCGAATAGGCTTCTGGGCTGGCTGGAGCGAGGTGACGGGCGGCGGGGCTCGGAGTCCCGGGAGACTGCGCGGCGCGCGGGAACGAGGGGACGCTGCAGCTGTCTAGCTGCCCCGCTGCAACTGCAGAACGGAAGTCCCCGGGCCGCGCCGCAGCGGACGGGAGCCGCGCAAGCGGTGAGCGGGAGGAGCAGGAGGAGCAGGAGGTGCCGCCCCGCCGCGGCCGCGCTCGCCCCCGCGAAGACGTTCCCTAGTTACTTGGCCTAAGAATGAAAACGGGCGGAAGCTCGCCGTGCCAGGTGTCACCGTCCGGCTGACCCTCCCGGCGCCTTGCGTCTGCGTGCCGAGCCGCTGCCCCTCTGCTCTCGCTGGCGTCGGCCCGGGAGCCTGCCCCGCCCCTGCCCTCGGCGCCGCGGATGCCGCCTCGTTAGCGCGCTAAGATGGCCGCGCCGCCCGCCGCCGTCCCCGCGCTGTCCGAGTGCCAGTGCCCGATCTGCATGGAGATCCTGGTGGAGCCGGTGACGCTGCCCTGCCGCCACACGCTCTGCAGCCCGTGCTTCCGCGCCACCGTCGAGAAGGCCAGCCTGTACTGCCCCTTCTGTCGCCGCCGCGTCTCGTCGTGGGCGCGCTACCACACGCGGAGAAATTCCCTGGTCAACCAGGAGCTGTGGGGCCTGATCCAGAAGCACTACCCCGCGGAGTGCGGGCGGAGGGCCGCCGGGCAGGAGGCGGAGCGCGCGGGTGAGTGGCCCCGGGGCTTCGCGAGGAGCCGCCGCGGTTCCCTTTTTAAAAAGGAGGGGGACTGTAATCCCAGCGGTCGGGAGGCTGAGGCAGGAGGATCGTTGCGAGTTCGAGACCAGCCTGGGCTACAAAGTGAGCGCAAGGCCAGCCTGAGCTACATAGCGAGACCCTGTCTCAGAAAGCCAAAAAAAAGGGGGGTGGGGTGGGTGGAACCCGACTAGTAATTTGTCTTTGTATTTTGGAAGTTTTATGGAACTTCTCCGCTTGTATCGACATCCAAGGCAGGATTTTTGTCTATAGTTAAACTGTCCGAGCTGTGCGCATAGGGTGCAGCGGCAGCAGAAGGAAACTGCTGAGTGCCGTATTCCTGTTTCTTTTACCTTCAGTTTTCTCTGACGTACAAATCTGTACATCTCCATTATATCTCTGTTTTGTATTTTGTTTTCTTAAGCATACGGCAAACCCAGAATAGCTCCCCCCCACCCCGTACTGGAGAGTGACCCGAGGACCTTTGCACTAAGCTACATCCCAGCCCCCCTATTTTTATTTTCATGTTTCTGATTTCGAGACAGAGTCTCACTAGTAGTCCACTCTTGGCTCCAACTGGGAGCTCTCCTGCTTCAGCCTCTCGGAGTGCTGGGATTACAGATATGCGTCACTGTCCTTGGCTCCAGTTCCACTTAGTGCAGTCATTTTTAGCGAAAGCCCTTCATCATGTAGAGCTCGCCTCAACTAACGTAAGCAGTAAACTATTCAGTGCTTCCTGTGCTGTGGTGCATCTGCCGTTTATTTATCTTACTATATGGTAAAAACTTTTAATAAACCTTTCCATTTTCAGCATTATTAAGCAATAGTTATAAAAAACAGCTTTATTGAAATACCACACCCTTCCCCAATTCAGAGTTCCATTAATGAGTTCTCACATACCAATTTAAAAAATGGATGAAATACACACACAAGTAAAATTTGTCATTTTAACCACGCGTGGGTGTGGGGGATGCTCTTAGGGCCACTTACAGCTTTAGGGGGTGCTAAGCAGGAGCTTCACTGTAGAGCCGCACAAACCCGTGCTCACTTGAACCATTTTGAAATACACAGTTCATTATCACCCCACTAACCATTTAGGTCTGAATTATTTCGCTTGGTCAGTACTTCATTTGGAGGTCTTTTTGTGGGCATAGTGTGTTACTTTTTTTTCTTTTTGGAGGCAGGGTCTCACTATGTAGCCATGTTGGCCTCGAGCCACGCCTGACTGGGTTGTTACATTTTGTTTATCCATTCATCCTTTAATAGACATTTGGGGTTTTTCTTTCTTTTGGTTATTTGAATACTGCTGGTGTGAATAGTCACATACAAATATTGTTTGGTTGTTTTCACTTCTTTTATATATAGTCATCTCTTGGTATCAAAGGGGAAGAACTCCAAGGTCTTCTTCAGATGCTAAAATCTCTAAAGGCCTGACTTCTTTATATAAAATACTGTAATTCTTGCTTAAAAACAAGCAGGGTAGCTGGGCGTGGTGGTGCACGCCTGTAATCCCAGCACTTGGAAGGCTGAGGCAGGAGGAGGATCATTGTGAGACCAGCCTGGGCTACAAAGTGAGCTCAAGGTCGGCCTGAACTGCATAGGGAGACCCTGTCTCAAAAAGACCAAAAAAAAAAGAAAGAAAAAAACCAGCAGGGGCTGGGGGGAGGGGAAGCAG
>NW_004955420.1:12672151-12674073 GCF_000276665.1 Chinchilla lanigera | reverse complement strand
TAAAATTCTAGTTAAGATGGCTAATTTTATGTATTGATGCCGGGCATAGTGGCACACCTGTAATCACAGCACACAGGAGGCTGAGGCAGGATTGCTGCAAGTTGGAGGCCAGTCTGGGTTACATAGTGATAACCCTGTTTCATAAGTAAATGAATGAATGAATCAACAATTTTCAGGGACTATATTTGGTTGAGATTTTTCTGTGTGTTTTGTTTTTCTTTTTTGTACCAGTAATGGAATTTAGGACTTCGCTCTTGCCAGGCAGGTGCCCCCACCCCTGTATCTGGCTGATTTTATAGCTTTCCTTAGCTAGGGGAGGTTTCATTGGAGAATAAATCTGTGGATCACTCCAGTTCTGGAAGTTGATCTTCCTCCTTTTTTTTTTTTTTTTTCACGTGAATGTTACTGATGCTTGACTTGCAGAAGAGAATGCAGAGTCAGTTCCTGATTGGTGTGGTGGCACATGGTTTCTGGTTGGCATGGTGCTGCATGCCTGTATTCCCAGAATTTGGGAGGCTGAGGCAGGAGGATTGCTATTTTCATTTTTGTTTTGTTTTGTTTTTGAGGCATGGTCTCAGTATGTAACCCAGGCTGGTCTCGAACTCATGGCTCATGGTGATCCTCCTGCCTCAGCCTCCTGAGTGCTGATTACAGGTGTGTGCTACCAGGCCAGGCCTTTCACTATGAAAATTTTAAGCATACAGAGAAGGTGAAAGAATTTTACAGTGAATAGTCACATCATACACATATGTGGTGATTAACGTTTTGCTGGACTTCTGTGTCACATATCACCAGTTTGTGTCATTTTCTCATTACCTCACTCCCCTCTAAATGTGTAAGTATACATATTATTAAATAGGGACCAGTATTTGTTTAGGACTTTTTTGGTGTCCAGGGCTTGAACCCAGGGCCTTAACCTCTTAACGGTTTACTCCACGCATCCCTGGGGCAGTGCTGGGGCAGCGCGCTATCTCAAGCATCACTTGGGCAGGTGTCATTTCAGCCAGTTGGGGTTTTTTTGTTTTGTTTTTGTTTTTGGTCTGAGACAGGGTTTCACTATGCAGTTTAGGCTGGCCTCAAACTCCTCCTGGGTGCTGAGATTACAGGCATGCACTGCCACGCCTGGCAACTAGTCGATTATTGTATTATCTTACAAAAATTAATGGAAAAATACGCAACTTTTGGTCACCCCGTACTCACATAATTGAACTTGTCGGTGGTTAAGCATGCTGGGCGAGTGCCTGGGCCGTAGCCTCAGCCTGCAGTCTTCTGGTACAGAGTTGACATCTACGGAATGCACAGATGTTCCCTGCGCCTTGACTGAGTTCTGTAGAACTCTGTCACACCAGTCCTATCAGAGTGCAGATCACCCTGCAGGCTGGCTCTGTCTCTTTCACTTGGTCCTTACCCCACCCACCAAGAGTCAACACTGGTTTTGGTTTTTTCCACCATGAATGAGTTTTGCCTGTTGGGTTTTTCCACCATGGAATTTTGCCTGCTCTAGAATCTCATGTAAATGGAATTTTGTTCCATTTCCTAAGGTACCATCACTGAGTGCCACCAGCTAGGTGGCTTAAAGTAACCGAGATCGACTCTCCCTTCTGGAGGCCAGAAGTTCAAAATCATGGTGGGAGCAGGGACAGTCCATTGAGGCTGTGGGACAGAAAATCCCTTGCCTTTCTTTTGGCTTGTGTGGTCCTTGGTAACCTGGCTCCAGGCTCTGCCTCTGCAGGCACCCCCCACCCCCGTCAGTTGTCCCTATGTGTGTGTCCTTACTTGGCCAGCTTCTCTATATCTCCCTCCTTGATACCAGGCACACTAGATGAAGAGCCAGCCCTACTCCAGTGTGAACCTGACTCATTACATCTGTAATATCCCTGTTTGCGGTGAGACCCCATCTTGGTTATGGGGATCAGGACTCT
>NW_004955420.1:12669893-12671336 GCF_000276665.1 Chinchilla lanigera | reverse complement strand
CTGCATAGCAAGACCCTGTCTCAAAAAGACAAAAAAAAGAATAAACACTGTGTAGCCCAGGCTAGCGGTGAACTCCCAGGGGTCTTCTGACCTCAGGCTTCTGAGTTCTGGAGTTATAGGCTGGGCTACCATGCCCAGTTGGGAGGCACAGTTTAACCCACAACAGTAATGGGGCAGTCTGTATTGTTTTGTAGAAGTTTGTTTTTCTCAGCATGGGATTTGAGGTTCATTCTTGTGTTGATAATAGTTTGTTTCTTTCCTTTTTTGAAAAAATATTTTGAGCTGGGCGTGGTGGTACACGCCTGTAATCCTAGCACTCGGGAGGCTGAGGCAGGAAGATCTTTGTGAGTCTGAGACCACCCTGGGCTACAGAGTGAGCTCAAGGCCAGCCTGAACTGCATAGTGAGACAGGGTGTCACTCTTGTAGCCCAAGCTGCTGGACTTGAACTCACTGTGGAGCCCAAGCTGGTCTCAAACTCATGCCTCAGCCTCCCAAATACTGGGAGTTACAGGCATGTACCACCATGCCCAGTTTACTTTCTTTCTTTTTAAATCTCATTCTGTGTGACTGTTACAGTTTGTGGAACATTCTCCAATGGATGGTGTGTCACTTGTTTCCAGCTTGACTAGGATGAATAAAGTTGCCAAGAAGATTCTTGTATAGGTTGCTTTGTGGCCATACACCTTCATTTGCATAGGTAAATACTTAAGAGTAGAATTGCTTAGTCGTAGAATAGGTGCATATTTGATTTCATAAGAAACTGCCAGACAAAAAGACCCCCCCTCCAAAAAAAAAAACAAAACCAGGGCATCATGGTACACATGTGTAATCCCAGCACTCAGGAACCTGAGGCAGGAGGATCTCAAGAGTTGAGGACAGCCTGGGGTACACAATGAGTTCAAGGCCAGCCTGAACTGCATAGGGAGACCCTGTCTCAAAAAGACAAAAGAGAGAAAGGAAGAAACTACCAGGCATTTTTCCCCGATACCATTTTATAATCCCACCAACATCTACAGATTCTGGTTTCTGTACAGCTTCAACAATCTTTTAGTAATATCTCTGTTTTTAATTTTAACCATTCTAGTGGATTCATAATAGTGTCTCATTGTGGGGCTTTTTTTTTTGAGACAGGGTCTCACTGTAGTTTAGGCTGGCCTTGAACTCACTATATAGGTCACGCTGTCCTTGAACTGACTGGTGGTGATGCTCTTGCCTCAGCCTCCTGAGTGCTGGGTTTATAGGCATGTACCACCACGCCTGGATTAAACATGTTTAAAGTAAGGTCCTGGGGCCGGGGATATAGCTCAGCGGCATAAGCTCTTGCCTGGCAAGCCTATGGTCATGAGTTGGATTCCTGGTACCAAAAAAAAAAAAAAAAAAAAGTATAATCTCGGTGGATCCTAATCTTTTATGACAGGTACTACCCTTATAGGGGGGGGAAA
>NW_004955420.1:12643971-12668678 GCF_000276665.1 Chinchilla lanigera | reverse complement strand
TTTTTTTTTTTGGTGCTAGGAGTCGAATTCTGGACCTTGCACTTGCCAGGCAGGTGCTTGTGCTGCTGAGCTATATCCCCAGCCCATCAGCATTTTTAATCATACCTCCTATATCTTATTTTGTACTTAAAATGTGTCTCATTTTGGCTGGTTGTAGTGGTACTTGCCTGTCATCCCCAGTACTCAGAAGGCTAAGCCAGGAAGATAGCAAGTTTGAGCCTAGCTTGAGCAATTTAGTGATTTTTTTTTGTCTAAATGAAAAGTTAAAAGAGCTAGCTCTGTAGCTCGGTGGTGGAGCACTACCAGTACCACCACCAAGAAAGTCTCCATTTGGACTAGTTACATTTTAAATGTTCAGTAGCTACAAGTAGCTCCTGGTTGCTGTACTGGAAGGTGCAAACCTGGAAGATTTAGTAGACTGTTGTTAGAGGACGTAATTGTAACATGTTGTCCAAGCAGTATAAAACCCTGAGTGAGTGTTTTAAAGGATTATATTTAATCCTTATTACCGGGCTAGAATATAGCTCAGTGGCATAAGTGCCTGCCTGGCAAGTGCAAGGTCTTGAGTTCAATTCCCGGTACCAAAACAAAACAAAACAAAAAATCCTTATTACCATACAGTGAGAATAGTCTATAGGATGCGTTAGACTACAAGCAAAAAAAAACCTTGGGCTGGATGAACCTCAGCTTGTATGCATGCCAACATGCAGAGGGAGCCAGCCTGGTGGTGCAGGTCTGTAATCCAGCACTTGGAGGCCGAGGCAGGAGGATCGCCAAGGGTTTGAGGCCAGCCTGGGCTCCACAGTGAGTTGAAGCCCAGCCTGAACTACATAGCAAGACTGTCCAAAAAACCAAAACAAACCAAAACCATCCAGAAGAAAAAGCACTGTCTTCTGTGGCTATCCTTTACAAGCAAGAGAATTAAACACACATAGGTTTTATTGTTACTCTGAGAATTGAACCCAGGGCCTTCATACTGAGCTACATCTCTAGCACTTTTTTCATATTTTATTTTGAGAAAAGACCTCATTAAATCGCCCAGGCTGTCCTTAAACTTGCAGTCCTGCCTCCACCCTCCAGAGTGCTGGGATTGCAGGGGTGCGCCACCCTGCTCCACTTAACACAGAAGTTCTTCAGCAAACTCTTCCTGGTCTTCCTTAGTCTCCCTCCCTCCCTGCCTCCCCTTCTCTCCTCTCCTCTTCTGTCCTCCCTGCCCTTCTTCTTTCCTTCCTTCCTTTTCTTTCTTGGCAGGGTCTCACTTTGTAGTGCAGGCTGGCCTTGAACTCATTATATGCCTCCAACTCAGGACAAATCTGCCTCAGCCTCCCAAGTACAGGCATGTGCCACCACATGCAGCTAATTTCTCATTCACTGGAATTGAAGAGCTTACTCTGGAATCCAACCCTTCCCATTGCTAAAGTGGTTCTTGCCTTATTTCTTCCACACAAGGTAGATGAAGAATGGGTGCGTGACCACACATTTCCTCGTACTCAGCTTCCCCGTGCGTTTCCCTCCGCCCCTGTACGCAGGCAGCGGTTGGCAGCATCTGTTTCGTTCCTGGCCGCTGTGCTGGGGCTCGGTCGGAGTGTCACAGAAAGGCCCTCTCCCCCTGGGTCAGGTTTATCTTCCCTCCTCCTTGCCAGGGTCAGGTTCAGGAGGGCAGCTCTGCGTCACGAAGGGAGACCTGCACGGCGCGGCCGCCGCTGTGCCAGACTGGGGCGGTGTGGGCTTCGGCGGGCCCTGCAGGCTGCTGCGGAAGGCTTCCTAGGAGCCCTGGGTTTGGCTTTGTTGCGGGGGGTTGTTGTTTGCTTGTGTGCTTTTCTGAGACAAGGTCTCTATGTAGCTCAGGCTGGCTTTGAACTCTCAGCAGTTCTCCTGCTTCAGCCTCCAGAGTACGGTACTGGGATCTGAGAGCCCTCTGGAACTACTGCGTGCATTTTCCTGTCTGGATTTGTACTTTTAACTCTTGGCCAACTTGTTCTGGCTTTCCTTCACTTTTTTCATTCTCTTTTTTGGTTTTTTGAGATGTTGTCATTACGTAGTCCAGGCCAGCCCTGAAATCACTGTGGAGCCCAGGCTGGCCTTGCACCGGATCATCCTGCCTCAGCCTTCTGAGTGCTGGGATGCTGGTGCCACCACACCTGACCCCTTTTACGATTCGTCTTATGAAATGTTGTAAGTACATTAAGAAGTGAAGGATCGCCCTTTGTTAATCATTTTTAAGGTGGAGGCTGAGCGACGAGCCAGTGAGGAAGAGGAGAACAAAGCCAGTGAAGAATACATACAGAGGCTGCTGGCGGAGGAAGAGGAGGAAGAAAGGAGACGGGCAGAGAAGAGGCGAAGCGAGATGGAAGAACAACTGAAGAGCGATGAAGAGCTGGCAAGAAAGCTGAGCGTTAATATTGTGAGTGTGAGGAGAGCACTTGGAAGTACGAGCATTCCTCTTGCCCTGACTGTGTGTTTTTGTGTGTGTTTTATTTTTTCTTTTTGGTTTTGTGTTTCCTGGTACTGAGGATTAAACCCAGGGACTCACACGTGCTAGGCAAGCAGGCACTGTACCACTGAGCTACACCCCCAGCCTAATTCTTAGTAATACATTAAACTTGAATTTTACTGTTTTATGTTGTTATTAAATTGCTGCTTGTGAGAAAAAGGCAGGATGATAAAACACATGCTTGAAGACTAAAGGAAGCCGGGTGTGGTGATGCACACCTGTGATCCCAGCACTCGGGAGGCTGAGGCAGAAGGATCGCTGCAAGTTTGAGGCTAGCCTGGGCTACATAGGCCCTGTCTGCATTAATTTTAAAAAAAAGGATACAGTGGAATCTGGCGATTTAAAAGAGCCCGGTGGGATCACCTTAGAGTCTTTGAAAATCCAAATCCTCCTATGTATCTAAATGCGCTGAACTCTAAATCCCTGGGCCTGGGGTCTGGGGAGTACCATCTCCAGAGGGTGTCAGACCTTCAGTACAGTTTCTGTGCATTTAGACAACAGAGATCTCAAGTTATGCTTACCCAAATGAGGGAGACCTAGAATTACGGAATTTTTTGATTTTGGAAAGCTTGTCATAGTAAATATACACAAATTTTGGATTATATCCCCCTCCCTTTTTTGTGAGACGGGATCTCACTATGTAGTACAGGCTGATCTTTGAAGGCAGTACGTAGCCCAGACCAGCCTTGAACTTAGGGTCCCAACTTCAGCCTCCTGAGTGCTGGCATTACAGGCATGTGGCACCAGGCCCGGCTTGCCCCTTTCTATATATCTTTTCTCAATTTAAGTAAAATACATTTAGAAATAAAAGGTATTAAGTGGGATAGGGAAGAAAATGCACTGAAGAAGAGAAGGTATTAAGTAGTAGGATAGGGAAGAAAATACAGTGAAGAGGAGAATTCGGAGTCATTGATGCCAGTTTTTCAGAGGCCTGTTGTTTAATCCTCACAGTTTTCATATGGGATTATAAAAGCAGATTTATTGAAATTATAGAATAAAGTTTGGTTAAATATGAAAGTCTGGTGACGGAACAATCATCTAAACTTTTCCAGTAGTGTAAAAACTTCCTGATTCCAGCAAGTATTTGTGGTATTTATTGATATGCCCTTAAAGCACAGACTCTTTTTAAAATTTTTAGTACTAGAGGTTGAACCCAGGACCCCTGGTAAATGCTCTGTCAGCTAAGCTAGACTTCCCAGCCCTTCAAGGCTGGCCTGAACTCAAGACAGTTGTCCTGCCTCAGCCTCCCAAGGGCTGGGATTATAGGCACACCCTATCACACCTGGCTAGCCTGCCTATTATTGTGCTTCATAATGTATATTAAAAGTTAGACCAGTGTAAATGGACTTCATTTTTACAATCATCCCTCAGTGTCCGCCAGGAATTAGTTCTAAGACCTCCCCCAGATGTGAAAACCTGAGAATACTAAAGTCCCTTAAAAAAAAAATAGTGTAGTTTTGCCAGGCATGGTGGTGCATGCCTGTAATTCTAGCACCAGGAGGCTGAGGTAAGAGGTTGAATCTATGGGTACAGAACACGTGGGTTTAGAGGGCTGTCTATATTGAGTTTTCCATGGTCAGTATTTTTTGAAGTGTGTGTAGCATTTAAATACATTTCCTGCTAGACGTGGTGGCGCACACCTGTAATCCCAGCACTCCAGGAGCCTGAAGCAGGTGGATCCTATACAATTCCTAAAAAATTCTGAATTGATTAGTCCAGTAATTAGCTTGTTTTATCATAAAATATTCCTTAACATTGCCCTTTTTATGCTTTTTTTTTGCGGTTGAAGAATAATTTCCATGAGAAAAGTGTCTTGGCTTCTCCCTCAAATTCCAGAAAATCTGATCCCGTCACAACCAAGTTGCAAGAGAAAAATAAGAACAAACAGAGAAACACTGGAGATATACAGAAGTAAGTGAGCACGACCACCTCACTATTGGGCAGTGCCCCTTGAGCCTCCGCCGTGTGTTCTCGTTAGGCCTCTGATCAGGAGGGCTTCCCGTCCGCTCGGGGTAAACCCCTGTGGGGAGTCTGAGACAGATGTGAAGGGAAAGAAAGCCGCTCCCACGTCTCATTCCTGGCCTGCTTTTTACCCCACCGCTTTTGACAGATTAGCACTTTTTATCTTCTTTGGTCTAGACTCGCGTTAATTCCCATTTCCACAAAATGAACCAGCTGGATACCTCTTCCTCTTGGTTTAAATTCCAGTTAAAAACGCTGTAGCCTCATCCACTTTCTTTGGAAGGGTTGAAAATGTGGAGCCTAGGAAACCCCCGTATTAGTCAGCTCTCGCATTGCCGGATGCAGCGTCTGGCGCTGACAGCGCGAGGAGGAGGGTTTGCTCTGGCTCACAGTTTGAAGTGGGTGCGCTCTGTGGCCGGCTGTCTCCAAGGCAGAGACTTCATGGCAGCAGGGCGAGGGGAGCGAAGCCATTTAGTTCATGGCAGCCAGGAAGAGAGAGGGCAGGGGACCGACCGGATGTAGTGCCCAAGGTCACACCTCCATGTCCTGACCAGACACACTGAGGATGCTCTACCAACCCACTGGGCAGCTTCCAAGCCAATCATGTGGATACCCTGAGGCTTAGCTCCGCCCCCTCTGCCCCTTTTTTCCCAGTTTATGAATCATTTCTTCCCTACCTTATGAGAAATCATGAATGAGGTTGTCATTGGTGGCGTGACTTTATTCCTCCTAGTGCCCCTCTAGCATCACTAAACAGGTAGACTCGATGGCTCCTAAGGACGTAAGGGTTGTCCTAGTGATTCATAACCCGAGGAGATAGAGCCACTTGTCTAGACTTGGAAAACATGGAAGGGCTTCCGGTTCAACTGAGTAAATCCATGTAGGTCACTCAACCTCCTTCCAAAATTTGTTGAAAAAAAAAAAAATTGTTGAAATTTTGTAATTGAAGACTTGAAAGAAATGAGGTAGTTGCTATTAAATAAAATAATAGGTTTGGAATGCAAAGTAAAAGTCAAGACAAAACCATTAAAAGACAAAAGGCATAAATAGGTATTTCATAGGGAAGGGGAAGTAGATGGATAAAAAAGAATTAAGATGTGTTATATATATTACCAGTACCGCATGACAGGTATGATCATTATGTATGGCAAACATGGACTGATACACTTTAAAAAGAGCATAGGTGTTTGATTATGACATAATCTACTTGGTGATATAACTCATGAATCTGTATATGTAAGTGCTTTGAAATAGAGTAACACCTTGTTTCATGAACGCTTCTCTTTGCAAAAGATGTGGTTCAGAAAAGTATTCAGAATTTTGCTTCTGTTCACAAACTCTGCATCAGGTGACAGACATGACCACGGCCATCTTCCCCCACCCAGAAAACAAGTTTGTAAACCGAGGTACCACTGTATATAAATATTAAAGATTACTAGCGATAAACCAGTGAACTTAGAAATAGATACACAGAAACTGATAGTTTATTAAAGTTAAAAATAGTTAAGGGACTGAGGGTGTAACTCTGTGGCAGAGTAGGTATTTAGCATCCATGAGGCCTTGGGTTTAATCCCCAGGATCACACACTTAAAAAAAAGTTAAAGCAGAGCCAGGGACCCTGCCTGTAATCCCAGCTACGTGAGAGGCTGAGGAAGGATCACTTCAGCCAGAAGTTCAGGGCCAGCCTGGACAAAATGGAGACTCTCTCTTTAAAAAAAAAAAAAAAAACTGAGCAAGTGGCTCATGTATGATTCTAGTTACTTGGGAGGCTGAGGCAGAACACAGGTTAGAGGCCAGCCTGAGTAAATTAGCAAGACTCGTGTTAGCGCACACCTGTAATCCAGCACTCTGGAGGCTGAGGCAGAAGGATTGCTGTAAATTCGAGGACAGCCTGGGCTACAAAGTCCAAAGCCAGCCCATAGTAATGAGAAAAAAATTTTTAAGGGGTTGGTGTTTTTAGCATAATGATAAAGCGCTTAGCTGGCATGTACAGGCCCCTTGCTTAGTCCCTAGTTACCCCCCACCAAAAGTCATTTTCCAGTCAGGTATTAATGGCCAATAAGCACGTGAAAAGATGTTCAACATCATTTGTAGCTGGGCATGGTGGTGCACACCTGTAATCCCAGCACCTGGGGACACTGAGGCAGGAGGATTGCTACAAGCTCTGGGCCAGCCTGGGTTTTATAGTTAGTTCCAGGGCAGCCTGACGTATACAGCAAAACCCTGTCTCAGAACAGAACAAAACAAAACAAAACATCATTTGTTATTGGACAAGTGCAAATTAAAACCACAATAAAATACTACTTCACATGCAATAGGGTCGCCCCATTTTTTTGTTGTTGTTTGGTTTAATTTAGTCTTTCAAGATGTAGTCTTGCTAAGTAGCCCAGGCTGGCCTTAAATTCTTGGGATCCTCGTGCCTCAGCCTTCTAAGTGCTGGGACTAAAGACACATCACCATCCAACCTGGCTTTTAAACTTTTTTCAATAATATTTAGTTTTGACTTTTATTTCTTTCTGTACTTTTAAAATTTTATTTATTTTTTAACTAAGGTGTCAATACACTCAACTTTTTTATTCCCTGAGCACTAAGAGTTTGAACCCAGCGCTTCCCACATGCTAGGCAAGTGCTCTACCCCTGAGCTACACCCCAGCCCTGTCCTGCTCCAGGTTTACGTGGGAGCAAGGAACGCACTGATAAATCAGCTGGCCAGGACAGCAGGCATCCTTGGGCATGGCAGTCACCTGGCTTTCTTGTATTGGCCACATACCACCTGTCTTTCAAAGTGTTCCAACTTTGATAATTTTTTTGAAGGTATTTGTCACCTAAGTCTCAGTTTGGGTCAGCATCCCAGTCTGAAGCGGGACAGGAAGTCAGGAGGAGCTCCGTCTCTCAGGTATGTTGGTGACGAAGATGTTCTTAGGGAGGGTTGTTAATGCTGTAGGTCACTCCTGCCTATCGTTCCTTTTTTTAAGGCATGCTGGGTACTGGAACACCCTGGCTCAGTCACTGGACTCACCAGGCTAGGACTCAGCAAGCCTTTGCGCTCAGGCAGGGGAGCGATTTAGTCTTTGCCGTCAGTACAGCTATGCGGTCATGCGCTTGAAGTGCGGGAGCCTCCAGCCCATATATAAGCAAATGAGTGGCCTGGCTTCCAGGAAAGCTTGCCGAGATTGCCGCAGCCTGGAGCTGGGCCGTGGGGCATAGTTTCCTGATCTCTGACCTGGATGCTCAGTCACAAACCGAGTAGGTTACACCTGGCACCAGCATCTCTTCAAAAACCCTGAGATGGGAAGCAGAGCACGCAGGACAGCGTTAGGTGCGCTGTTCACTGAGCTCCCGAGTGACTGGCTAGAAGCAAGGCCACCTTTAGTCGGTCATTTCTGAGAACAGCCCAGGAACACACCCAGCCGGAGTCGGAAATCAGAGAGCCTCAGGCTCATAGGGCACTCACAGGCCTGGCACAGACGCAGCGCACCAGTCAGGGTCCTTGTTACTGTAAGCTGGAGTGGTGGCGCGAGACACAGGTGACATTTTACCCTTCACAGGCTTGCTGGGGAAGAGGGATGCATGGCAAAGTCAGTTTCCCGCAGAGGAGTTTGGTTAGCTGTTCGCTTACGGGTCTTTTCCATTCAGCTGGGTGATTTTATACCACTCAGCATCTAATGAACACTTGCTGTATCCCAAATAATGTGTGTGTAATTTCCCTCAATGTTGTCACGATGAGCCGGGTGCACCCCTGTAATCCCAGCACTCAGGAGGCTGAGACGAGGAGGATCACCATGAGTTTGAGGCCAGCCCAGGCTACAAAGTGAGTTCAGGCCATCCTGAACTGCAGAGCAAAACCGTCTCTTGAAGAAAAACTACCACAACTATCAGCTCTATAAGGCAGCTGTCCTTGTGCTCAGGATTAGTAGAGAGGTGTGCTAGGGCTGGGATACTTTTCCTACCCCAAATGTCACATCCAGAGCAAAACTAGACGAGCAGCCTGACTTACCTAAGACGTAAGTGAGAAGAAAATTAGACTGGCTAAGGCAAGAGTTCTTAACCTAAGAACTATGTTTTGCTAACTTCTAATTTTAGTATTTCCTTTCATTTTGAAAGTATACAGCAAACCGATGCCATTGACAAAATGCCTATGCCTTTGTCACTGGTAGAAAACCTGTGTTTTCACATCACATTTCATTTATTACAGATTTCTTGTAATATTTATTTGATATCAGAGTGGATATTCTTCAGAAAACTAAAAATAGAAATTTCATTTGACCCAGTTATCCGGGAACACTTGTAGGTATCTTCCTGAAAGATTTAAAATCATATTACAAGCCGGGTGTGGTGGTACACGCCTGTAATCCTAACACTCAGGAGGCTTAGGCAAGAGGATTCTTGCGAATTCAAGGCCAGCCTGAACTTCACAGCAAGGCCCTGTCTCAAAAAGACGCCCCCCCAAAAAAAGTCATAGGCAGCCAGATGAGATGGCACACGCCTGTAATCACAGCACTTGGGAGGCTGAGGCAAGAGGATTTCTGTAAGTTCAACGCCAGCCTGAACTACATAGTGAGACCTGTCTCAACAACAACAAAAAAATCATATTACAGAGATACATACGTATCCATGTTTATAGCAGCATAGTTTATAATAGCTAGATCTTGGAAACTGCATGTGTCCATCAGCAGATGAATGGATAAGGAAAATATACGAACCAGGCATACACTGGGTGCATGCCTATAATCCCAGCACTCAGGAGGCCAAGGCAGGATCTCTGTGAGTTTGAGGCCAGCCTACAATACGTAGTGAAACCCTATTTAAAATATATATATATATATATATATTTATACACAATGGAGTACCATATTGCCACAAAAAAAGATATAAACAAGGCATTCATAGGTAAATGGATGCAGTTTGAGAACATACTAAGTGAAATAAGTCACACACACAAGCTCCAGTACCACATGGTTTCTTATGTGAGAAACTGTACATATATAGAGAAAGAAGAGATAAATAGGAAGTAGGGAGAAGATCAAGCCCTTCCACAAATTACGTGGTCCGTTTCAGAAATGTTTTAATATGTATGTATGCTATTGTAATTCATGGAAAAGAAAGTTTTGTTTATTTTTTAATTTGGGAGACCCGTTCTTGCTGTGTAATTCAGGCTGGCCTTGAACTCACTATGTAGCCCAGACTGGCCTCAAATTTGTAGCAGTCCTGCTGCCTCAGCCTCCCAAATGCTGGGATTCCAGGTGTGTACCATCTCCAGCTCAGACAGATCTTATTTAATATACTAGTATATGCATATGTGGTTTAACATTTTAATATTGTATTATGCTATAAATTATTCCCCTTGTGAGGACATGTATCTTAATTTTTGTATTTAAAAACATTGTCAGAAAAGCTTTGTCTAGAAATCTCCCCAGAATGCCAAAAGGAAGATCCAGAGCACAGAAAGGGGTAAAAAACCCTTGGACTACAAGTTTGTAAGATTGTGAAGTAAAGGATTTCAGGTTCTCGTGCCAGCTGTTTGGCCATATGTAGAATCCAGTTTGTGGAATTAATCTGTAGGTCTGCATGGGAATGCGTGTTTTAAAGTAAATCAACACATAGGATAGTGGTGGGGTTTTTTTCTTTTTTTTCTGTTTCTGTTTTTTTTGGTTTTTGAGACAAGGTTTCGCTAGGTAATTCAGGCTAGTTTTGAACTATGTAGCATCCAGGCTGGCCTCAAATTCTCAGCAGTCCTCCTACCTCAGCCTCCCAGTGCTGGGATTTCAGGCTTGCACCACCACACCAGCAACGGTGCTATTAAGAAAGCAAGCCCTGGGGGGTTCAGCTGAGAGGTAGGGTGTTTGCCTACGTTGTGCAAGTAGCCCTGAGTTCAATTCCCAGCAATGTCCCCTGCCAAAAGAAGAGAAGAGACCTTATTGGTACCACCTCGTAATGTCTAGTGACTATTTGCCTATGGCATCTGATTTATAGATTATGATTTGATGCATATTTTTTCTACAGGAAGTTGGTAGTAGTGATGCCAAGAGCCCTGTGTGGCAAGACGTGGAAGCTGAAGATATGCCAACGCTTTCTCCACAAGTGTGCCTTGAGGTTCAGGAACCAAGTGCACGGTCTTCGATGGACTCAGCTATGCCGTGGCTCTGTGCCTACGATACAGATCGGTGCCTTGAAGGCCAGGTCAAGACAAGGCCGGACAGTCATGATGAGGGGTGTGGTACAAATCATGCGGGACCAAAGGCCAAAGTTCCCGCCTCTAAAGCAGCTTCTGCAGAGCCTGGGGACAAAGCAGGGCCTGGGGGCGCTGGGCCGGGTGTGGCCCAGGTGACTGCAGACGGCACAGTCGAGGCAGAAAATGAGGAGTCTGGTCTGCTGCTCGGTAAAGATGTTTCCAGAAAACACCAGGAGCCTGCATCTGAGGCCGCCGGGGAGCCCTGCTGCTCTGCAAAAAGGAGGAAAACGTTTTCCAAAGCGTCCTCAGATGAAGAGGAAACGGAAACAAATTTTACCCAAAAACTGATAGATTTGGAGCATCTACTTTTTGAGCGGCATAAGCAGGAGGAACAGGACAGGTTATTAGCTCTGCAGCTGCAGGAGGAGGAAGAAAAAGAACAAAGGAAGCCCAGCCGGCAGAAAGGCTCCCGGGAGGAGTATGAGCTCCGCGCAGCACCCGCGGCCCCAAACAGACTGCGAAGCGGACGGACGGCAGCTTCCGGGCACACGGAGGCGGCCGAAGACCGCAGCCTCAAAAGGCAGACTGCCACCGGGCAGCCTAGAGCTCGGAGAGGCTTGAGAGATGAGAACTGGCGACCTCTTAAAGACCAGCCGAGGCCTTCGGTTAACGAAAGAAAGATGCCAAAGCCCCGCAGAGATCACCGCAGTGTTCCTAAAAGTGCTCAGTCCCTGCAGCCTCGCAACTCACAGAAGAGCATCTTCGAGATGTTTCCCAGGTGTGCGAAGTAGAGCCGAGTAAAGAGCGTTCGGGTCCAGGAAAGCCGGGGTGGCAGCGCTTCTCTGCCTGGTCTCACGGACCTGTCCTTGGGTCCTGCCTGCAGACACGCTCACCGTCTTGAGTGAAAGGGCGGGCAGATGTGTCTGTAGAGCTCAGCGGTGGGCAGGGCCCCTCTCAGCCGCTGGTGCCGAGGTAGCAAGTTTGACCGTCCTTCTGGATGGAAGAACTCCTTGGCCAGGCCTGAGGCTTCACGTGCCATTCTCTTTGCAAGAAGTAGCTACTTTATGCGCCTTGTTCACCTTCTTTGTGAGGAGTAATCCACGCAGGATCATGCTGTCGCAAGTTCTTCAGGGGTCCGTGTAGGAGTTATGGTCTGGATTCTCACTGCTTCCCTAATTTTTACAGAGCACTTGAAATGCATCTGCTGTCACATTAAAGCAGTTACTTTCTGTCTGATTTAAGTAAATGTTGAGTGTTACAGCATTTCCCTTAAAATGGATAAGGACCAGTGTTAAATCAGTTTTCTAGAAAATTGAAATTCAGTTGACAGCAACGAAAGTAGATTCTTTATGGGCAAGGAGTTACGAGCTGGGATGGGGCTGATGGAGTGGATCGGCCGGGGCCGGCACGAAGGAACGGCTGTCTTCTGATGGAGCATTCTGCCTCAGCCCTTCTTTGCTAAATGACTCCAAGAACATTGTGCTTTTCACACTATAGCATTTGGCATCAGAATCAGAATTAGTAGGTGGCTCATGTCCATAGCCCCAGCACTCCCAAGGCTGAGACAGGAGGATCATCTGGAGTTCAAGGCCAGACTGAGCTCCACAGTGGGTTTGAAGGCAGCCGGAAGCACATAGTGAGACCCTGTCTGAAAAACCCAAACCAGATTGTGTTACTAGTTTTGGGGAACACATACATACGTCTGTTAATCTGCTGTTCCAGCAAAACTGGGAATTGACTGTAGAAGAGTTTACCGCACAAAAGTGTGTATTTTGGAATCTGAAGCAACCATGTATTTATTTCCTTATCTGTATACTGGCTTTTATTTGTGTTTATGAGCAGAAATGGCAAGTACGATACTTGGGTTTTGCCCTGTCTTCTCTTGCTCTCTTTTTTTTTGAGGTAGATTCTCACTACGGTAGTACAGGCTGGCCTTGAACTCAGGACTGCCTCAGCCTCCCGAATGCTGGGATTACAGGCATGCGCCCCACACCCGGCACCCTGTTTTACTTGTGAAAGTTAAATCAGAAAACAATGATTTTTATTTTGTGACGTATAACTTAGAAGCTATTGATCTTTTTGTTTCATTAATATATATAAACAACCTTCAAACAAATAATAATTATAACGTTTCTGTTGGCGTCTGGCCATCCATTTAGTGGAAGCATACAGTAAACTACCAGCATGAATGTTAGCTTTAATTTGCCAATATTTTTATACTTGATCTTAGCCAAAAGGCCAAGAAGTGATTTGCCAATATTTTTAGATGCCCTAAAAGTTTTTTCCTTCAAATTTTATAAATTCTGTTCATCTTTACATACTTTGTGGCATCCACATGAATACAGATTCAGTGATTATAGGCAGAATTCTTTGGCTAATGTTAAATATAGTTTGATGTTTCTCCCCCTAAAAAATTGTGCTCTGAGTAATGATTGTTTGAAATGAGATATAGTCAGAAACAAATTCAAATCTGTCTTATGAGCTGGGGTGGTGGCACATGCCTGTAATACCAGCACTCGGGAGGCTGAGGCTGGAGGATCATTGTGAGTTCAAGATCAGCCTGGGCTACAAGGTGAGCTCAAGGCCAGTCTGAACTGCATAGCAAGACCCTGTCTCAAAAAGACAAAAAATCTGTTTTATGAAATGAGTATTTTTCTAAGAGCAAATTCACCTAACATTTAGGGCGGGCCCTGTTGGAACTGCTCAAATTAAAGGTTATCTAATTAAATCTCCTTGGAATAGTCCAAATCAAGAAGGAAAACCCAAACAGCCCATCATGTGATATGTTTAAGATTTCTGTATTTCTGTTCTTCACTTACCTGTGAAGATGTCTTCCTGACAGAAGTTGGTTTTGAGATAAATTTTAATTTCTCCTTCACTTTGTGCTTTTTCTACCATGTATGTGGTTTTGTTAAAAATAATAAATGTTTTGTGCGAGTCAGTAGAATGTATGGTTACTTTTTCCCCTTGTTCTTGTGGAGAGGATATGAGAATGCTTCTCAAGGAGTACCAAAGGTTACAGATGTTGAGAATATGAAAATTAAAAGAATAAAATTATTATGAGTATATATGTTAGATAAAAATTGCCTTTGTAGAAATTAAAGATTCTGCCGGACATGGTGGCGCACGCCTGTAATCCCAGCACTCAGGAGGCTGAGGCAGGAGGATCGGTGCAAGGTCGAGACCAGCCTGGGCTACAAAGTGAGCTCGAGGCCAGCCTGAACTACACAGCAAGACCCTGTCTCAAAAAAGACAAAAAAACAAAAAAAAAAGAAATTAAAGATTCTGCATGACAAAATTACCATAGGAAAAAGCTGGAATGCGTGGCAAGCAGCAGGAAGATACAGTTGCAGTTCTTCCCAGAGATCTAATTTGCATGTGTGTTGCTTGTGCTGGTTCCATCTGAAAAAGATGAACTCAGAAAATTAGCAAAGGCTGAGCCTGAGCTGTGCATGGTGATGCACCCCTATAATCCCAGCACGCGGGAGGCTGAGGCAGGAGAATCGTTGGGAGCTCAAGACCAGCCTGGGGTACAAAGTGAGCTCAAGGCCAACCTGCAGTGCATAGCGAGACCCTGTCTCAAAAAGACGAAAGAAAGAAGGAAAGAAAGAAAGAAAATTAGCAAAGATTGTATTCCCAAGAAATAGCCTCAGGAAATATAAATAGCTCTTAAAGATACATAATATGGTGTAAATCTGTTTTCCCATCCTTCACATTAGTAAAGGTGAAGGGTTGTGTGTGTGTGTGAGAGAGATGTGTTTATTAATCTCCAAAAGGGGGAAATACTGTTATGTGTCACTTGATGTGAATACAAACTTAAAGATCCTCGTGGAGGCAAACCTTGGTGATTTTATCCCCCGGAATCCGCTAGCACTGTCTTCATGTTTTTGCAGAGTGACATGCACACGATCTTGTTACTACATTGTAATAAACAGATTATAAACCTGCAGTAGATGCTGTCCATAATGCCCATTAAATGATGGTATAATAAAATACTGTACAACTGTCTTAAAACCTTATATGAAAAGAATGAGTTAAATAAAAAATGTAAGATACATGTAAATGTGCAGTCATTTGAGAAATGTGTATTTCCATGAAATATCTTCTGAAAGGGAAGTAATTATAACGTACAAGAGAGAGAAACTAGGGGTTGGGAGGAAGGACTGGCAGGACGACTTCACTACATGGTCTTTTACGTTTTTGAGTTAGTGACGGTTTCATCAGTCAGAATAATATTCTTGAAATACTGCAAGAGAAAGGCTTATAAATCAGCTTGCACCACTGTAGGTGCCCCCTCCCTTTTTTCATCTCAATTATAAATCAAGCCAGGCATGGTGGCACACTTCTGTAATCCCTGCACTTGGGAGGCTGAGGCAGGAGGATCCTTGTGAGTTCAAGGCCAACCTGACCTAGAGAGACCCTGTGTCAAAAAAACAGAAAAAAAGAAATTGAAAAGCTGAGGGCCGGGGATATAGCTTAGTGGCACAGTGCCTGCCTGGCAAGCTCAAGGTCCTGAGTTCAATTCCCAGTACAAAAAAAATTGTCTACTTAAAACATTAGTGAGCCGGATGTGGTGGCACACGCCTATAATCCCAGCACTGTGGAGGCTGAGGCAGGAGGATCATTGCGAGTTTGAGACCATCCTGGGCTACAAAGTGAGCTCAAGCCCAGCCTGGACTGCATAGCAAGACCCTGTCTCAGAAAGACAAAACAAAAAGATGTAAAACATTAGTGAACTGCTGAAATGGTGAGGACTAAAGGCCTAAGACTGGAGACCTGAGACAGATGAAGTTGGAAAAAGATGAACCTGTGCTTGCAACCACCTTTTCCCTGGGAGCATGAGTCAGTTGTAAGACTAAAACGACTGCTGCCGGGTACAGTGGCACACGTCTATTATGCTTGCTATAATCCCAGCATTCAGGAGGCTGAGGCAGGAAGATCACTAGTTCAATGCCAGCCTTGGATACATAGTGAAACTCCAAAAAAATAAAAAAGTTTGCTTATGAAAAGGAAAACTACACTGGCAGCACTCTTGGCCATCTCCCGAGGCTGGAGTAGCTTTTAGGTCTGAGGGGCGTCAGTCATATGGTGGGAATTCCCATCGTGATAGTGGCAGAAGAGTGAAACTGTCCAGCAGAAGCTCAAGCAAGACTTGTGAGCCCAAGCAACAGAGTCCTGATGTGCCTCGTGCCTAGTGCTGAGAGGAAACTCCCAGAAGGACCCCTATTGAACAAGCAGGATCCCACAACCCTGTGATAGTATTACGAGGTAGATCAGAGCAGCCCCCAACAGCCTTGGGTGTTCAGATCAGGGGGTGCTGTACTCGTCAATGAGCTCATCCATAATGAGCTCAGGGCTGGGTGTGCTGTTAGGAGCGGACCATTGGAGGCAGTCCCTGGTGGGTGACCTGGAAGGGTGGTTTCTTGCATCTCCTCCCTTCTCTGCTTCCTAGCCGCCATGGGGTGAGCAGTTTTCCTCTTCCGTGCCATTTCTGCCTGGGGGAAAACAGCCATGAACTGAACCTTCTAAGAACCATGAGCCAAAATAAAGCTGTAAGGGCTGGAGGTCTAGCTCAGCAGCCAGAGCATTACTTAGCATGCACAAGACCCAGGGTTCAATCCTCAGCACCAAAATAAACTTTAAAATGCGGGTGTCAGGTATTGGGTCTCTTTGACAGGAAGTGACAAATACAGCCAGGTCTACAGAGGACATCCCAAGGGCCAAATATTGCCTGTTGCTTTATAGGGCTGATGAGCCAAGAATGTTTTTTGTTCGGGGTTTTGAGTTGTTTTTGTGTCATACAGAGGATTGAAAGCAGGGCCTCTGAACTGAGCTACAACTGCAGCTGTTTTTTTCCACTAAGTTTTGAGACAGGGTTTCATTAAGTTGCACAGGCTGGGCTCAAACCTGTGATCCTCCTGCCTCAGCCTCCTAAAGTGGTGTGATTACATCCATGCACAATAGTGCCTGGTTGAGAGTAGTTTTAAATGGCAGTTTAATTGCATACTAGGGCCCTGGCGTGTCGGTGCACGCCTGTAATCCCAGCACTCGGGAGGCTGAGGCAGGAGGATCATAGTGAGTTTGAGACCAGCCTGAGCTACAAAGTAAGCTCAAGGCCAGCCTGAACTGCATAAAAAAAGAATGAAAAAAATTGCATACTAGGTTAGTCCACAAACATTTATCAAGCATTGAAGACAGGACCTGTAATTCTTACATGAGCTTCAGACTACTTCGTGCAGGAGGGGAGAGAGAAAACAATTTGCTGCTGAACTTGGACTATGCCTGTGTGTCCCTGGCAAAGCTACTTAACTTTCATTACCTTAGTTCGTAAAATGGGAATCACAATGTAACCAATGGAGTGGCTGCAAAGAGTTAATATTCATACAGCACCTGGCCTACACTGTGAAAAAAATAACCTACAATAAATGACAGCAGTGTCCCTCACCCCGCTCTTCTCCATGGCACCCATCCCTGGGTCCCCCTTGGATGACGTCTCACTTAGAGTACTGGTGACTCTGTTGTCCCCAGGTGCAGCTTCCACTGAGTTGCAGCCGTTATCTTTTGTCTCCTGGTGAAGTTGCACTCCTCTCCCTAGCCAGCATGTCCATAGCTCCTGCATTGAGAGATGTGGATCCAGAGGAAACCAGTTCTTATAAGTAACTTGTGCTTGCTCAAATTTTTATATTCTGTACATGTAGTAAGAATAAAGGTGTGCAGAACATATACTAGAAGTTTAGAGCTGGGTGTGGTGGTGCATGCCTGTAATCCCAGCACTTGGGAGGCTGAGGCAGGAAGATCGTCTCAAGTTCAAGACCAGCCTGAACTGCATAGCGAGACTCTGCCTCAAAAAGACAAAAAAAAAAAGCAACAAAAAAGGCTTAGAGATATTGAGAAAAAAAAACAAACAAACCAGGGCTGGGTTGGACGTGGTGATGCGTGCCTATAGTTCCAGCACTTGGGAGGCTGACACAGAGGAGAATCACCGAGAGTGAAGCCAGCCTGGACTACATAGGGTGACCCTATCTCAAAAAAGCAACAAAAATGTACTAAGAACAATAAAAACTAAATTAATAAACCTTACAACTCATAATAAATACATAAATTGGAATCTCTCCCCCCCAAAATATCTTAGAGACATTTAAAAAAACATGGGGCTGCATCAGGCATGGTGACACACGCCTGTAATCCCAGCACACAGGAGGCTGAGCCAGGAAGATCATTGAGTTCAAGGCCAGCCTGGGCTACACAGTGAGACTCTCTCAAACAAAACAACAACAACAAACCTGGGGTCTGGGAGTGTAGAGTGGAACAGCACTTGACCAACATGCACTTGACCTGGATTTGGTCCCCAGTGCTAAAAAAAAAAAAAAAACGAGGTTTGAGCCTCCATGGCAGTGCTGGCAAACCTATAACATGGGTGGCGCAGTGGGTTGTTTTGCTATCGAAAGCTCTAAAATGTTCAGCACCACCGCCCTGCTGGGATATTTATCATTTCTTTGTGTGTAAAGATCCTCATAATCACAACTAAATTTTGAGTCAGGGCTGAGAACATAGCTCAGTGGCAGAGCTCTTGGCCAGCATGCATAAGGCCTGGAGTTCAGTCTCCAGCACCACAGAATAAGCAAATGAACAGTGCAACTTTTCCCCAGAATATTTTCCATTGTCTTCGAAGGAGCTGGAGAGACCTGGGCGTGAGCTCGCTAGGGTGGGGCGGAGACCCAGACCCTTCTCTCGCCTTTCATCCCCCCGCATCGATGAGTGCTGGGGCCCCAGGTGGCCAACGTGAGGCTCCCTCCCTGAGACTGCAGTTCCGAAGGCTGCTCCTCAACCCAGGACCATAAATCGAGCCCCTGCATCATTTGTGTCATCTCTTCCTGAGACTTAAGCTCCAGAAACAATTTGTCCCGTATTTCAGGTTCCACTGAGTAGCCACGAATGTTCCTGAGTCCCAGGATCAGAAGGATTCCCTTAGCCAGCTACATACTCAGGGAAGGTTGTTGAGGACCACAAATTCACAATGACTAATTTTGCATTGTACCCCTAAGGGATAAATGGAGGCTTGGGATTATCCCTATCACCCTTTTGAGATTTCCCATTAACTCTTTAAGCTATCCTTTTCCATCCACTATGACTAAATTAAAACCACTAAGATTAAAAAACACTCCAGGGAAAGATCCCTCTTAGCATAAGTTCATCTCTGCCCTGTTGAGTCATCCGAGATTACCTATTGCCCCCTGAGTCTCCACCCATCCCGAGGCATTGGCCTTCCAGCCCCTCTTGGTGTATTACTAAATTTGTCTCTTTCGTATTTCATCCTTTTGCAGTTGGGAATCTTGGCCAGGTCCCCGACAGAAGGTGGGCTAGCCTGCTGTATGGATCTGGGTCCAGTAAAGTTAAAACCACAGTATTTCAGCAGCAGGAAGTACTTAGTACCGGGAACTGGCTACACAGGCGATGTTAGAGCAAAAGGAAACATTGGTACAGCAAAGAAAACAGAGCAAAGGAAACACTGAGTGAACACAGATGGTAAGGCAAGAAATGGCTTCAACCCTCAAAGCTGAGAAACAATAAGAAAGCACATTGGCTACTAGAATGTGGGCACTTGGGTGTGGGCAGGTGGGATCCTGGAGAAAAACCCCACCCCACTGCTGCTGGTACCTCCAACATGACCCAGGGAGCCAGCTGCTAGAAGAGCTGAAGAAATCTGGAGGCTGGAGTCCACTGCCACTGCTGGGACAACATGGACAACAGCAGAACCAAAACAGGAAACTCTTCCCCATAGGATGTAATAGGAAGCTCTCTGCAAAGGAGTCTGGGAATTTTTTCATTGCAGAATTGAGAGTGGCAGGTTTGGAGCTGAGACAAGAGGGGGAAGAAACACACTAGAGACATTTTCCTGTTGTTTTTGTTTTGTTTTTTTTTTGTCATTTTGTGACTGGGTCTCGCTATGGAGGTTCAGGCTGGCCTTGAGCTCACTTTGTAACCCAGGCTCGTCTAGAACTCACACAGATACTCCTGCCTCAGCCTCCCAAGTGCTTGGATTACAGGCATGTGCCACCACGCCTGGCAATATTTTCCTGTAACAGTTTCTGAGACTAAGATGTTTGAAAACCTTTAATGCAAAAAACTGTATGGAGAAAGACATGTGGGGAAAGGATGCTTATCCATAAATTCCCACAAGAGGTAGAACCTCATGAAGGACCAGTGGAAAAAATACATCAAAAAGTCAGCTTTTTTTTTTTTTTTTTTTAGCTGTTTCCTTTCAAGGGTCCTGATTATGACAGCAATCATAAGATGCCAATTTAGGGCATAAGGTCTTGTGTGTCCCTACATGGACCGGCAGTCACCAGAGCCACCCTCACCACTGGCCAGTTTCCTGAGTCCGTAAATACCCCACAGATCCCTGAAATTCCTCAGCTACAAGGGTGCTAAGGTTCTCTCTCTGAAATTTTTTCCACACAAAATTAAGCCCTCAGTGGGTATGGTGGCACACACCTATAA
This sequence comes from Chinchilla lanigera, assembly GCF_000276665.1. Lineage (NCBI taxonomy): Eukaryota > Metazoa > Chordata > Mammalia > Rodentia > Chinchillidae > Chinchilla > Chinchilla lanigera. The sequence goes on along the minus strand of NW_004955420.1, from coordinate 12,648,549 downwards.
TCATCCCAGCCCTCTGGGAGACTGAGGCAGGAGGATCACAACTTTGAGCCCAGGCTGAGCAGTTTAGAAACTTGGCCACAGCATATCTCAAAATAATAAAAGCAGGGAGAGCTTGGGGATACAAAGGGTTCATTCTTTTTTTTTGTACCTGGAATCGAACTCAGGACCTTGAAGTTGCCAGGCAGGCACTACGCCACTGAGCTATATTCCCAGCCCAAAGGGTTCACTCTTTAGCACCCAAAGGGGAAAATAAGACATCATCACTGAATTTCCAGAGCTATGAGAATACAACTTTGAAAGAACAGAATCCCTGGCAAGATTTGATTTCTCTGTTAGAAGGAGGGCACTGGTAGGCTCTTTAGCCTTCCATCATAGATCCATCAGGCTCCTGAAGCAGATTCCCGGGACAATGCAGTGAGCTCCAGACCTTCAACTGGATTCCTTGGATCTCTAGTGTGCAGACAGACCCTCTGCACTTTTCCACATCCAACTGTGTAAGTGGCCATTCTGCCCTTCTAACACCCTTGGAAAATTAACTGCACTCTACAGACCCTCAGCATCAGACTCCTGGTAAGATAGTGGAGTGGTGAACAGCAGAAAAATAGCCTCTCCAAGATTTGATGTCCAGACACTGGAATATAGCAACATGGATAAGAGAAGAAGGAGGGAAGGGGTCTTTGGGACCCAACAAGGATCTGAAGTGAGAACTGAGGACCACAGGAAGAGCAAAGAGAGACCTCAATACAGAAGAGGGAGGTGGCAAATAGTACTTTCTGTCAGAGCCCTGACTGCGTGGGAAGGCAGCTCAAACCTGCAGACACACAGTGACTGCTGGCGACCCCAGAGGCCTCCATGGAGAAATACAGCAGTGGATGCAGCAGACTGCAGTGGCTGGTGAGTTCTTTGGGTTCAGATGCCTCCCAGGAGAGGGTGATTGGCCAGTAGCCATCTTGGAGAGGCCAGCTGAGCTTGGAACTCAGAGCAGCTGCAGGTGAGCTCCATCTAGTGGATCCCAGTGTCAGGGTGCTGCGGAACCGAGCTGAAGTCAGCAGGAGGCACATAGAGTACTGCAGGCTGGACAAATCGGGTTCCAGCATCACAGCCAGCAACCATCCTGAATTTCAGTGGAACTAAAGATGCAGGCTTGCGGGAATTATCCACTACCTCACCATAAATCTACAGCTGGCTTGCTGGGATCAATCAACATGGATCTGGGCTCTCTCTGCCCACTTTGTCTACCAGTGACGGCAGAGACACATCCTGCAGTGGACACTTTTTTTCCTGTTTTTGTTTGGTTTTCTTTTTGTTTCTCATGATTGTTCTTGTTTTTATATGAGTGTGAATGCTGTTTCTAGATTTTTGTTTTGTTGTTCTGTTCTTGTTTTTATTTCTTCCTTCTCTTACCTCCTCCTGTCTTCTTCACCACTTTTCCAAAGTTTGTGTAATCTTTTTTTTCTGTAAGTATAATCTTACTTTGTGCTCCAGCCTTACTTCTAATCTCTTCCTCTTCTTCTATTTCTGTATTTTTCCCTCTAGCTCCCTTTAAATTTTTTCCTCTGAAGGCAAAATTGCCGTATTGAGGGCATATTTACTGTATACGATTTTCTGGTATGTTTTAGATGTTCTTATATAATCATAAATAGTTTATATGGTTAAAGGTAACAAATTAATAATTAATACCAATTGTCATTTTCTAGGCTATATTTGATGCTATTGTTATTGCTGATTATACCACTTTAGCCAAGGTGACATAATTGTTCTAATCAGTCCTTCTTCAGCAAGACTGAGATTGCCTACAGGTCATAAACAATACTATAGGCCAGTGCCAAAGAACCAAAGGCAAGGCCAAATAGGCAACAACTTCTTATCCCCAGTAAAATGAAGAGGTAGAATCTTGCAACAAACTGAAAACCCAAAAGCCAGCTACACCAGGAAGACATCTCTGAGAAGGAGTCATTTCCTAAGTGTTCTATTTTTTTTCTTTTTGAGACAGGGTCTTGATATGCAGTTCAGGCTGGCCTTGAGCTCACTTTGTAGCCCAGGCTGGTCTCAAACTTGCAACGATCCTCCTGCCTCAGCCTCCCAAGTGCTGGGATTATAGGTGTGCGCCACCACACCCAGCTCCATCTTTTTTTTTTTTTCTTTTTGAGACAGCCCTAAGGGTTCTAAATACTAGCAGTAAAGCTACCTGCCATAAACAATTTGCAAGCATCAACCCAGGAATTAAAAAAAAAAAAAGAAAGAAACTGAGAAGGTACTTAAGCAAGATGCAACCCCAGACTTTCAGCTCACCAAAGGCAAACCCAGGAGATAAGGAGGTGGAACAATTTGAAAATCACCCACCTGGCCTCTCCAAAGTGGTAACAGTGGAAGTAACAAAGCACATGAATGAGGCTCCAGAAAAAAATCAAATCAGAAATAGTTTCTCAGATAACTACAGAGATGGTGACCATAATGAAAGATGTGGTTAGTGACTCTAGAGCAGATACACATCAAAAATAGAAGAGTTGCCAAGTGTGGTGGTGCAAACCTGTAATCCCAGCACTTGGGAGGTAGACGGAGAAGGATGGATGTGAGTTCGAGACTGACCCGGGCTGCATAGTTCACGGCCAGCCTTCACTACAAGGCAAGAATCTGTCCCACACCCACAAAAAAGAGAAGCTTAGGAAATCATGAACACCCAACAGAGAAAAGAAATGCAACCCCTGAAACATATTCAAACAGATGTCCAGGAGATTAAAAATTCCATTAAAGGTATATAAGCAGAATGAGCCAATGTGAGGACAGAATATCAGATATAGAGGAAAGGCTTGTAGTTAGCAATCAAGAAAAGAAAGATTTCTTTAAAAAAGTAAGGGTCCATGAAAAATCAATCCAATAGCTTCTAGATGATGTAAAGAAGAATAACATAAGATTGATCAGAGTCAATGAAAAAGCAGGAGAGCACAAATGACACAAAAAACTTGCTCACAAAAGTAATGGGAGAAAACTTCCCAAGCATGGAAAAAGAATTTGACATTTAGATAATTTAGGAGTATAGAATTCCAATTAGCCATGATCAAAACAAAATCCACATCTAGGGATATAACAGTCAAGATTACAGAAATTAAACACAAGAAAAGAATATTAAAAGCAGTTAGAGAAAAGAAACAAATCACATATAATGGAAAGCCCATCAAAATCACAGCAGACTTCTTAGCACTAACCCTCAAGTCAAGGATAGTGTACAGTGAAGTATTTTAATCCTGGAAAAAAAAACAAAAACAACCTCCAATCCAGATTATGTAACCTGTGGGACTACTCTTCCCTATCTCTCCAGGGTGAACTGGTCCCGAGGATGAGGTGCCTGTGGATCAATAAGAAAAGTAAAAGAGACAAGAAAACCAAGAGAGGCAAAAGTCTGAAATTAGGGGGCATACAGCCTCTCAGACTACAGCCACAAATAGCAATCTCAGTCACCTTTTATTGAGCAAGAACCAAGGGTGCAGCCCATAAATGGGTGGATATCAAACATTTTTTTTTAGCAAGGGTAATTTAAGGATTATCCTTCTCCACATGCAATCCAACACATGCCTATAATCCCAGCACTCAGGAGGCTGAGACAGGAGGATCATAAACTCAAGGTTAATCCAAGCTGTATAATAAGGCCTTATGTTAAGAAACTCTAACAAATCATAGAGTCCTCGATGCATTCTAATCAAAGAATGCCCTTCTCCACAGTAACCCACAAAACTATCTTCCATGACAAAGAGCACTTGAATAAATTGATGACCACCAAACCAGAACTCCAGAATGTTCTGAAGGACATTCTAGAAACAGGTAATGACTACAACTCCATGAACCCCACAGAATGAATCTACCAGGCAAGACAAGTAATTAAATGGGGGAAAAAAAGGACAACAACAGGAAAATAACATGACAAAGATAAGTCAATACATATCAGTTATGACCATCAATCTTAATGTTCTCAATTCACCAATCCAAAGAAAGATACTGGTAGAATGGGTGAAGAAGCAAAATCCAACAATATGGTGCACACAAGAAACACATTTAATTCACAGAAAAATTTGAGCTGGGTGTGGTGGCTCACATCTTGTAATCCCAGGACTCAGGAGGGTGGCTGAGGCAGAAGAATCACTGTGAGTTCAAACCCAGCCTCCACTACAAAGTGAGTTCAAGGCCAGCCTGAAGCACACAGTGAAACCTTGTCTAAAAAAGACAAAAGAAAAAAAGAAAAGAAAAGAAAAGCTGGGCGTAGTGGTGCATGCCTGTAATCCCAGCACTCAGGAGGCTGAGGCAGGAGGATCTTTATGAGTTTGAGACCAGCCTGGGCTACAAAGTGAGCTCAAGGCCTGCCTGAACTGCATAGTGAGACCCTGTCTCAAAAAGACAAAAAGAAAAGAGGAAAGAATGAAGCACTAATACAATTGTAATGGAGGATCTAAATACCCCACTGTCACAAATAGATCTACCGGACAAAAAATCAACAAAGAAATGTCGGAACTAAACCAAACTTTTGAACAAATGAACTAGTAGATGTCTACAGTGTTCCACCTCACGGCATCAGCACACACATTC
>NW_004955420.1:12627182-12629884 GCF_000276665.1 Chinchilla lanigera | reverse complement strand
CTTTGGTAATTTATATGTATCTAGGAATCTGTCCATTTCTTTCTTTTTTTTTTTTTTCTTTTTGAGACAGGGTCTCACTATGCAGTTTAGGCTGGACTTGTGCTCACTTTGTAGCTCAGGCTGGCCTTGAAGCTGTAACAATCCTCTTGCCTCAGCCTCCCAAGTGCTGGGATTACAGGTGTGTGCCACGATGCCTGACTCTGTCTGTTTCTTCTGCATTTTCCATTTTATTAGAATATAGCTTCTGGAAGTAGGTATAGATGATGTTTTGGATTCTGTAGAGTTTGTTGTGATTTCACCCTTTTCTTTCCTAATTGGGTGGATTTGAGTTTTTTCTCTCCTTTTTTTGATAAGGTTGGCGAAGGGTTTGTTGATTTTATTTAATCTTTCAAAGAACCAACTTTTTGATTCATTGATTCTTGTATTATTGTCTTAGTTTCCATTGCATTAATTTCTGCTCTGATCTTAATATTTTCCTCCCTTGTATGAGCTTTTCTTTCTTTCTTTTTTTTTTTTTTTTTTGGTCTTTTTGAGACAGGGTCTCACTCTGTAGCTCAGGCTGGCCTTAGCTCACTTTGTAGCAATGATCTTCCTGCCTCAGCCTCCCGAGTGCTGGGATTACAGTAGTATGCCGCCACGCCCGGCTTCCTTGTATGAGCTTTGTTCAGCAAGTGCTTCTTTTTCTAGAAGATCGAGATTCAACATTGTTTATTTGAGCTCGCTCTGTTTTCCTGATATGAGTATTCACCGCTGTAAATTTCCCTTGTAGGACTGCTTCATCCTATAAGTTCCAGTAAGTTGTATTAGCATTATTATTTAATTGTAGAAACTGTCTAATTCCCTCTGTGACACATTGGTTGTTTAGGAGGGTGTTATTTAATTTGCATGTGTTTATGAAGGTTGATCATTTTTTATGGCAGAGTAGTACTCCATTGTGTGTAAATATCATGTTTTCTTTATTCAGTCATCTGTTGATGGACACATAGGCTGCTTCCTAGATTTAGGTATTGTGAGTTGTACTGCTATAAATATTTCCTATCTCACAGAAGGAAGAGAGAGGGAACAGTGTGAGTGCATTTGTGTATAGATTTGTGAGTTTAGGGGCTACTAGTCTAGGAGTTGTCTGGTTTTTGCTGGTGTCAGCTGAGAGTGAGTGGGAAAGAGGTTTAAAAGAGCCAGTGAGAGACGAACACGATGGGGACACCTCTTTGGAGTCCTCTGGCTTTCCCTGCCCCAGGAGGGCCCCTGCTGTAAACACCCGTTCTGCCCGGCCAGAGCGCCTGAACTCAGGCCTGTGCCAGCGGCAGGTCTGGGGACGGGTCCCACCCTATTTACACGTGAGAAGTTAGCCTGCTGCTCTTGCAGGGATGTTGGACGGAGACAAGATCATTGTCGCTGCGAGCTGATGTCCCCTCCAAAGCCTCTTGTACCTGCGGATGGGGCACTGGGGAGATGACTGGATCTGGGGTGCGCCTCTCCCTGGGGGATTAGTCCGCCGCCTCCGCCGCCGCCGCCGCTGAGTTTATCGCCCAATGCACTGATAAGCAGTGGGGCCTGGTCGGAAGAGTGGCTCTGCTGGCTTGGCCTGGCCTGGAAAGTTTCATCTCCCTCCCGGCTTCTCCTTTGATCTCTCTGCTTCCAGTCATCGTGGCTGAGCAGCTCGTATCTGCAGTCTGGAGCCAGGAACCTCCGCCAACTCCTCCTTTAACTTTGGAGCATCGGGTATTTTGTCCCAGTGACAAGGAACGTGACTAAGACAGTGACATTCCTGGATCAGAGAAAAACTTCATTCCTCAGGGCTCCACAAAGGACAGACGTGCTTCCGCCCTCTGCCCAAAAGCGGAGCGCTACAGCAGCACTAATGCAGAAAGTGAATCTGATCGCGAGTATCTGAGAAGATCTGAAGGAGGCTGAGGTCCTGTGTGAGCGAGGGAGAGTGACCTGCCAACCACATGCAGGGTAAATGCTGATGTGACATCTCTTCCCCACCTGATTAGGCCTGGGACATCCGTGTCACACTTCCAGATGCCAGTGGTGCACAGTGAGGCAGATGGCAAGAATGGGGCTCCGGAATCTGACAAAAATGGATTCAGATCCTGCTTCTAGCTTCTAGCTCCAGCCGCTCTGAATGCCTCCTAAACTGAAGAATGGACACAATAAAAGATTCCTCATAGAGTTGTTGAACACATATGATGGCAGGGTGTGATGGTGCACACCTGTAATCCCAGCACTGGGGAGGCTGAGGCAGGAGGATTGCTATGAGTTTGAGGTCAGCCTGGGCTAAAAACAGTTTAAGAGCAGTTTAAGTCCAGCCTGAACTACATAGCAAAATCTTGTCTCAAAAACCAAAACAACAAAAATTTATAATATAGCACAGGCACAACAGGATACATTTTTGAAGTATTACCCAGTAGTTTATTTTGCCCTTGCATTGTTTGGTTTGTCCTACATTTATTTAGCTGGGCTTTTTTTTTGTCTTTTTGAGACAGGACATGGTGGTGCATGGCTGTAATCCCAGTACTCCGGGGCCAGGGCAGGAGCATCAGGAGTTCAAGGCCAGTTTGGACTGCACTATGAAATCCTGTCTTTTTTTTTTTTTTTTTTTGAGGCAGTGTCTCACTATGCAGTTCAGGCTGGCCTTGAGCTCACTTTGTAGTCCAGGCTGGTCTCGAACTTGCAAGGATCCTCCTGCCTCAGCCTCC
>NW_004955420.1:12622931-12627082 GCF_000276665.1 Chinchilla lanigera | reverse complement strand
TCCAGGCTGGTCTCGAACTTGCAAGGATCCTCCTGCCTCAGCCTCCCGAGTGCTGGGATTACAGGCATGCACCACCATGCCTGATGGTTCCTGTCTTAAAGAAAGAAGAAAGAAGAAGGAAGGAAAAGTGAAGGAGAGGGGAGGAGAGAGGGAAGAAGGAAGGAAAGACAGAAGGAAGGAAAAGAAAGAGGGAGCTGGGTGTGTAACCCAGCGATAGAGCCCTTCCTAGTATGCGTGCGGCCCTGTGTTCCATCCCCAGCATGGGGGGGTGGCATGAATGAAGGCAAGCTTGAAAACACTCTCGGGATGGTTACAGCCCTTTGCAGACACAGGGCACCCCTGTTTGTGTTTGCATTCAGGGTTACACTTCCTAAGTCAGAAATGCATAAGGTCATCGCTGTGGGCTGAAGCGTAACCTACCTCTGCTACAATGGAGTAGGCCAGAAACAGTCCAGGTTCCTGTGGAGGACAAAGAAAGAACTTCCAAGCACACACCTGCTACTATGTGTAAATGGTGCCGCTTTTTGGAGATCGTGGGAATAGGCAGAAGGGCAAAGCGGGGAAGGAGCGAAGGGAAAAGAGACTCGAGCTGGGAGGGGGAAAGGGATTCAGTAACTCAGGCTTCCACTGTGTCCAGGGTCAGACACCACTGGCCCAAGGTGCCTCCCGCCGCCCCCGCTGTCTGATGTCTGCAATCTACCAGACCTCCGAAGCTTAAGCCTGGATAACCATTAGTGGGGGTTGTGCTCCTGGCTGAACAGAAAGGAGGGAAGTGGCTCATGCAGCTTCCCAGTCTTAGGGTTATGGAAGGCTGCATGACTGGCCGGGCAGTGTGCCGTTCACAGAGGAACAAAGGGCAGGGAGTGACTCACCGAGCTGCCTTGCTTCTAACTGCACCACCCCCAAGTAACCCCTGACATGCTGATGTCCTTGTCCCTAGCGCCTCAGAATGGGACTGTGTTCGGAAGTGAGGTGACTGCACATATAATTAGGATGAAGTCATACTAGAGGATGAGGCCCTACGTCCTTGTAGGTGGCTGTGAGGGCAGAGATGCGCAGGGTGACGGCCATGGGACATCGCCGTGAGCCCAGGGACACAAAGGACTGCTGGGGGTCAGAAGGTAAGAGAAAGTGCGGAACAGCTTCTCCCCAAAGACTGCCAGAGAATGTGGTCCTGCCAGCACCGGGTTTGGAGTTTTAGTCTCTAGAACTGCGAGAGAATCAATTTTGGGTTTGTTTGTTTGTTTGTTTGTTTCAGTCTTTTTGCGACAGGCTCTCACTTCGCCATTCAGGCTGGCCTTGAACTCACTTTGTAGCCCAGGCTGGTCTCAAACTTGCAATGATCCTCCTGCCTCAGCCTCCTGAGTGCTGAGATTCTGGCTTTCAACTCATGATTGTGAGAAACTGCGGCTCTGTCTTTTCTGTCAAAGGATGTAACAGGAGTGCCTCTATCTTACACTCCAGTCCTGCCTAGAGGCAGCGCCACCAGAACACACTGAAATTACGGGAAATGCCTGCTCAGTTCAAATTCTTCAAACACAGCTACAGAGCAGGACAGTTTGTCAATAGCCAAGGCCCTTCTGTTCCCCACCCCCACTCCCTCCGCTCTTCCTGCCCTTAGCAACTGTCTTGGTTACTTTTCTCTCCTTCTGAGACAAAATACCTGACACCCAAAGTTAAAGAAGGAAAGGTTTATTTAGCTTACAGTTCCTGGAGGTTTCAGTCCGTACTTGGCTGGCTCCAAGGCAGAGTGGCACGTGACAGAGGGCAACAGTTCATGGCAACTGGACAAAGCAATGAGAGCAAAAGGGGGGAGTGGTAACTGGCAGCCTGTTCCCCTCCCTCACATTGTAGGCAAACTACCCGCCCCAGGGCAGGTGTAGCACTCACATCCATAATCCCAGCACTGGGCCATGAGTCAACCATACACTCTAAAAGCCCGCCCCATGACTGCATGAGGGTGTGGGGGGACATCCAGACACAAACCATAGCAGCAACCCTGCCCAGCAACTCCTCAGTCCTGCCTTTCATGCCTGCTTAAACTAGCCAATCCGGAGAGATTGCGAACCTTCAACCCAGCCAATGGGGAAAAAGCTCAGCTGCTCCCAAAGCCCCTGACTGTCCGCTGCTTTGCGCTGCCTTATATCTGAGTGTGCTGGTGCCCTTCTGCAGAAGTAAACTTTAAACTTTACTTCGTTGAGTCATCTTCCTTGCTGTCTGAGTGCATTCTTTCTAGTACCACAACTGAGTCTGGGGGCTCATTTCTAACACTATGTAGTGCAGGCTTGTCTCCAACTCATCCTGATCCTTTTGCCTCAGCCTCCTGAGTATTGGGGTTACAGGTATGCACAAGCTCTCTTAGCTGTTGTGGTTTGTTTTTTTGTTTTTGTTTTTTTTTTTTTTGGCTTTTTTCCCGGTACCAGGAATCGAATTCATGACCTTGCGCTTGGCAGGCAGGCGCTGTGCTGCTGAGCTAAATCCCCAGCCCCTTGTTTTTTGAGATAAGATTTTTCCATATAATCCGGGCTGCCCTTGAATTCACAATCCTCCTGCCTCAGCTTCCAGAGTGCTGGGATTATAGGCGTGCACCACTATGCCTGGCCAAGATTTCTGTTTTTATAGCCACCTAGTTTACAGTAATTGGTTACAGCAGTCCTTGGAAATAAATACAGTTATAATGACCACATCACTGAGTGAGTTTTGAAAACCTGACTCTCCTTTTAAAGAAGCAGAGCGAATTCAGTGCTCTCACCCTATTACCAAAGTAGCAATGCCCTCAAAGCTCTCCAAATTGGCACACATCTTTATCTGCTATAAAATGGTGGCCTAGTTGCCAGGTGTGGTGGTGCACACCTGTAATCCTAGCATTCAGGAGGCTGAGGCAGGAGGATTTCCACAAGTCTGAGGCCAGCCTGAACTATATAGTGAGACCCTGTCTCAAAACAACAACAACAAAACAAACAAAAAACACAAAATGGTGGCCTGGCTGTATGCAAAGAAGCTGGTTTTGGAGGATGAAGCTAATCTCTGTAGTACTTTCCAGCCCCCAGAGTCAAGGGGAGGGAATCATTTAGGACTTTTAAGATTGCTGTTATGATCTGAGGTGAGGCTGGGCAACTAAACACTTTAGAGAGACCCTGTTTCAAAGGCTGGGGATGTAGCTCAGTTCAAAGATCCTGGGTTCCATCCCCAGTACCACACACACACACACACACACACACACACACACACACACACACCAGGAACAGGAAATTACACTAATATAGTGTAATAAAAATTTACGAATGCCAGGTATGGTGTGCATGCTGGTAATCTCAGCATTCAAGATGCTGAGTCAGGGGGATTACTGTGAGTTCTAAGCCAGCCTGGGCTACATAAGCATGTTCATGGCCAGCCTGAAATATATAACGAGACCCTGTCTCAAAAAAACTAAAATCAAAACAAAACCACATAGGTTTATGAATGTAGTTTCTCTCACAAATCATCTTGTACTATATTCACCTTTATCTTGTGCTAATGGATGGAGAAAGGTGAATGTATATAGCTCAATGATAGAGTACTCACCTACAATACGCTTGGGTTTGATCCTCAGATCTGCCGGGGAAAAAAAAAGTGAAGCATTAGACTACTGTTGACCTTCTATATAGGGTTTGTTTTGTTTTGTTTTGTTTTTGTAGAGACAAGGTCCTTCCATGCAGTCCAGACGAGACTTAAGTTATGTGGAGCCCAGTTATGGCAATCCTCCTGCTTTATCCTCCTGAGTAGTGCAGGGGTCACGGGTGTGTGCCACCACACCCAGACTGTTGACCTTCTGACTTTTTCCCGGGAATATTGGTCTCAGGAGCCATGATGACCTTGACCTTCTGCCAAGATGTCAGAAAGAATACCATCTGCTTCAGCAAGATGGCATTGATGTTTGATGTCACTCTGCAGTTGATTGCAGGAAACTGAAACCATGGAAAATGAAAATGTGGGCAGGGGCTATTGTACTTTGTGGTGAAAATGAACCATTCCTAAATTTCTAAATCCACAAGGAGAACCCACAGCTTTTTTTTTTTTTTTAATGTGATCTTGCCAGGCATAGTGGCACATATCTGTAATCCCAGCACTCAGGAGGCTGAGGCAGGAGGATCTCCGTGAGTTCAAAGCCT
>NW_004955420.1:12620654-12622369 GCF_000276665.1 Chinchilla lanigera | reverse complement strand
TCAGCGGCAAAGCGCCTGCCTGGCAAGCGCAAGGTCGTGAGTTCGGTTCCCGGTACCGGAGAGAAAAACCAAAAAAAAAAAAAAAAAAAAAATTATTCCTAACTAATGCCATTGATAGGGTAAAGGGCAGAGGAAAAAAAAAAGGAATCAGTTCTTAGCTCTTGAGTGTTATAGCTTACGCTGCGGAGTGGCAAAATACAAACAGAAACTCAGTATGAACTAGGCTTGGTGGCGCACACCAGTAACCCCGGCACTCGAGAGGTTGAAACAGGAGGGTCACTGTAAGTTCAAGGCCAGCGTGGGCTACTTAGTGAGTTCAAGGTCAGCCTGAGCTACAGAGCAAGACCCTGTCTCCAAATAACAACACCCCCTCACATTTATTAGTATTTTAGGGATGCACTGATGTATATTTACTTGTGATTCTAAAGACTTTTCATATTTTTTAATAATCCAAAGAGGCTTTCAAGATTGTATTATAAATTTCCTGCCTCATTTTCTTCCTTTTTTTCTGCCTTTTTTTTTTTTTTTTTTTTCTTCTTCAGTACTGGCAATTGAACCCAGGGTCTTCTCACTGAGTTACATCCCCAGCCATTTTTAAATTTTGAGACCAGGTCTTGCTAAATCACCCAGGTGATCCTCCTGCCTCAACCTTCTACAGTGCTGGGATTACAGAGTGGGACACCTTGCCTGGTTTGCCCCTTTTATTCCCTCCCCTCCCCCCCTTCTTACCCCCCCCCTTTGTCATACTGATTGAACATAGAGCCTCAAGCTTGCTAGGCTCATACTGTGGTGCTGAGCCTTATCCTTGCCCCTACCTCATTTTCTTTCACCCTAGTTGTTATTATCATTCATCATCATCATCATCATCATCATTATTAATTTGTTTGTTTTGAGGCAGCGTCTCACTATGCAGTTCAAGCTGGACTTGACATCATTATGTAGCCTAGGCTGGCCTTAAACTCGTTGCATTTCTCCTGCCTCAGCCTCCCAGAATGCTGGGATGACAGGAGTGTGCCACCACACCCAGTCGTTTACAAGTGTACTTTGTGTCAGTCCCTGAATCCAGTGCCTTCTTGACAGAGGGATGGCAGGTTACATTATTTTATTTCTGCTGGAGGGATAGCCATACCAGGTGGCCAACTCGAGGATGCAGATCTAAGTTTTATTTTTATTAATTTTTTTGTGTGGTACTGGGGATCGAACTTAGGATCTCACACTTGCTAGGCAAGTGCTGTGCTACTGAGCCAAGCTGCCAGCCCAAGATTTTTATTTTGATGGGAGCTGCAGGAAACCTAGCAGAGTACAGGGGAGGACCAAACCTAAAAGAAAAAAATCCAAAACTGCCATCGACAGTTGCGTCTGGTAGCAAAGGTTGTGAAGCTGAAATTCGAAGAACCTATCACCCGGCGAGACTGACGCTTCCCTTGGTAACTGGGATGGGCCGGGTAGCCGAGAGAAGGAGGCATCCGAGGTTGCAAAGAGGATGCAGAGAGCAGTCAGCAACCGGGCAGCCAACCCAGAAGCGGAGAGCAGCAGCTCCAGCCGGGGGCGGAGGGGAGCTAGTGCGCTTGCGTGGACCGCCCCCTAGGGGGCGGGGCTTGGGTGGGCGGAGCGCGCGGGCCGCGGCGCCTGCGCACTGGAAGCGGCGAGGTGGGGGAGGGCGGCCGTGTGTGTCTGTGTTGTTGTTCGGCGGCGGCGGCTGCGGCGGCGGCGGC
>NW_004955420.1:12607965-12620173 GCF_000276665.1 Chinchilla lanigera | reverse complement strand
GGAGCGGGGCTGCGGGGCGCCCACGCCGCCTGTCCCTGTCCCTCTCCCCGGGCCGGGTCAGCCGCCCCCGTCCCCGGCCCGCCCGGCCCTTTCGGGGCCCCCCGGAGCCCTCGCGGTTGTTCTCGAGGCTTAGGGCCCGATCGGCGGCGCGGTGGGGTCGCCAGCGCCTTTGCACGCCCGAGTGCCCAGCCGCCAGAAACGGGGTGCCCGGGAGCACCTTGGGGGCTGCGGCTGTGGGAGAAGAATGAGCGGGAACCCCCCAGGCTTTCGCGGGGAAGGCCGGGTGGAACCCTCTGTGGCATTTCCCACCTCCCCATCATAAAATCCTCAAGACCGAGACGATGGCGCCAGAGCCTCCTGCTGATAAAACAGGGATGGCGGCAGAAACTTCTCTGAGCGAGATCCGTTTCTGGGGCTCGGTATCCTCCCTCCCGCCCAACCTTGGGCCCGGCTTTTCTTTTTCTTTTCTCTTAGGACCCCAGAGAAGGGCACACGCAGATCCTCTAACCGCCTGGAGGAAAGGCCCTGAGCCATTCTGTAAATTGTGTTTGTTTCTCTCTCTGATGGTGCTGAACTTTTTTTGCAAGAGTTATTAGAGGGCGGAGCAAATGATGGAGTTCTCTGTGGAGTGATTTGAGGGAAGAGTACTCCATGTGCCTGAGTGTAATTTTGACGTTCTAGTTTGTCGTTTTGGAAAGAGGTCAGAATTGAGCTCCCTCCTCTTAACGGATCTATACTTCACTGGTAGTCATTGACTAAATGCAGACAGAGAAGGACTCCACCGTTCTTAGAATTTGACTTGCAAGATTCGGTTGTATACAGTTTTGCATTCTTTTAACCCATATAGGTTGTATGCAAGTTGGAGTTTTATTAAAGTTAATTTTTTTTTCTGCAATGATGAGTCAATGTTGGAAGTGTTTACTGTCTTGTGGCATGAAATGTGACCCCTTGAAGTTGGTCAAGCGTCGTAAAGCTGGGGTGAGAAATGGAATGATTACTTTGCATAATATCGTGAAACTTTGTATTGGCTTATTATACTAAAGATGCGGATTTCCCAGTGTCTGGCCAAATCATTGTTACGGAAGAAAATTAGAAGGTTATTGTGTGTATAAATTAATATTGCTGTGTTAAGTTTATATGAAAAATCTTTGAGGTGAATCACAAAGAGAAATGAATATCATTAATCCTTCCTTTAGATTTCCTAGAGGTAATTTAAGATGACATTTACTTTGTTACGTGAATTATTGTCCCTAAGAAAGAATGTTTTAACCTTGCTTTTTTTAAAAATTAGATTTTATTGGTACATTTTAGAGACACATCATGATCAGATTCATCAGAGAATTTGTACCTGTACATGAGATGACTTGGTTTTATTCCCCATTCCGCTACCCTATCTTCAATCCCTCCTCCCCTCTCCATTTACAAAAGCTGTGTTTCCATGTTTTCCTTTTCTCTCTCTTTTTTTTTAACTTTACCTTCTCCCACCTTTTTTTTTTTTTTTTTTTTTGAGACAGTCTCACTCTGAAGTTCAGCCTGGGTCCTCCCCTCTCTCTTGTTCCCCTCCTCATTTGAACATTTTTCTGCCTATTTCACAATACCTATGAAACATTTGGTCCTTATTTACACTTTTTTTTTTTGGTCTTTTTTGAGACAGGCTGGCCATGAGTTCACTTTGTAGCCAAGGTGTCTCTAGTGTGCGATGGTCCTCCTGCCTCAGCCTCCTGAGTGCTGGGATTACAGGCAGGCCCCACCACACCCGGTTTATTTACACTTTTGGTTTCTCACACAGAGAAATAATGCAGTATTTACATGTGTGTGTCCGATTTATTTCACTTGAGTATGAACTTGGGGTACATCCGTTTTCTTAGAAATGTCTCAAGTTTGTCCTTCTTTATGGCAGAGTAATATTCCATCGCGTTGCTTTTGTATTTTAAGACAGGGTCTCACTGTGTGCTTCACCCTGCCTTTAACTCATTATGTAACCCAAGCTGGCCTCCAACTCCAGTCTTCCTCAGCCTCCTAAGTACTGGGATTACAGGTGTGTGCCACCATACCTGGCTGTTTTTTCATTTTTCTTTTTTGAGAGGCTATGCAGTTCAGGCTGACCTGGAACTCACTATGTAGCCCAGGCTGACCTCCAACTCATGGCAATCCTCCTGCCTCAGCCTCCTGAGTGCTGGGATTATAGGCATGTGCCACCGCACCCGGCTTCTGGCTATTTTTTCTAATGCAACAGTTTTGTTTTTGGTTTTGTTTTGTTTTGGTTTTTTGGTACCAAGAATTGAACTCAGGACTTTGAGCTTGCCAGGCAGGCACTTGTGCCTCTGAACTGTATCCTCTGCCCTATAACAGTTTTTTAAAGATATACACACAACCTGAAGTGTAGAGGGATAAATGGACTCATTTAATTGCTTTCATTTTGTTTGAGTTTGCTAGTCTATACAATTTGTTTCCTGGACAGACCTCTATATAAATTAATTTTTTTCTTTCTCTTTTTTCGTGCTCTCTCTTTTTTGGGGTGGTGGTGCTGGGGATTGAATTTGCTAAACACTCATTCTGCCACTGAGTCAAGCTCCTAGACCCCTAAAGGTGAACCAAAAAAAAAATTTATTTATTTATCTTTGGCAAGCTGGGCATTACTCCAGGGCATCAAGAATGCTCTGCCTCTTAGCCACCTCCCTAGCCATGTTGTGAATTTATGTCGATAATTTTTGGTAATGCACAGCTGAAGTCCCAGCTATGTGGAAAGCTGAGGCAGGAGGAACTCCTTTTTTTTTTTATTGTTGTTTTTCTGAGAGAGGGTCTGGCTGTATAGTTCAGGCTGGCCTTGAACTCACTATGTAGCGCAAGCTGCCTTCAGACTTGAAGTGATCCTCTAGCCTCAGTCTCCTGAGTGCTGGGATTACAGATGTGCGCCAAGCCAGGCAACAGGGAGAACTCTTAAGCCTCATGGCCTGAGGCCAGCAGAGGCAACATTAAAAAAAAAAAAAAAAGTGACTGATCCTTTTGAGCCTTTTTTTCCTCATATCTGAAAAAGAGATTTTGGAGAAGGGTGTGGTGGCTGATGCTTGTAATTCCTGCACCTCAGAGGCTGAGGCTGGAGGATCACTTTGAGTTTGAGGCCAGCCTGAACCACATAGCCAGAGCCTGTCTCAAAAAAAGATTTTGGAGATTCTCCTGAAATACTGATTCTTCTGTATGTGATTTAAGTCATAATGTCAGTGATTAAAAGGTATTTGATTAGCTGTTCATTGCTGGATTAATTAGATTGATCTTAAAGAGTTTATGGTCTGATTTCTAAAGTTTTTACTTTTACTGTATCAGGAAGCTCAACATTGTAAATGTGTAAATGCACATTCACAGTTGTGAGTCTTTTTTTTTTGTCGTTTTGAGACAGGGTCTCGCTATGCACTTCAGGCTGGCCTTGAGCTCACTTTGTAGTCCAGGCTGGCCTTGAGCTTGCAACAGTCGTCCTGTCTCAGCCTGAGTGCTGGGATTACAGGCGTGTGCCACCACATCCGGCTATAGTTGTGAGTCTTAAAACTATATAATTTCAGCTACTTGGGAGGCAGGAGGATCAGAAGTTTGAGACTAGCCTGGCCGGGTGTGGTGGTGCACACCTGTAATCCCAGCATTCGGGAGGCTGAGGCAGGAGGGTCGTTGCATTCGAGACCAGCCTGGGCTACAAAGTGAGCTCAAGGCCAGCCTGAACTGCATAGCAGGACCCTGTCCCAAAAAGACAAAAAAAAAAAAAAAAAGAGAGAGAGAGACCAGCCTGGACAATGTAGTGAGACCCTGACTCAAAAGGTCTGGGGACATATGTAGCTCAGTACTCTCTGGGTTCAATCCTCAGGATAATACTTCAAAGCAACAGCCTCCCCCTCAAAAAAAGACAAAAATCAGTGAATCTTAACATACTCTGTGGAATTTAGAAACAGAAGGGAAAAGTGATTTTTAAGAAGTCTATTTCTCAGTAAATAGAGCAAATATCTATTTCTTAATATATATTCGGTGATATGAATGTTAAGTAATGGCTGATTTTAAAAACTTACATAAAAATATGACAATATGAAATAATTTTGAAAAAGTAATTTGCTCTCACAAAGCACAGTATTTCATGTATTATCTTCTAATTCTCGTTTATATACTTGATATTTTTTTTGAGATATGGTCTCACTGTAGTCCAGGCTAGCCTTGAACTCATTATGTAGCTGAGGCTGGTCTTGAACTTGCGGTGACTTGCCTGCTTCAGCCTCCTGGGTCCTGGGATTATAGGCATGTGCCATTATGTTGGCTCTATATTTATTTTTACCTTTTGGGTAATGATATATAAAATATAGAATTCTGAAAATTTCAGTTACTGTTACATCATAAACATTTTTTCCTATCAAACTCGATGAGCAAGTGGCAAGGAAAATGATGTTCTTTGATGTAATCATATTAGAAGCTACTTTTACCATTAATGTTTTACAATTATCTAAGATATTCCAATTATCTAAGGTGTTGGAATGCCTGAGAAAACCAGTGCTGTTACTTTTGAGTCACCCCACATGCAGAACACTCACTTGATGTGATCTCTCTTGATGTTCATCAGACATGGCTTTGAATGACTGTTGGCTGCTTTCAGAAGTTATTTTAGTTCTCAAAACAGGAAGAATGCTGACAGTTCTATTCCAGAAGAGCAACTTTTAAAAATGTTTTGAAAAAATAAATAAATAAAAAAGTTTTGAACCATGGCTATCGCCCTTTAACAACAATTTTGACATGACACGTAGCCACTCACATATACCATGTATACATAAAATCAGAATAATTCACGGGGTGAATGTGGGGTTGTCTATGTTACTTTCCTTTGTTGGGACAAAATACCTGGCATCCACAAATTAAAGGAAGAAAGGTTTATTTTAGCTTAGTTTGTAGAGGTTTCAAGCCATCAGTGGGCCGGCACCAGTGCAGGACTGCAAGGCAGAGGGATGTGACAGAGGTGTGCAAGCAAGAGGCCTGAACAATGATCTTCTCTTTCCTTTTTATTCCTTTCAGGCTACAAGCCTGTTGGTTGGTGCCACCCACACCAGAGTGGGCCTTCCCATTATCTACACCCGGAACTGTGGTAATTCTATCAGTGGACTGATTTAGTACCACCACCCTTAATCCATATTCACACAGCCATGGTCTAGCCACCTCCCAAAGCCCCACCTATGAGCATATGAGGCTTTGGGAGGATATGTAGACACAAGGCAAACTGGCAGTCAGAGGGTAAGACAGATGTGAGAATAGAAAGTGGAGACTGGGAAGTGTGGATCCATTTACTAGAACAGAATTTCAGTTTTGTGCACAGTAGGTATTATATACTTAATGAAGGTACAAAATCTCATTGTAGCTGGGCGTGGTGGTACATGCCTGTAATCCCAGCACTCAAGAGGCTGAGGCAGGAGGATTGTTGTGGGTTCGAGACCAGCCTGGGCTACAAAGTGAGCTCAAGACCAGTCTGAGCTGCATAACAAGACCCTGTCTCAAAAAGACCAAAAAAAAAAAAAAAATTGTAGGAAAGGCCTTAGTTGTTTTTTTGAAATGGTGACAGAGTTTATTTGTAAAAATAAAGCGGGAAGCAGATCGTGGTGGTGCATGCCTGTAATCCCAGCACTTGGGAGGCTGAGGCAGGAGGATCCTTCGGAGTTTGAGACCAGCCTGAGCTACAAAGTGAGCTCAAGGCCAGCCTGAATTGCATAGTGAGACCCTGTCTCAAAAAGGCCAGAACAAAACAAAACAAAAAAATCATTGAATGCGTGGGTATTATAAAAATTTCAATCTGTGGTATGCATGTATTTGGCTAAGTGGCCAGTTTCTAGCCAGTTTTCTTTCCTATTTTGTATAATACATATCTTTTGGGTTAGTGCTGACATGTGTTTAAGTTGTCTGTGTCAAGGGCTGGGGATTTAGTTCAGTGGCACAGTGCCTGCCTGGCAAGCACAAGGTCGTGAGTTTGATTGCCGGTACCGGAAAAACAAACAAACAAAAAAAAGTTGTCTGTGTCAGAAAAGGTGGTCACAAGTAGATAGTAAAGGAAAACTTTAGAGACAGAGTCTCGCTCTGCAGTTCAGGCTGGCCTTGAACTCGTTTTGTAGCCGAGGCTGGCCTCGAACTTGCAACACTCCTTCTGCTCCAGCCTCCCAAGTGCTGGCGTGCACCGGCTTTTTTTTTCTTTTTTTTTTTTTTAAAAACAAGATCTTTCTATGTAGTTCAGGCTGCCTTGAACTCACTATGTAGCACATATTAGTGTCAAACTCATGATCCTCCTGCCTCAGGCTCCTTAGCTGTGATTATAGATGTCTGCCACAACTCCCAGCTATTTGGAGATTTTTAAAGAACTATTTCAAAAGATAACGAAATTTGAGAAGAAACTTAAAGGAGATGAGTTTTTGAGTTGTGAATGAAATCTTACTAGTAAATGTAATGTTTATTGATAGACTGTTGCATGTCAGGCATAGTTCAGATCCTGAGGGTACAAGAGAGAACAGGACAGGGGCCGGGGATATAGCTCAATGGTGCAGCACCTGCCTGGCAAGCATGAGGTTGTGAGTTCAAATTCCGGTACAAAAAAAAAGAAAAAAGGGTGTTTGATAACCCAGATTCGTATCTTGTAGTGTTTTAAGCAGCATAATAAAGTGAAAATAAGTTGGGCGGTTAGGAAAAGCTTTTGGGATGCAGACCAAATTGTTAACAGGTCACTTTGCCTGAGGATTGACCTAACAAGTTCCTGATGGTGTCTTATTTTACTAAGAATCCATAAAAGCTAAATCGTTCCCATGGTGATGGCATCTGTGTCCTGATAGGAGCGGAGAAGTGGGAAGGGTGACAGTGACAATTTGTATGCAGTGGTCATTTTTTAAATTGAGTTTTCTTGTCAACAAATAGATTTCAGAGTGCGTGAAAGCAGGGAGTATTGACTGTTCCTCCACATTTAGCGTGTTCTTTGTGCTTTTTGTTAGTGTAGTGTAAACACTGAGACAAGAGCCAAAATAGTAAAAACTGAACGATTTAATTATCTGAAAAGACAAAAGATTGGTAGCTACCTTGAGAAGCTTGTTTTAGGCTTCAGTGGGTGGCAGATGTTAACAGTTTGTGCCATCTCTGCTAGGACAAACAGCCAGAGTAGTGTACCCCTAGAAACCTTTAACTTTTAAAGCTGCTTTGTAGCTAAGTCAATTGAAATGGCAGAATACAGTAGAGACTCAGCTTTTTTTTTTTTTTTGTCTTTTTGAGACAGGGTCTCACTATGCAGTTCAGGCTGGTCTTGAGCTCACTTTGTAGCCCAGGCTGGTCTCGAACTTGGAAAGACCCTCCTGCCTCAGCCTCCGAGTGCTGGGATTACAGGTGTGCGCCACCACGCCCTGCCCAAGACTCAGCTTTTTGATTAGCATTAAAGAAGTATAATACAGCACAGTATAAGTGCAGACAGTGTTAAAAATTAGGAAAGCACTAAAACAGCCTCAAGTTTTATGAGTATGGAATCACACAAGTCTTGGTGCTATTTTTGTCCCCAAGAGCTTGTAGTTAATTACCTAACATATATAGGCTATTGGGATATTTGAACTCCTCTTTTCCTCAAAAAGTTGCATCTCTTTTTGTTTTTAATGTTACTTTTTTTGTTTTGTTTTGTTTTGCTTTTTGTTTCTGTCTTTTTGAGACACCATCTCCCTATGCAGTTCAGGCTGGTCTTGAGTTCACTTTGTAGCCCTGGCTGGTTTTGAACTTGCAAAAGATCCTCCTGCCTCAGCGTGTCTCACTGCTGGGATTACAGACATGTGCCTCCATGCCTAGCTTCTTTTTGTTTTTAAATTCCTTCCTGCTTTTCTTTTTGGTGGTGCTTAAACTCAAACCTGGAGTCTCAGTCTTTGATGTGGTGGTGCACACCTATAATCCCAGAACTCAGGAGACTGAGGCAGGAGGATTGCTGAGAGTTCAGGGCCACCCCCACACTACAAAGCAAGACCCTGTTTTAAAACAAAAATAAAAACAAACCCTAGAGCCTCAGGCATGCCCCAGTAAACTTAGTGCTCTCCCTGTACCACTGAGCTACATCCAGCCAAGAGATTTCATTTTTTGAAAGTGTTTTCTGAAGGAGAGAATGGAGATTTGTACATGGTATAACCTGAGAACTTTAGTTCAGCTTGACCAAGAATTTAGGGAGATAATCGGGATAAGAAAGTGAGAACTGGACTAGTCTAGCGAAGTTTTAGTTTTTAAGACAGAAGAGCTAATAGAGACGAGGGTAGAGATTAAAATACCAAAGGAAGAATATACCTATTCCTGTACCTCCCTAAGGATGAGAAGGGAGGAGGAGGGTGGTCCAGAACTTGACAGAGAGGTGGGTATTTGGTGTTGTCAGGAAAAATGAGGGGGCTGCTGTAACAGGTCCAAATCATGCGAAGAGAAAACTTCTATTGAGAACCATCAAGAGGCCTCCCAAGATCACTTGGCCCCGTGAGGCTGAAGGAAAATGTTTAGAGATGCCATGAGAGCAGAGGATATAAAATAGGAGAGGTAGAGGCCAGATCTTGTGTCTAGCTGGAGACGTAGTAAGACTTCTAATGAGCAGTGCAAAACTGAAATGGGTGCCAGTCAAGCTTAGTTTGTAGTGTACAAAGTACACTAAAGGGGAGCCTGGCCAAGAGTAGTGAGGTGCAGTAGTTCATGAAAGAGATATTGAGGGTTTGTGCTCAGAATAGCAATGGAAAGGGTTAGATAGGAGTGGTATTAATTTGATGAAATAGATTTGTTGCTGACTGGTGAATGGTATGTTCATGGTTGCAGGAGAGTCTAAGAAAGTTTTTCATATTTGAGTAATTCATGAAGACTTTTGAAGGAAAAACTGCATTGATCTAACGTATGTACCCAGATTACTGTGTATATATACCTGGATGTAGGGCATATCCCATGTTTGTATCTAGGAAAAACAAAGCACAATACTGTATCTTGTGTTTTCCTCAGCTTCCACACGGCAGTCAACACAAAAACCTCTATGACTGAAAGGTGTGAGGGTTCTGTGCCCAGAAGTTTGTCCATTTCCTCCTGATTTCTAGTTGATTGAAATACAGTTTTTCAAAATATTCTCATAATGCTTGTGTGAATTTGAGCAGCCTCTGTAGTATCTTTTTTTGGTTCTTGTTTCTTTTTTTTTCTTTTCCTTTTTTTCTTCTCCTTTCTCCTTTGCCTTTTCTTTCTGGTATTTTGAGACAGGGTCCTGCTATATAAAAGACATTTTTGTTTCCTCTGAACCTGTTTTTACATCTTTTTTTTTTGGTACTGGGAATCGAACTCAGGACCTTGCGCTTGCCAGGCAGGTGCTTATGTCGCTGAGCTACATCCCCAGCCCTCTGCTATATAGTTCAGGCTATCTTTGAACTACTGTGTAGCCCAGGTTGCCCTCAAACTCGTGGCAGTCATCGTGCCTCAGCCTCCCGAGTGCTGGGATTACAGGCATATGCCACCATGCCCAGCTAATATCCCTCCCTTTTTTAATCTCTAATTTTATTTAGTTGATCTCTCTCTTGCTTTTGAACTTTCACTGAATTTTCAGCTTTATCCTCAAAGAACTAAGTCTTTCATAGTTTTTTTTATTCTTTTAGTTTCTTCCATTTATTCTCTTTTTACATGTCTTTCATTCTGATTTAGGGGTTGGTTTGTTCTATTCTTTAACTACATCATTAGGTTACTTGAGATCCCTCTTCCTGATGAAGGCATTCATTGCTATAAACTTCCTTCTTAGTACTGCTTTTGCTGTGTTCCACAGGTTTTACTGTTTTCCCATCTTTCCTTCTTTCCTTTTTTTTGTCTTTTGTGTTTTTGAGACAGGGTCTTGCTGTGCAGTTCAGGCTGGCCTTAAGCTCACTTTGTTGCCCAGGCTGGTTTCGAACTTGCAGCAATCCTCCTGCCTCAGCCTTGCAAGTGCTGGGATTACAAGTATGCGCCACCACTCCTGGCTACCCATCTTGCTTTGATTCTAGGAATATTTAATTTCACCTTGATTTCTTCAGTGGCCCATTGGTTGTACAGAAGTGTACTGTTCAGTTTCCTTGTGTTGGTATAATTTTTGTAATTTCTCTTGCTATTTCTGGTTTTATTCTATTAGGATATAAAGTGGAAGAAATTACTTCATTTTTAATAGTTTTTTTACATTTATTTTTTTATTTTTAAAGATAAAGAATGAAAACACATTAACAAACAGACATAAACAAAAGAACCCTCAAATAATAGAAGCAATACAGAGTTTCAGACAAGGTGATAGGAAATTAAGAATAGTTATTGTATTACATATTGTTATCTTCAAATTGGTTACTCAGTTACATATAAGCATTTAAAATTGATCAAACAAACATTAACTGTTCCTTTCAACAAAGCAATAGAAGTCATAGTATGACTCTTTCAGCTACACTGTGTGTGTACATATTTTTCTCTTTCCATTTTAAAAAATTGTTAAGACTTGCTATATATGGTCTAATACTATATAATCTGTTCTTGAAAGTTTCATGTGCTGATGAAAAGGATGTGTATTCTATATATTTTGCACCTGTTGGATTGAATATTCTTTGTGTGTGTGTGTGTGTGTGTGTGTGTATGTGTCTTTTTGAGACAGGGCCTCACTGTGCAGTTCAGGCTGGCCTTGAGTTCACTTTGTAGCCGAGGATGGCCTCGAAATGGGAACGACCCTCCTGTCTCAGCTTCCCCAGGGCTGAGATGACGGGTGTGTGCTATGACACCCAGCTTTTCTGTTGTTTTTTTGAGTTCATTTGATCTGTGATATAGTGTGACTATGATGTTTCTTTGCTGTTTTTTTTTTTTTTTTTTTTTTTTTTTAATCTGGATGATACCTCTGTTGGTGAGAATGGGACACCAAAGGCAGAAGTCACTATTATTGCATTGGACTCTGTCTCATTTTATGTCCAGTAATTTGTTTTATAAAATTAACGGTCTAACATTTGGTATATATGGGTATACAAACCTCCTAAGTGCTGGAGTTACAAGCTGGGCATGCTGATACATGCCTGTAATTTCAACACACTGGGAGGCTGAGGCAGGAGGACTGTAAACTTGAGCCCAACCTGGGTAATTTAACAATTTAGTGAAACCGTGTCTCAAAATAAAAAATAAAAAGGGATGGGGCTGTTGCTCAGTGTGAAGACCTTAAGCCAGGCTTTAGGACATACATAGTTATATCATTTTGTTGACTTGTTCCCTATGCTAATATGTCGTAACTTTAGCTGGGTGTAATGGTACGTGCTAGGAAATCCTGCACTTGGGAGAATGAGGCAGGAGGGTTTTGGGTTCAGGGCCAGCCTGGGCTGCATAATGAGTTCGAGACCAGCCTTGACTACATAGGGAGACCCTGTGGAAAAGAAAATAGTGTCTTTCTTTGTCTGTCTTAACTGCTTTTATCATAATGTCTGTTTTGTTAGATGGCACTGTAGCTGTTCCTGGTTGCTTTCAAATTCCATTTTCTTAGGAAATTATTTTTCATCCTTTTATTTTCTATGTATGTCTTTGCTGATGAGGTGAAATTGTTGCAGGCAGCATATTGTTGGGTCTTGTTTTTTCATCCAGTCAGCCATTTTGCATTTTTTTAAATGGAGAATTTAGACCATTTACATTCAGGGTTATTACTGGAAGATATGTACTTGTTCCCTTTGTTTGTTTTTCTTCTGGTTGTTTTAAACATTCTGTGTTTGTTTTGCCCTCTCTTATCACCATAAAGCTTTGTTTTTGCCGCACAGTGGTGCATGCCTGTAATTACAGGACTTGGGAGGCTGAGCTAAGAGCATCCCTGCAAGTTTGAGGCCAGCCTAGGCTACATAGTGAGTTCAAGGTCAACCTGAGCTACATAGACCCTGTCTCAAAAAAAAAAAAAAGCAAGCTATGATTTTTTTTTTTGTAGTAGTAATACTGTTTGATTCTTACCTAATTCTCATTTGCTTATCTGTTCTTCTCATGAGATTTATTCTTCCCTTTCCTCATAATTGTGTGATTGTGTGTGTTTATCTTTCTCTTCTGGGTAGGATTCCATTAAATATCTTCTGTGATGGGTTGGTTCAGTGGTCATGATTTCCATTAGTTTATCAGGAGAGTTTATTTCTCCTTTGATTCTGATGGGTAACTTTTTTGAGTATAGTTATCTAGTTTGTTAGTTCTCCTCTCCTCTCCTCTCCTCTCC
>NW_004955420.1:12599503-12606944 GCF_000276665.1 Chinchilla lanigera | reverse complement strand
GACGGGGTCTCACTATGCAGTTCAGGCTGGCCTTGAGCTCACTTTGTAATCCAGGCTGGTCTCAAACTTGCAATGATCCTATTGCCTCAGGCTCCCGAGTTCCGGGATTATAAGCGGGCACCACTATGCCTGGCCCTTTTTTTCTGTTATTTCACTGACTAAGATTTCTTTGCCTTCAGCCTGTAGCTCTCCTCCCTCTTCAATTTTGTGTATGTTTGATGTTTTAATGGTGTCGCAGAGATCTTCTGTACTCTGTTCATTCTTGCTTATTTTTCCATTGTTACTGTCTGAATGTGATAATTCATCAAACTTTCTTCAAGCCTTGATATTCTTTTGCTTGATCTAGTCTATTGAGATTTTCAGATGAGTTTTTTAAAATCTGATTTACTGAGCTTTTCATTTTCAAGATTTCTCTGTTTAGTTCTTTTGCCGAATTTCTTACTATTTATTCATACCTTATATTGTCTTCCTTAATTCATTCAACTATTTATTATATTCTTTTGGGATCCACTGAGCTTTTAATTCTTTGGCATTTCATCAACTTCAGTATCTTTGGAATCAGTCATTAGAGAGTAGTAGGTGATGTCACAGTGTCTTGTTTTCTCATATTTCTTGTTAAGATCTATGTACCTGTTAGGCCGGATCCCTTGTCACTTTCATGTACTCTTTGGTAGCTCATCTTCTCTTGAGTATGTGCCCTGGGATATAGATTTGTCCTGTAGAGTTGAGTTTGACATCACTTAGGCTTTACAGTATCATGTCCCTGTGGCTTCTTCGGCTTTGATAATGAATCTTTGTATAACACATACTGTTCAAGGTTGAGGGACCTGCTTTCTCTATGGACATTACAAGAGTGGGATTCCACTGCTGGTTCAGGCAGGTATGGGATAGATAGCAGAATACATGGGGCACCGCCTCTGGTTACTCCTCCATTCTTAGCAGCAGTATGATAAGTTATATGGAGGCCCCTTATAAAGTGGTGTTTAGAACTGTGCGTTATCCTCTCTGCTGTCGCTGTTGGGCACTTTAATCTCCTTTACTCGCCAAGTTGACATATTTGGCAGGACTCAAGTGGAAAAAGATGCACATGGAATAAGGTCCAGCTTCTCTGTTGAGCTGGGAGTACAGCTACACAGCAGAGCATTCAACAACAAGGTGCTCAAAAAATACCAGGCCTGACTCCTGGCTCTGCATGTGACCACCAGCAGAAACCAGGTAAAGAAATAAAGTAAAAGGTTGGGTGCATTGGGACACACCTATCCTCCCAGCACTGAGGAGACTGAGGCAGGAGGATTGCTATGAGTTCAAGGCCAGCATGGATGACATAGTGAGTGCAAGGCCAGCTCAATTGCATAGCCAGACCTTGTCTCCAACAAACAAAAACAACTATAAAAAAAAAGTAAAAGCTAAATAGAGGCAACAGAGCACCACACCAACAAGTGAAGAGAAAAAGGGACAAAAATAATTTAAAATAACCTGATGAGTTAAAAATGGTGAAACTAAAATTATTATATTAAAAAGGGGAAAAAGAAAGAAAAAAAAAATTAAAATTAAAAAGAGAAAACCTGGGCATGGTGGAGCACAGTTGCACAACTGTTACCTAAACATTCTGAGAGGCTGAAGTAGGATAGTGGCAAGTTTAAAGCACAGCCTGGACATCTTAGTGAGTTAGCAAGACCCTGTCTCAATTTAAAAAAAAAAAAAAAAAAAGCTGGGGACGTAGCACGGGGCTCAATCCCCAGTACTGGTGAAGAAAAAAAGAGGAAAAAGTATAAGGCAGGAGAAAGGTAAAGTAGTGAAAAAAATGAAGAAATGAAAAAATTAAGTATTAGGAAAAAATGAAGAAATGAAAAAAATTAAGTATTAGAGAAGAGAAAGTATATACATACAAAAAATAGCAAAGTATTAATAAATATTTCCTTTCTGCCTCTGGGGGTGGGAGTGGCTATTCACATCATATGCTATCAGAACTTCTTTCCTGTCCTCTTAAACTCTGAGCAAAGGCTGGGGTTATTTGCCTTCTCTCTTTTTTTTTTTTTTTTTTTTCTTTTTGAGACAGGGTCTCGCTGTGCAGTTCAGGCTGGCCTTGAGCTCACTTTCTAGCCCAGGCTGGTTTCAAACTCACAACTATCCTATGTCCTCAGCCTCCTGAGTGCTGGGATTACAGGTGTACACCACGATGCCCGGCACTGTCCTCTTCTTTTGTCCTTAGTATGCTCACCAGGTGACTTGCTGGAGTGGTTTCTGAGTGGAACCAGTTGGAATATCTCAGCTGACCTGCACACCAGAATGCGCTGGGACAGGACTCAGAGCTCCCTAGGCAAAGAATTACTCCAGAGAATGTTGGCTGTGCATTCCAAGAGTAGGGCATGCTCCGACATTGTAGCCTGTCAGCAGGCCAGCGTGCTGGCCCAGAACTCATCTGAAACAGCTTCCTCCGTGTCCTTTGCACTGTGTATTCCAGAGGCAGGGCTGATTCTGGCAACACAGCTTGTCCGGCTCATAGAATTCTCAGGGATTCTGTGTCAGAGCTTCTCCGCTTGGACTGAACTGACTCTTAAGGTTGCTGTCCATTGACACAGTGTAGTATCTTGCACAGAGAGGTCAGGAAAATGCATGCACCTATTTGAGTGTTAGAGTAGCAAGTTCAGATAAGCCCTTTTCAAGGTGGTTCTGTTTCCATCCCAGGAGAATACCTGAAAAGTGCAGAGAACTTCAGAGTCAGTTTGCTGTGCAGACCCCAGGTCTGTTGTCTGTTTAGATTGGTCTTCAGCAAGGTGCTACATTCCCTACCCTTGAGAGTTGTGTTTTTGTTTCGTTTTGTTTTGTTTTTTTGAGACAGTATCTTACTGTACAGTTCAGGCTGGCCTTGATCCTCCTGCTTCCGCCTTCCAGGTGCTGGGATTATAGGCATGTGCCACCACACCTGGCGAAAGAGTTTGTGTGACACACGGTCTGGCAGTGTTGCCCAGGTGGGACTTGAGCTTGCAGTTCTCCTGCCTTAGTCTCCTTGAGTGCGGAGATTACTGGTATGCATCACCACATCCAGCTAATCCACTATCCTGAATCCTCAGATATAAAACCTTTTAAAAATTTATATCTGATGATCTTACTGAAAATATTAAGTCTATTTATTCCAGATACCTATTGGCTGTTTGTTGTTTTCACAGTGTAACTGTATTGCTTTTTTTTTCTTTTTGAGACAGGGTCTTGCTATGCAGTTCAGGCTGGCCTTGAGCTCACTTTGTAGCCTAGGCTGGTCTTGAACTCTCAATGATCCTCCTGTCTCAGCCTCCTGAGCGCTGGGATTACAGGTGTGCGCCAGCACTTATATTGCTTTGTAATTTTAATTTAAATCATACATATATTCATATAGTACAAAATTCTAAAGATACATAAAGGTTACCAGTGGCTCTGGCCCTTTTTTCCCTGGTATGCTATCTGTGAGGTAAAGTACCAAGAGATAGCTGTAAGTGAATTTATTAGACATTGATCACTCGCAAGCATAAGCATGAAGCTAGGTACTGGGGATACCAAAACAATTAAACCAGTTCATCCAGGACTTTGGAGGCTGAGGTAAGGGGATTTTCATGAGTGTGAGGCCTGCCTGGGCTACATAGTGAGACCCTGTCTCAAATACATACATACATAAATACATACATACATAGGAAATAAAACCAATTTCTGTGTGCAAAAGCTTGTGTTATTATTTTTATTTTTTTGTCTTTTTGAGACAGGGTCTCGCTATGCAGTTCAGGCTGGCCTTGAGCTCACTTTGTAGCCCAGGCTGGTCTTGAACTCACAGCGATCCCCCTGCCTCAGCCTCCCGAGTGCTGGGATTACAGGCGTGCATCACCACGCCCGGCTAAAAACTTCTGTTATTTCAGAGTAGCCAGAAGCAGACACAGGCTTGGGAGCCAGGGGGTAATTTAGCTCACAAATTGTTTGGTAATACTTTTGCCGGTTCTCAGCAAGCCTGAACTAGATGAGGGAGATGAGGGGGAATAGGAAATTCCATGTATATAATTTAGTTTGTCTGTAGTAAATTGTATGGGATGGAGGAGAGGCCACACTAGAAAAATAAGCTGAGACCTCCCGTGAAAGACTTTACAGGTTCTAAAGACCTTGAAATTTATACTTCAAATATCAAAAGAGAGCCATTAAGGAATTTTAAACCAGGGTAAGAGGTGGGTGGATGATATAATCAAACTTACAGTTTGCAGTATATATGAGCAGTAGGATGGAAGATAGAATGATCAGTTAGGAGCCTGTTGTATTAACCAGGTAAAAAATGTTAAGGACTTGATCACTTGGCTTGTTCTTAAATGGGCTGTAGATCCATTTCTTTTCACATCAAGGGTATTTTTGGTTGGGAGGTAATACTTAAACTCTTTTGAAAGCTGAGATAAGTGATTATTTACCAGCTTGGAGAAAGAAGGCCTTAGCTCAGCCTCTTTTAAAATCTCTGCTAATATTTGAAATGTCAAATCCCAGTGTTCATTCTTCATCCCCACAATTCCAGTTTGGCTTTGAATGCAGCCATTTCATCTGCTGACTTGAACACATTGGTCATTCTCCCCAGAAGTGAAAGATTGAGTTTGTTGAGCAGGTTGAATATGTTACACAAGTAAGCAAGTTTTGCAACCTACTGTATGTCACTGAAATGTGCTGTCAGTGGTGACTCTTTTTCTAAAAGAAATCTCTGGAGTGGCTCTTGAAATTCAGAAATTCTGGCCAGTAATCCACCTTCTCAAAGCCATCTCAGTTTTGAGTATAAGAGAAGGTGCATGTGCTCTGTGTCCAACTCCTCACAGTGCTGCATGAACAGATATGAATTAAGGGTATGTACTTTAATGTGGTTGATAGTTTTAACCACATCCCTCTGAACTTGGTTAAATTTAGGTGGCATTTTTTTAGCTAGCCAGCAATTTTTTTTTTTTTGGTATTTTTGAGACAGGGTCTCGATACGCAGTTCAGGCTGGTCTTGAACTCACTTTGTAGTCCAGACTAGCCTCAAACTTGCAACGATCCTCCTGCCTCAGCCTCCCAGTTGCTGAGATTAGGCATGCACCACCACACCTGGCTTAGCCAGCATTTCTCTATGGATTACATACTGTGTAGACTCACATTCAGAAGTGACCTCTTTGACCTGAGTAGTGAAACGAGTCATGGCAGCCACTCTGTCCAAGCATGTATTGA
Source organism: Chinchilla lanigera (assembly GCF_000276665.1). Classification (NCBI taxonomy): domain Eukaryota; kingdom Metazoa; phylum Chordata; class Mammalia; order Rodentia; family Chinchillidae; genus Chinchilla; species Chinchilla lanigera. The sequence continues at coordinate 12,601,745 of NW_004955420.1, read as the reverse complement.
TAGCATGACCAGTTCTGTTTTCCTGATATGGAATCATCCAGACACTTGAATAGTGCTGCAGCTGTGATGTTGTTTGGCAACAAAAATGCATATAACATATCCTCACGCACATCCCTGAAAAATATTTCACACAGAAACAAGCATTGTTGTTTTGTTGTCAACATTAATAGATTCATCAGCCTGGATGTGTAGCCTGAAGACCCACTGATCCTCACTAACAGTTACACCTGAGGACACTGCTGTTTCATCAGCTCGTCCAGTTATGGCTCTGGTCTAAAGAGCATACGGACCACCTTTTGAGCAGTAGCTTCTATAAGTTCATGACAGGGGTCCTTAGCAGCAGACAGGGTCTATTCTTTAGTAGTGAAGGGCTTCTTTGCTTTAGCAATGTGATCAACAGCTAAGAATGAGCTCTCAATGCAGACACACTGGGTGAAGTGTGGCCTTCAGTAACCGCTTCTGTTGTTCATATTCACTTTTTTCTTTTGAAAACCTCCAAAGGCTTGTCTTTCAGTTCAGAGTGTTTGATCTCCATGTGGCAGAGCATTGAAGGTTTCATGGCTTTGTTGGGTAGCAGCCGCCACACATCCCGTTCAGGGGGCTTGGAGAATGGGAATCGCCTGGCACAGAGACACTGGAGTTTAAGCAGGACTCCTGGCAGCAGCCTTCTTTCCTTTCTTTCTTTTTTTTTTTCTTTGTTTTTTGAGAAAGGGTCTCACTATGTAATTCAGTCTGGCCTTGAACCCAGGGTGGACTTGAACTCACGGCTATCCTCCTGCCTCAGCCTCCCAAGTGCTAGGATTACAGGCATGTTCCACCAGACCTGGCAGCAGCTTTCTTTTTGTTGACATATTAGAGTCTTCTGTAGCCGCCTCATCAGGTTTTTCTTCCTTTTGAAAGAAGCTGGAATCAGTGGACTAATTTAGTAATCATACACCCTTAATCCCAGCATCACACGGTCTAGATTCGGCTACCTCTGAAGAGCCCCACCTATGACATCATGAGGCTTTTGGAGACATCTAGGCACAAGCCATGACATTCTACCCCCTCTCCAAGAGTTCCCAAAGTCCTAACAGTTTCAGCATGGTGAACAGTTCAAATCTAAAGTCTACTCTGAGATTCAAAGCAAACTTAGCTGGGAGCCTATATACAAATGAAAAAAAGTTAAACACTTCCAGTGCCATTTGCTCTTTACTCATTTTGGCTGGGTTGCATTGTGGACTTCCCGATACTGTGGCTGAGACAGTGTGCAGTGAGGGAAAGTGGCATGGTCAGAAGTGGTAAATAAACTTGGTATGGTGGGGAATCCCTGTAATCCCAGCACTTGGGAGGCTGAGGCAGGAGGATCACCACAAGTTTAAGAACAGCCTGGGCTACATAGTGAGTCCAGGCCAGCCCAAACTACATAGCGAGACCCTGTCTCGAAAAAGTGGTAAGTAAAATCATGGGTGGGCCACATGCAGATTGTCACTTGCTACTCACTAAGAGGTTTGTGGTTGTTTTTGAGACAGGGTCTTGCTCTGCAGCTCAGGCTGGTGTTAAACCCCTACAGAGCGCAGGGTGGCCTTGAGTTCATGGTGATCCTCTTGCCTCAGCCTCCTGAGTGCTAGGATTGCAGCTATGTGCCACTATGCCCGGCTGAGAGGATTTTGATCTGAGCCTGCAAACAGTTGACTTTGTGGTCTCTGTGCAGTTAAAGCTTTCTGTAGATGTTAATCTGTATTTGCTGCTGCTCCCCAGTGCTAGCCTCACCACCTCAACTCTACCTCAGATTGTCAGACCTTAGGTTCTCATAAGGAGCTGCACCTTAGATCCCCCACAAGTGCATTTCACAGTAGGGTTCATGCTCCTACAAGAACCTAGTGGCTCACTGGTCTGACAAGAGGCAGAGCTCAAGCAATGATGGCAGTGATGGGATCAGCTGGAAATACAGAGGGAGCTTTGCTTGCTTGCCTGCTTGCTTGCTTACCTGGCACTTTGGTCCTGCTGTGTGTACTGTGTAGTAGCCAGGAGCGGATAGAGTGGGGCGAGGATGCTGGTATAGGGTACAGAAAACAAAACCAAAGGCTTTCCAAAGTAGAGGAATCTAAAAGAAACCCTGTTCTTCCTGATACTGAGATTGATGTTTCAAACTTGGCAGGGTTGGGAAGCACATTGTAGGGGTGGATATCTAACAAGGATTGTCACAGGGGTACATTTTGTTTTTCTTTTCTTTTCTTCTTCGTCTTTTTTTTTTTTTTTT
>NW_004955420.1:12595614-12599353 GCF_000276665.1 Chinchilla lanigera | reverse complement strand
TTTTTTTTTTTTTTGAGGAAAGGTTTATTCAGCTCATAGTTTGTAGAAGTTTAAGTTTATAATTGGCTGGCTCCAAGGCCAGGTAGCATGGCACAGGGGCATCACAGAGGAGAAACAGTTCATGGCAGGCAGAAGGCAGCAGAGTAGCAAAAAAGCAGCAGGTGACAGCAGCAGCCCTCTGTCTGTCCCTTGTAGTCTATCCATGCTGCATGCTCTTAGGGGCCAATAACACTCACACCCAAGATGGACCTTTCTATTGCCCCTACCCAGAACTATGCCAAATCAGTCAGTAGACTAACTTAGTAATCATGCATCCTTAATCCCAGCATCACACAATCTAGATCCAGCCACCTCTGAAAAGCCCCACCTGTGACCTCATGAGGCTTTGGGGGAACATTTAGGCATAAGCCATGACATTCTCCCCGACACACATACTCATGCATTTCCCTTTGTAGGCATTTAGTCCATCTCTAAGAGTTGCCAATGTCCTAACAGCTTCAGCCCTGCTGAAAAGTCCAAATCTAAAGTCTTTTCTGAGATTCAAGGCAAGCTTAGCTGGGAGCCCCTATACAAATGAAAAGAAAGTTAAACACTTCCAACATACCATGCCTCAAGAGAAACATTCCCACTTCAAATAGGGGGGGATAGAAAGGAATGGGACCAAAGCAAATCCAAAATCCAGCAGAGCACACATTAAGTCCTGTAGTTCCACATCATTGTCTGAGGCAAGATGTGAACTCCAAAGGGCTTAGGTGGCTCTGGCCCTATAGCACTACAGATGGTTGTAGCTCCCATGACTTCTCTCTTTGACTGTCTCTGCTCATTCCTTGCATGTTTCCTCAAACATCCATCTTCCTGGCTTCTCCAAACTTCTGGGGTCTCCACTATACCTTCGGCTTCATACTCACAGCTTCACAAACAGCTCTGTCAGGAGCACATTGCCTGCCCTTCCTGACCACAACTCTTTTTTTTCTCCCATATTTTTGAGACAGGGTTTTGCTGTGCACTTGTGGCTGGCCTTGAACTCACTTTGTAGCCCAGGCTGGCCTCGAACTCACAGTGATCCTCCTGCCTCAGCGTCCTGAGAGCTGGGATTATAGGTGTGAGCTGTCACACTCGGCTGACCATGCAGCTCTTGCATTCTCCATGCACCTCAAACCAGCATCATATGGATGATGCCAAGGTCTGCCGCCAATTGGAGCAGTAGCCAGGCTTCCTTCTTTCTTCGTTGTAGGGGATGAGTGCCTAAATCCCATGACCACAGAATCCAATCCTGAGGAACAGATTCTCTAGGCTGCCGCCATTCTGAAATGTGCTCTGGGGCTGTCTGCTCAAACAAATTCTTTCACTTTTGGAATCTTGAAGCTTCAAAGGCTGGAGTCCTATTTCCTGTAATGTCTGCAGAGATATTTTCTGCATGGTCTGGAAGAACTTTCAGGTCAAGAATGTAAGGGGGAAAAAAAAGTTTGGCCTGGTGGTGCACACCTTCAGTCCCAGCACTCAGGAGGCTGATCCAGGATTGCTGTGGAGGCCTGGGCTACATAGTTCAAGGTCATCCTGAATTGTAGAGCATGACCCTGTGTCAAACAACAACAACAACAACAGAATAATACTACTAATAATAATCTACCATAACATCTCTTGGGGAAGAATATTCCTTCACTCCAAGCTCCAGAAACCTACAGATTAAAATCCCAAGGCACAAAAGATTATTGTAAAAATAATATCAGAAATCAAACACACATAAACCATGGTACAGTAAGAACCAGGAGTAACAAAAGACAATAACCCATAGAGACTGTAGAAAACTTGTTTTATCTTTTTTTTTTTGGTACCGGGAAGTGAACTCAGGACCTTGCGCTTGCCAGGCAGGTGCTTATGCCACTGAGCTATATCCCTGGCCCCTGTCTTTTGTAATTCCAGTAAATTTGATTAAATGAAGGATTGAAATAGGAATATGAATTAAGGGTCTCTGACTCATGACCAAGCAAATGAGAAATAAACAAAAATAGAACTTGTAGTTGTAAAAGATTTATAGCTGGGTGGCACATGCCTGTAATCCCAGCACTCGGCAGGCTGAGGCAGGAGAATCGATGTAGGTTTGAGACCAGCCTGGGCTACAAAGTGAGCTCAAGGCCAGCCTGAACTGCATAGCGAGACTGTCTCAAAAAAAAAAAAAAAAAAAAAAAGATTAGACTGACATGAAATAAAGAGAAATTAGCTGAGCATGGTGGTGCATGCCTGTAATGCCAGCCCTTGGAAAGGAGGATTGGTGTATGTTCAAGGCCAGCCTGGACTACATAGCAAGATCTTGGAGAGAGACAGACAGACAGACGGACAAGACAGAATATGTGACCTGGAAGATAATATTGAAGATCTTGTTGAGAATACAACAAAGAGACAATAAACATAGGAAAGGTTGAGGCATAAAAATTGTAGTGATGAGTTTTAACATTGTATCTAATTGCAGTTCCAGAAGGAAATACATATGAATGAAGGGCAAATCAGAGTGAAACTGCAGCAAGCCAAAGACAGAGCAGTCTTAAAATTAGCAGCTAAAGTGAAACAACAGATTACTATAAAAATCGTTTTCTTTATTCTGACAACTGATTTCCCAGGAACAACAGCAGAAGCCAGAGAACTTTGGAATGCTATTTTCAGTGTACTAAAAAACTTGTAACTGTCAGCCTTGAAATGGCATGCCCAGTAAATCTTCGAGAATGACCATGAAATAGACATTTTCAGACAAAAAGTAAGGAAGCCAGGCATGGTGGCGCATGCCTGTAATCCCAGCACTTTGGAGGCTGAGGCGGGAAGGTAATTGCAGGTTCGAGACCAGCCTCAGCTACAAAGTAAGCTCAAGGCCAACCTGAAAAACATAGCGAGACTCTGTCTCAAAAAGACCAAAAAAAAAAGTTTGAGGAGCTTTTACTTATAACAGGAGATTCTAGAGGATGTAATTCATATAAAGAAAAATAATTATAAATGGGAAGCCTGAGATGCTTTTTTGGTACTGGGAATCGAACTCAGGGACCTTGTGTTTGCCAGCCAAGGAACTGTGCTGCTGAGCTATATCCCTGCCCCTTTTTTTGTCCTTTTGAGACAGGCTTTCACTATGCAGTTCAGGCTGGCCTTGAATGCACTTTGTAGCCCAGGCTAGCCTTGAACTTGTAGTGATCCTTCTGCCTCAGCCTCCAAGTGCTAGAATTACAGGTATATGCCACTAAGTCTAGCCCTGGGATGCTATATAGTGACCACAAAGTATTTTATTACATATATACTTAAATTTACATGTTAATATTATTGAACATTTATATCCTTTCTAAAATTTCAGTATTAAGTGAAGCTTTCATTATTAAGTGGACATACATATGGACATGTTTATATTTTATGTAGATTTAATTATTTTGACTAGAAACTTAATACACAGTCAGAATACTCCAATTGGTACATGCTGTAAAAAAATGTCTTTTTGATGGTACTTGTGATTGAACCCTAGGGCTTCAGACGAAGCTGCATCCCTAGTCCTTTTTTTTTGAGCTAGGTTCTTGGGGCTGGGGATATAGCTGAGGGGCACAAGTGCCTGCCTAGCAAGAGCAAGGCCCTGAGATGGATTCCCAGTACCAGAAAAACCCCCAAAAAACTAAAAGGTAAAAAAAAAAATTGAGCTTGCTGAATTTCCCAGGCTGGGCACGAGCTCAAAACCCTTCTCGCACAACCTCTCAGAGTGCTGGGGTTA
>NW_004955420.1:12550955-12595514 GCF_000276665.1 Chinchilla lanigera | reverse complement strand
TTTATTTAACAGACTATCCTCGTTTTATTTATAAAATATAAAGGAGTTGTTAGGGCTGGGTATATTGGTGTACACTGTAATCCCAGCACTCTGGAGGCTGAGACAGGGGGCTTACTGCAAGTTTGAGGCCAGCCTGGGCTACAGAGTGAGTTCAAGACCAGCCTGAACTATATCGCGAGACCCTGTCTTTGAATGAATGAATGAATGAATGAGTGATTGATTGGTTGTTATGGCTAGTTTTATGTGATAAAGATTGATGTTTCTTTCCAGAGTTTGATGTAGTTACATTTTAGACAAAAATGTCCCGTTTCAGTTCTCTTGCTTTTGCATTAGAAATGTTTTCTGTCAGAAACAGAAATGCCAACTGAAATACATTCTTCCTAAAAGAAAGAATTTCTTTTTTAAAAAAAGTTTTAATTTATATGTTTTTGTTAAAATATAAACTAGCATTACATTTTCAGTCTAAATTAGACTAAATAGAAATGTTATGCAACCCAATTAACGGATTTATAGTTTGACAGTGTTAAAAAAAAAAGTATTTCTGAATTTCTAGAGTGGTAGTCTTCATTAGGTTTTGGAGGCTAAACCCAGTGTATTTGCACTGAGCCACATCTCTAGCTCTTTATTTATTGAGATGGGGTCTCATGAAGTCACTAAATTGCCAAGGGTGGGGTCAAACTTTTGATACTTCTGCCTCAGCCTCCCAGGAGTGCTGGGATTACAGGAGTGTGCTACCATGCCTGGTTTAATTTTTGTGTATTTTTTTCCATTTATTAATAAATATATACTAGGGCCATTTAAAGAGATATTGAATAACATAAAAAAGAAATGATGTATTGTTTTATTTAGTTTTATCATAAAACTACTATTTCAGTGCTACTACATTTTTTTCTAGCTCTGTACTTTACATCAACCAGCTAACAGTGTAAAAATAAACTTGTTTAAATAAAAAATGTCATTTAGAAGGATAAAAGGCTATTCCTTTGCTTGGGATTGTCTAATGTGATCTCATTGTGAGAAGGTTTCTTCTCTAACTTTTTTTCTGTCCATTTGCCATTTCAGGTGCAAGTGAAAGCGTGGGAAAGCACATGCTTGAAGCCTGCAACAACAACCTGGAGATGGCAGTCACCATGTTCCTGGATGGGGGAGGAATCGCTGAAGAGCCCAGTACCAGTTCTGCGAGTGTCTCCACAGTTAGACCACACACGGAGTATGGATTGATTGTGTACTATTAGCAGCTACCCCTGCCTAATCAGCTAGTTGTGTTTTTTTGTCAAAGTTAGGTTGCTTGTATTTAGTTCAAAAAAATTAAAGGTTGAAAGCTCCTAAAAAAATACTGGGTAGAAATTTTTGTACTTACAAACCTTGAATTTTAGGCTGGGCATGCTAGTGCACGCCTGTAATCCCAGTATTCAGGAGGCTGAGGCAAGAGAATCGCCATGAATTCAAGGTCAGCCTGGGCTACATGGTGAGACCCTGCCTCAAAAAAACAAAACACAACAGAAAAACCTTGAATTCTCTAGAGCACTGTTATGTCTGTTATTTAACTCTGCTGTTCAGTCCTCAGAAGACCTTGTGGGCCTCATGTGAGTCTGTGAGGCTGGCTGGTAGCGGATGACCCACAGGCAGGGCTTGTGAGTCCTGTAGCATCCAAAACCAAAACAGACAGGTAGAACCCGCAGACAACCTTAAGGATGCCATTGTTACCCACATCTTACTCAGCCAGCAGAACATTAAGCACTGGATATGGAAGGCCAGTAAAGCATGTGTATCCCGATTCTAGATAGTCCTGCTTTTTCTTAGAAAAGTGAATAGCCATACAAAATTTTTGAACAATAATTCTAGACTGGGTTAGTAGCTCAGGGGTAATGCTTTGCTTGGGAACCTGTATTTAAACTCACAGTTTAGTGTCAAAAATTTGAACTTTTTTTTTTTTTTTTTGGTCTTTTTGAGACAGGATCTCACTATGCAGTTCAGCCTGGCCTTGAGCTCACTTTGTAGCCCAGGCTGGTCTCGAACTTGCAGTGATCCTCTTGCCTCAGCCTCCTGAGTGCTAGGATTACAGGCATGTGCCACCCTACGTGGCTTGGGTTTAAACTTCAAAACTTCAAAAATTAAATTTTTAAAAAAGAAAAAGAATCCTGGTCCTTTTTTACCTCAAGTAGTTAGAACTATCACTACCTTATGGAATTGTTGGTGTTTTGTCCTTTTTATTAATAAATGTATACTTGGGCCATTTGAAGAAATGGCAAATAATTATTTATTTAGTTTTGTTTTTATTATGAAAGAAGACTACTATGTTAATACCAATGAGGTATAAAATAAGTATCTGTTGGGCAAAATTTCAAGACCTTAGAAGATACTGGACATCAACCTTGCTTAAAAGAAAGCCATTGATGTTTGAAACCAAGTATTTAAAGTATCCTCAAGTGAGATTTTTAATATGCTTAGCTTTTTGTAACTCACATTGTTTATAATGTGAGATACTAATAGGAAGAAGTGTTAGGGAAACTGACTATACATGCACAGAATTTTGAATCTAGACCCATGTCTCGTACTAAAATAAAATCAAAATGGATGAAACACTTTAATATTAAAACAGTTAATAGAAGATAAATTAGGTAGAACTCTTAAAGACAGAGGTGTAGACAAGGATTTTGTGAACAGAACCCCAGTTGCATAAGAATTAACAGGTGAGATCTTACCAAGTTTAAAAGCTTCTGTATAGCACAAGGAACAACCAATAGAGTGAAGAGACAAGCTATAGAATGGCAAAAAAGATTTTTGCCAGCTATACAGAGGACAAATATCTAGACTATATAAAGAACTGAAAAGTACTAGGCCCCCTTTTTTGGGGGCCCTTTAGAATGAAAGACCCAGTTTAAAAAAAGGGCAACTGAAATGAACAGACATGAAATAATACATTTTTGAAATGTAAAAATAAATACATGAAATGTAAAAATAAATACATGAAATAATACATTTCAATAAATACATGAAAAATACATTTCATAAATACATGAAAAAAATATTTAATGTTTCTGGCTATTAAAAAATGCAAATTAAAACAACACTGAGATTTGTTTCATCTTAGCCCAGAAAGAATGGTCATCATCAAGAAATCAAACACTAACAAATGTTGGGGAGGCTATGGGGAAAAGGAGCCCTTCTACTAGGGTATGTAACCTAGTACCACTCACTGTGGTTGTATGGAGATTCCTCAAAAAACAAAAAATAGAAATTCCATTTGACCCAGCTATTCCCCATCTAGATATCTTCCCAAGAGTTAAAGATAGCATGAGCAGTTGTGTTTATAGCAGCATAACTTGTAGCTATGTCTTAGAAGTAGCCTATATGTCTGTCAACAGATGAACGGATAAAATAAATGTGGTATAGTGTATATAGACAGTGGAATACTACTTTGCCATAAAAAGGATAAATTTGAGTCATTTATAGGAATGGATATACCCTGAGACCATATTGTTAAGTGAAATAAATCAGGCACACAAGCTTAAATATTGTGTGGTTTCTCTTTCCTTTTTTTTTTTTTTTGGTACCAGGAATCGAACTCACGACCTCGTGCTTGCCAGGCAGGTGCTGTGCCACTGAGCTATATCCCTGGCTTGTGTGGTTTCTCTTAGATGAGAAACTTAAAGTAGAAATAAAGAGCAAAATAAAAGACGATAGGAAATAGGATAGATTTTTTTTTTTGGTCTTTTTGAGACAGGGTTGAGCTATGCAATTCTGGCTGGCCTTGAGCTCACTTTGTAGGCCAGGCTGGTCTCGAACTCACATGATGCTCCTGCCTCAGCCTCCCTAGTGCTGGGATCACAGGTGTGTACCACCACACCTGGCAATTTTTTGCAAATGGGAGGGAAACCAAGAGATGGAAGGAGGAGAAGGGTAAGTAAAAAGAATTTAGATATGTATATATACTAATTTCTCATGATGAATGTAATCATTATATACTGCAAACATGGACTTGTAAAAATAAAATTATTTTTAAGAACAGGAATAGACAAAAGACCAGGATTTTATTTTTACTAAACTAGGTGAATTTAAAAGTCAGAGTACATGAGCTGGTTGTGGTGGCACATACCTGTAGTCCAAGCACTCAGGAGGCTGAGGCAGCATGCTCACTGAGAGTTTGGGGCCAGCCTGGGCTACAAAGTGAGTTCAAGGTCCCCTGCACACAGTGAAACTCTCAAAAAAAAAGAAAGTGTGCATGCAGGTGTAATGGCCTGTCTTGTTGATCTACTTCCAGGTCAACACAGTATTGTTTCCACATGAAGTGTGAACTTTAGAGATGGTTACTAATAACTTACAGCTTTGTCTTGTTAATGTTGACCACATATTTCAGTTGTGATATCCTGTGGGAGGGTCTTTCTCCAACATGGCTTGGGTTTTTAATGGAAAGCAGTATAAAAGCGTGGTTCCTTTTACAGAAACAGGGACAGTAGATACTTACAGTTGATTTGGGGAACACATGCTTTCTCCTCATTGTACAGAACAGTTTTGGAGGGTTGGGAGAAGCCCTGCAGATGGGGGAACCTAGGACCTCACCTACAAGGCAAGCATTCTTGCACCAAGCTATTTCCCTAGCCCGTGTGTTTTCGATTTTTTTTTTTTTTTCCCTTAGTGGTACAGGGGTTTGAACCTGGACCCTTGTGCAATTCTGTTCCATGGAACTATGTATCTATTCCCTTTTTCATTTTTGAAATTTTGGATCAGGGTCTGTTTAAGTTATCTGGACTGGCCTCAAATTTGTGATCTTCCTGCCTCAGCTTTTCGAGTAGATAGAATTACAGGTGTGCCCTACTGTACCTGACTAGCCTATTTCCTTTTAGTGAAAGCATTAACAGAGCTTTTTAGCCATGTCTGTTCCTTCAGATTATGGAGCTGTGGATGTGAGTCAAGACTGATGTCTGGGAAGGCACATCCTTAAACATAATTTCAGTTGTTCTCTATCCTCCGGTCAATTGGCTTATGTAGATGTCTCTGTCTACCTGTGGTTCTTTGATGGAGTTGAGGGTTGGGGATGTATTTCAGTGGTATAGCAGAACATGTGTGAGGCCCTGGGTTGTCCTCATTGCCACAAACAAACAAAAACAGCACTCTAATACTGGATGCTAGTGACTTGACAAATGAGTATTGACAGTTTGTTTCATAAAGTAGTACCTTTTGGAGTTCCAACTCTTAGGCATCAGAAAGAGAACCTTAATGTCATTCATTACTATGGTATTAGAAACACCTGAATGAAAGTTAAAGCGGACCTATCTGAAATTCATACATATTTGTATGTAATTTATTTATTTATTTTTTTTTTGGTTTTTTTTTTGGTTTTTCTCCGGTACCAGGAACCGAACTCACGACCTTGCGCTTGCCAGGCAGGCGCTTTTGCCGCTGAGCTAAATCCCCAGCCCCTGTATGTAATTTATATGCTTGTATTTGCACATTACTATTATTTTCCATGAACATTATTCAACAGAGTTTTCTCTTTGGTTGTAAGATAAATAGTTTTAAAGGCACAGAGCATTTTTCAAAGATGCCTTTTGGTGGGAGCATGCTATGGAATGAACCCAGGGCCTCACACAGGCTGGGCAGGTGAGCACACTGTCACTGAGCACTCTTACAAAATATCAAAAGGGGTGTTTTTTAACTGGACAAGATGGACTATTTAGTATATCTTGTGGAGGTAAACTGTGAAGGAAATAGGCTTTTAGAAGATGTATTACTACTTTTTCTGTTCAGTATGTTAGGCTCTATGTGGTAAATAATCAAAAATTACACCTATGTTAGCCCCTTTATAATTAGCATAAAATTTACTATTTAATATATCTGAGATTGCATTATCTCTTCTTTTTCTGTTCTTTTTTCTTTATTAACCATGTGAGCTATTTATGGCAGGTATTTTTTCTTGTTAATCTTTCTTAGAAACTAATACTGTACTCACTTATCATGACTACTGTGGTTCCTAAAAGGTCACTAAGTGTGGTGTTCATTTTACTTGTTAATTTGAGTATATTCACAATAAGTACAGAAAGAAAAAAGAAAATAATTTTCTTTTTGTACTTCCCTTTTTTTTTTTTTTAATAGAGAAGAAGTTCGTGCCCCAATTCCTCAGAAGCAAGAAATATTGGTGGAACCAGAGCCTTTGTTTGGTGGTAAGTTCACCATTTTCCATGTTGGACTTTATCTTCAGGATTTTAATGAGCCCCCCACACCTGGCTCTTAAAATTTTATTTTGAGACAGAGTTTCACTAAGTTACTCAGCCTCAAATTTGGGATCCTCTTTCCTCGACCTCTCTGAATAGCTGAATTGTAGGTGTGTGCTTCTATACTTAATTACACCTGTGTCTTTTTGATTTGGAAAAGCACCTTAGTTGAAAGTTTTTAGAAGATAGACCTTTCACTTGGCAGCTTGGAGTTTGCTGTGGCGAGAAATAAGAGAATAAGGCCAGGTGGGGTGATGCATGCCTGTAATCTCAGCACTCAGGAGGTTGAGGCAGGAGGATCACCTCGAGTTTGAGGCCAGCCTGGGCTACACAAAGAACTTGAAGCCAGCCTGAACTACATAGTGAGACCTTGTTTCAAAACGAAAAAATAACACAAAATAAAAATGGTTTCTAGAGGGGACTGGATTCAGGACCACATTCCCCATACCACCTCCTCTTGTGTATTCCAAATCCCTTACGATCCAGATTCGGTGGCACACACCTATAATCCTAACACTCAGAAGGCTGAGGCAAGAGAGTCTTGACTTCAAGACTAACCTGAACTACATTGTCAGACACTTTCAAAAAAACCAGAACAAAAAGTTGGCTTATTGTTTGCATATAGTTTTTGTACCTTCCACTGTATATTTCATATCATCTGCAGGTTACATGTAGTACTCAGTGCAGTGTAAATGCTTTGTAAAGCATTATATTATTCAGGGAATGGCAAGACTAAGGGTTGCTTTAATAATTATCTACCTGTGGTTGATCCATAGACAGGGAGCCTACAGATATGAGGGGTGGGGGTGCCTGTCCTGTCTAGATCCAGCAATGAGTAAAGCTAGTGGGATATGATAAGCTTGAATCTGTACTATGATAATGTTTTCTGGGCTCTTCAAGTTAGCCAGCCATTGTGCTGTTAATATACCAGATGTAATAAAATGTTCATATTTTTTCACATAAATGCTGTGAATAGATTGAAAAGTAGGGCTGGGGATATAGCTCAGTGGCATAAGCGCCTGCCTGGCAAGCGCAAGGTTGTGAGTTTGATCCCTGGTACCGCAAAAAAAAAAAAAAAAAAAAAAAAAAGTAATGCTCTTGGAAGCTTTATCTTTTCCTCATTGTGAGGGATAAGGCAGGATCACTGAGTGGGTATGACTATAGGAAATGAATTCTTTGCTATCTTCCTGTTGAACACAGGCAACCGAGTTCCATTTAAAATGAGACTTTTCTTATTTTTACCTCTAGGTTGACATATAGTGACAGGGGTAGATGAGGTTGTACGGTTAGGAAGGTAGTCTTTACCTTCATTAAAACCTTACTAGAATTTGAGAAGGGTCTTTGGAGAACTGTTTCTTCTTAGGACAATATTGATTGAAAGCACAGTTCTCTCCAAAGTGTGACTTGAGGGTTCCTGACACCCTTTCCGGGGTTCTTCAAGGTCAGTACTATTTTCTGGATAATACTGAGAAGTTACTTGCCTTTTTCAACGTAGTATGGGGGGGCGGAGTTCTGGGGATTGAACCTAGGGACTTTGCACTGAGCTGTGTCCCCAGCCCCTTGTTGAGACAAGGTCTTGATAATTTACTTATTTGCCAGACTGACCAAACTTACAATCCTCCTGCCGCACCCTCTCAGAATGCTGTGATCGTAGGTGTGTGCCGCTGCACCTGGCTACTAAGTTACATTTGAACTGGTGGTTTGGAAGTAGATTAGTGCCAGCATCGAAGGGGGGCCAAGGCAGTGGCACCCATCTGTACCACTAGTCACTGAGTTCTTCACTGCTCCATATACACAGTTTATTAAAGGAAATTAAAAAGGGAGTTTTCTTTAAAGTCTTTGTTTTGATTTATTTATTTGAGGGTTTTATTTTGTTTTTAGACAAAGTCTCTGTAGTTCATGCTGGCCTTGAACTCACTATGTGACCCAGGCTGGCCTCAAACTTGCAGTGGACTTTTTGCTTTAGCCTCCCAAGTGCCGGAATTATAGGCATGTGCTACCATCTCAGCTGCTAATGTTACTGATGAAGCAATAACAAGGATCAATTGTATTAACTCTTTATTTCCATATATATTCTTTTTGGGTTTTTTTTGTATTTTTTGAGACAGGGTCTCACTGTGCAGTTCAGGCTGGCCTGGAGCTCACTTTGTAGCCAAGGCTGATCTGGAACTTGTGATGGTCCTCCTGCCTCAGCCTCCTGAGTGCTGAGATTACAGGCATGCGCCACCACACCCAGCTCAGTATGTATTCTTGAAGTAGGATGTATGCATAAACCCCTTCTGAATACTGAAAATGAAGTGCTATGGTTACCTTAGGAAAAAGCCCTTGTGTGATTCTTTGAGTTGGGAGCTGAGCTGGTGGCTTTTATGAAGGAGTCGTTTTTTTATCTGAAAGATCACTGGCAGACTGGAGTTACTTAGATTTAGGGATTTGGCAGGTATTTTCTTAAAAATGTAGAGTGAACCTGTACAGTGCTTCTAAACAGCTGGAGGTATAGGATAGGAGTGGCGGCACACTGAAGCAGGAGGATCGCTGAGTTCCAGGCCAACCTGCACCACATGGCAAGACCCTGTCAAACAGCAAAGGAAAACAAAACAAAACAAAAAACAAAAAGCACTGGCAGCATTTGTTTTCAGTGATTTGAAACATTTTCAGGTAAAAATTAGAATTTTAGAAAAATTACATTCAGCTTGATACCTTGTGAGTCTGATACATTGCCAAAACTTAGAGAGGGTTTGGCTTTTATTATGCTGATATTGTAATGAAATCAGGATCCAGAATGTTTGTATAGTTTAGCGAACAAATATTACTAAATGGCTCATGCCTGATATCATGGAATCATGCATTGGTAAACAATCTGCTCAGACCATAAGGTAGATTGTATCGTATATTGCTGTACAACAAGCTGTCCTAAAATTAAGCTGCCTGCATTAAATATCTGTTACCTCACAATTTCTCAGGGTCAGGAATCTAGGTGTGGCTTAGTGGGGTTTTTTGGTTTGGGGTCTTTTTTGAGGATGCAGTTAAGTGGTCAGCCAGGACTTTAGTTATCTCAGTCTGAGAGGATGAGGATCCTTCAGAGCTACTGGATAGAGACAGCACTACCTTATCATACAGAGCAAAGGAGAGCAGGAGAGAGTAGCCCAAAATGGAGCCCACTATGTTTTGTTGTAACCTAATCTTGCTAAAGACTTTATGTCTTGTCACCTCTGCCACATTGTATTTAATCCAACCCACACTCAGGATATTTCCACAAAGTTTATGAATAGTAGAGATAGGATGGGGTTTGTTAGTTTGTTTTTTTAGACAAAGTCTTCCTGTGTAGTTTACTCATGATCCTTCTGCCTCAGCCTCCCAAGTGCTGAGATTACAGGTTTGCGCTACCACTCGCAGTCCCCTAGGGGCATGTTAATTAATTTTCTGCTGCTGTAACAGATCCCTGAGAGAATGTGCTTCAAAAGAGGAGGGCTTTTTCTTGGCTCACAGTGTTGGAGGTTTCTTTTAAGTCTGTGGGCATGTGGCCCTGTTGCTTTTGGTCCTTGTTGAAGCGGTATATCATGGTGAGAGTGTGTGGCATAGGAGGCCACTTAACTCACAGCATTCAGGCAGCAAAAGGAAGAAAAAACTAGAGTCCCACGTCCCCTCCCAGGGCTCACCCTCTTCAACTTAACTGCTGCCTGAGACCCCATTTCCCGGAAGCTCTGCCACCTCCAGGAGCACGATGGGCTGGGAGCCAAGCCTTCACACACAGGCCTCCAGGGGAAGTTTCTCCAGTTGAAAGCAAGGGGTGAGATTGCACGCTCCCTGGAACACTGGGCTGACAAGCTTATTGCTAAGGGTTCAGGTTCCACTTTGCAACCAATGTTTAAGAAACTACCACTGATTAAGTTTTGCTGTGGAATCAAATACCCACAATTATCTTTTTAAAAAGCCATGATGAATAACGAAGCAGCTGCCTGGATAATTATCTGGTCCTTGTTCATTAGTGGGAGACCCCAGTAATCTCCATAGCCTTATGGGAGGTACCCCAGTAAATTGGTCATCAGCAAAAGGTTACGTTTTCTTTCTTTCTTTCTTTTTTTTTTTTTTTTTTTTTTGTCTTTTTGAGACAGGGTCGTACTATGCAGTTCAGGCTGGCCTTGAGCTCACTTTGTAGCCCAGGCTATTCTTGAACTTGCAGCGATCCTCCTGCCTCAGCCTCTGAGTGCTGGGATTACAGGCGTGCGCCACCATGCCCAGCGAGTTTTCAAGAAATGATATAATAAAGTTTTCTCACCCAAAAAAGAAAAAAAACCAAACAAACTGTGAAACACTCCTATTTACAACTATTTTATCTGTGGGGTTGAATTTTAATTTTCTTCCTATATTTGAACTAAAAGAATAACCACGCATGGTGGCATACGCCTGTAATCCCAGCACTTGGGAGGTTGAGCCAGGAGGATCACTGTGAGTTCCAGGCCAGCCTGAGCTACATAAGCAAGTTCAAGGCCAGTCTGCACTACATAGCCAGACCCTGTCTCCAAAACAAAACAAAACATGGCAGATGTAAAAATAGTAAGATGATCTGAAAATTCAAATCTATTTCCTTTTTTCCTTCCCTCCTTCCTTTCTTCTTCCCTCCCTTTCTTGCTTCCTGTTTCTACTTTCTCATGCTTCCTTCTTTTTCCTCTCCCCTCTCTCCTGCCCTCCCCAATCTCTTCTTCTTTCTTCCTTTCCCTCCTTTCTTTTCTCCTCCACCTCTTTTATTTAGTTTTCCTTTTTGGTAACAAGAATTGAACTCAGGGCCTTGTGTTTGGTAGTTAGGTACTGCACTGCTGAGCTATATCTCTGGCCAATCCTTTCCTTTTCTATTTTTCTTTTCTCTATTTTTTTGGCATTGAACCCATGGCTTTGTACATGCTAGGTTAATACTCCCACCTGTGATCTCATGAGACTTTGGGAGGTGTCCATCTAGACACAAGCCATAACACTAATTTTAAGAAACCATTATTGAGCCAGGCATGGTGGTGCATGCCTGTGATCCCAGCACTCTGCTGGCCAAAGCAGATGGATCATACATACAAACCCAACCGAGACAGTTTAAAGACTTAAAGGGGTGGGGTGCTGGTAGTATAGCTCTGGGTTCAATTCCCAGTACTCCTGAAAAAAAATTGAGAGACTGTAGTATACCAGCTGGAAATAATAACAAATACAGTACTGCATAGTTCCAAGGTTGAAAAAATAACATTCCTCAATTTTTAATAAAAATTTAAATTTATTATTATTATATTACTGGTACTGGGGATTGAGTTCAGAGCTTTCACACTGATCTACATCCCCAGCCCTTTTTTTCTTTTTTGGTTTTTCTCCGGTACCGGGAACCAAACTCACGACCTTGCGCTTGCCAGGCAGGCGCTTTGCCGCTGAGCTAAATCCCCAGCCCCCCCCAGCCCTTTTTAATTTTTAATTTTGGGACAGAGTCGCTTTATAAGTTGCTAAGTTGGCCAGGCTCAGCTGGAACTTGCATTTTCCTGCTTCAGCCTCCCAGAGTGCTGGGTTTGCAGGCAAGTGCTACCCTGCCGAGCTTCCTCAATTACTTTTAATTAAGAAGAAAGGAAAAAAGAGGGAAGGAAGAAAAGAAAAAAAGGAAGTTCGTTTAAATTTTTTAAAAATCAATTTAAATATAAGAATTCATTATAAAACTAAAATGTAAGTTTTAATAAATATTTTCCAGATGTAATACTGTGATTCTTTAAATATTGATATGACACATGAATGATACACCATATAAGTATGTTTTCAACAAAGAAGTTTTTAACATGTGGTTTTGCATTTTTTGTTCTTTGTCTTAGTTTGTGCAGTGATGGACAGAGTGTCTTGTCCTGCTACTGGTCATCATTTCTTACTGTTCTGGTCGTGCACCAGCCAGGCTTGCTGTAAGCCGGCACATATTCAATGTGGTCATTTCTTTCTCAATTAGTAACAGTTTCATACAGGAAGATAAAATTTTGATTATGTTTGTACTGAGTAAGTGAGTTTCTGCTCACTAAGACATGGTCCTTAAATCTTAGGGTTTTGAACTTACTCAATTATACCAAAGAATGCTCAGATCCTTAGTCTGAATGATCCCAATATTTGAAACATGAGAGTTATTTTATTCCCCACAGGGAGTCATCCTAAGAATCTTTAATACCGCCACTCGGATTCCTATCTTTTTGTCTTGATCGAGTATCTTAACTGGGCTCTAATTTTCTCATTTGTGAAACAAGATGGTTGTACTAAAGTTGTTTGGTTTAATTATGTATGAATGCCTTCAAGGTTTTAAAATTTTTTTCTTAGTGCTGGCAGCAGTTTGAATCTGTGGGCACCCCTACCCGCCTGCTCCCACCTTCCAGCACTGGGGATCAAACCCAGCACCCAGGCTGGCTCAAACTTGCATTTCTCCTGCCTTGGCCTCCTGACTGCTGAGATTATAGGCATTCACCACCATGTTTGTCTTTGCATGAGTATTTTAAAGCAAGAAATACTTCATAGATAAGGCTATTTTTAGATTTGTTTCAAAATTAATGTTGAATTGTTAATCAATTCTTTTTTTTTTCCTAAAGCTCCCAAAAGACGACGGCCTGCACGTTCAATATTTGATGGTTTCCGAGATTTTCAGACTGAAACTAGTAGGTAGACCATTATGATCTTCCTTCCCCTCCTTCCCCCTAATAAAGAGGGTAAGATGATTGATAATAGGCTTTATACTTTGAGGAGTTACCTCATTTAAAAGGTAAAATTAGGAATTCAATCTGTATGTGATTACCTTCTCCAGAGCCGGGCTGTTCCAGATTCTAACCTATTTAGTTGTAGAGGAACAATAATGGAGCTGGAGATAATGTAAGGAATCTGGTAATTTACCACCGTGGGCTGACTCTAATCAAAGAAAGTTGGTTTCCCCAGGATCCTATCAACAGAAGGAATTACTATAATGAAAGTAGTTATAGACTGAAACTGAAGAAAAAGCCACACAACCCAAAGCAGCCACTATTGACCAAAATCCTAAAAGAGAAGATATTTCTAAATTACAAAAAAGTTCTTAGAAAACATAACAATAAATGCAAAATGTGGGGTACCTCAGTATTGAGGTGCCCCCACCCCAACACTAAATCTAACCCTACCATATGCCCCAATACCAATTGAGGTGCTGAGAAGCAGACTTGGAGGACCTGGACCCCAAGATCTGAGTACCCTGTACCCCAATATTGGGGTACCTACACCCCCACATTAAGTCTAACCCAGCCCCACTTGGGGTACCTGGACCCCAAAATTGGGGTACTCCAGACCCCATTATTGAGGTTCACTTTTTGTGGAATAAGTTAGGAGAACCTTGGTTTTATACTGTTAGAGAACTTAGTATTGAATTAACAGTGGGATCTTAAAGAGAGGACAGTTCATGTTGTTAGAGAGTATTTGATGCACTCGGACTGGGTTTGCTTGGTAGTTGATTTATAGTAAACTCATCAAGGCATGGATAGGTTTTGTAACTTCGAAGAGAGTTGAAGGGGAACTTACACTGACTGAGGTCACTAAGCAATCTATGCCCTTCTGGTGGAAGGTGACAGAAGTGGTCATTATCCCTACAACTACAGTCTTGTTTCTTTTGCTGTGTAGCCCAGGCTGACCTGAAGCTTGAGATCTTCCTGTGTCATCCTCCAGAGTGCTGGGATTACAGCATGGCTGTATGTTTATTTTTATTGGATTTATTCCAGGAAATTAAAGATTTTACAGGAAAAAGCCACAATGCTCAGCACTATTGCTGGAATCTTTAAAGACTGAGAACTTGGTTGTGTACAACAGACACTCGGATACTTTCAAAACTATATAAAGGAGCCTGGAAGCTTTCATGTGTGCTGAAATGGGGTTTTGAGTATGTAAAGGAAGTTATTTTGATTAGATGAGTCTTTTTTTTAGGAAATTGTACTGGGGATCAAACTGAGGGTCTTACTAATACTAAACAAGTACTTAGCCACTGACTGCACCCCCAGCCCTAATTGAGTTATTACTTTTCTGCTTTTGTCCTTTGTGTGGGGAATATTATCAGGGCTTCAGACTCCCTCCTCATCCCCCTCTTTTTTGAGTCAGCATTAGATCTTTGCATTTGAGATGAAGCACATTGTTTAGTAATTCTTTCAGTTGATACTGCAACTTTTTTTATTGCCCAATTCTTGGCTTCTTTATTTATGGCTAATTGAAGTTTTGTCATCCATTTTTATTGCAGTTCGGCAAGAGCAGGAACTAAGAAATGGCGGAGCAATAGATAAGAAACTAACTACCCTTGCAGACCTGTTCCGGCCACCCATTGACTTGATGCATAAAGGCAGCTTTGAAACAGTGAGTTGTTGGAGAGTTCTGTGCCTTATTTGTAAACCCTATAGCATTCCCAAAGAACAACAAAAAGATTTTTTTTTCATTATGTAGGGAATTGACAGTTTCTTATTTATTAGAAGTTTACTTTGGGGGGTTGTGCTTTCTTTTTTTTTTTTTTTTTTTTTTTTGAGACAGGGTCCCACTGTGTACCTCAGGCTGGCCTTGAAGTCACAGTGTAGCCCAGGCTGGCCTCAAACTCATGGTGATCCTCCTGCCTCAGCCTCCCAAGTACTAGGATTACAGGCATGTGCTACCATTCCCAGCTCTATAACTATATTTCTTTTTAAAATTTTATTTTTTTATTGGGAATTGAACTTAGGGCTTTGTGCTTGCTAGGCAGGCGCTTTGCCACCAAGTTGTATCCCTGGCCCTATAATTATATTCCTAACATTAATAGTTTGTCTCTCCTGTCATTGGTAGACAATGTGTGGAGACAGTGTCCAGATCTGTATTGATTTATCCCAGCAAGCCAGCAGTAGTAGCTTTATGGTGGAGTAGTGGATAATCTCAATGAGTGTGCACCTTTATTTCCACCACAATTCAGGCTGGATTCTTCCTGGAAGCCGCTAAATGGACCCAACAGTTCTGAGTTCTGAGTCCTGACTCAGAGAGAAGGCTCTGCCCGCTACCTCCTTTTTGGTTGAAGTTTCTCTCTGCACTCTCCCAGGCGCTTCAGTTTTGGCTTCAGATCCTTTCTGGGTCCAGGGGACCTGCTTCTCTCCCTCTTGTCTTCCTCATGTTACTGTATTCCAGTGTCTGGATGGCAGCTGTCAGGCTCTTTCTCTGTTGCTTACCACTTCCCCAACTTCCTGGAAGTCTCTTCGAACAGTAATGGATGGGATTGCTAGTAAATCCTTTGATTAGCCTGTGTGGTATCATTTTAGAATCCTTGCCATTTAATAGCTTGTTTTATTTTGGTTTTTGTCTTTTTGAGGCAGAGTCTTCCTATGCAGTTTAGGCTGGCATTGAGCTTACTTTGTAGCCCAGGGTGGCCTCGGACTTGCAACAATCCTTCTGCCTCAGCCTCCTGAGTGCTGGGATTACAGGTGTGTGCCACCACGCCCAGCTAGCTTTTTAAAAGTCTTACTTTTTAAAGTTTATGTATTATCTTAGTCATTTTCCTCATGGTTGGGACTCAGTACCAGACACAATCAACTTAAGGGAGGGTGGATTTATTTCCTTTCACATTTCAGCCTATGGTCCTCTGGCTGTAAGGCAGGTCAGCATGGCAGAGGGGCCTGGTGGACTAGAAGCTGCTCATGGCTTGGCATTGGGAAGCAGAGCAGGGAGGAGCCAGGATGGGGTCTGTACCCTTCCAGGTCATGACCACAGTGACCAGCTCCTCCAGCTAGAGCCCACCTCCTCACTGCAGGTCAGCAATAAGTCCCAGTAGTCCAGTCAGTGTCCTAAAGACAGGAAGCTCAGGGGGGTCACTCTGGGACTAAACCATAACCTGGATCTGTGACTGCTACTGAGAGTAGGTGCTTATTAACTGTTTATGAATTGTACATAGGTGTCTTTTACCTATACAGTCGTTCTGCCTTCCCTGTAGCTTCAGTTCCAATGGCTGCATGTACCTGAGAACTGAAATTGTTGGTTGGAGAATTCCAGAAGTAAACAGTTCATGCACACTGTTGAGTAGCTGTGCTGCCCAGGGCAGTGTCTTCACATGGTTACACCAGCTCCCCACCAGTCACACGGTGCTGTCTTGGTTATCAAATGGATTCTCGAAACATTCAGGTGCCAGTGTTGAAGCAACTGTTACTTTATTTAATAGTGGCCCAAAACTTAACAGTAGTGATGCAGGTGGTTCAGAGGCACCAACGAGAGACCATCCAGTGTTTCCTTTAAGTGAAAAGGTGAAAGTTTTCAACAAGGAAAGCAAAAAAGCTGCGTGCTGAGCTTGGTAAGATCTGTGGTCTGAGTGAACCATCTATCTGTCCATGAAGCTGTGAAGAGGGACGAAGAAATCCATGGCTGTGGGGTTGTGTATCTGTGACCCCTGTACTTTGGGAGGCTCAGGCAGAAGGATCACAAGTTTGAGTCCAGTCTGAACAACTTAGTGAGACCCTGTCTCAAAATCAAAATAAATAAATAAAAGGGGCTGGAGGTGTAGCTCAGTGCTACGTCCTGATTTCAATTCCTGGTACTGGAAAAAAAAGTTGTGCTTCAGGCTGTAAAGACTATTACTATAGTTTGTTAAACGCTTAGTTAAGGTAGAGAGGATATTTAAATTTGTGTAAGTTGGGGAAAAAATAGTATATGAAGGATTTGGTGGTATTTGCAATTTCAGGCATGCATTGAAAATCTTGAACATATTCTCTGTCAATAAGGGGAAACTATTTCTGTGGGGATCCTAGTGTGTTTGGGGCACAAAAAGAAGTCTCTGAAGTTGCAAAATGCATTCTCTCTTGGTTCTGGATTTTACTTGTTTGTTTTGTTTTGTTTCTCGTCTTTTTTTTTTTTTTTTTTTGCTTTTTTTCTCCGGTACCGGGAACCGAACTCACGATCTTGCGCTTGCCAGGCAGGCGCTTTTGCCGCCGAGCTAAATCCCCAGCCCCTGTTTCTCGTCTTTTTGATACAGGGTCTCACTATGCAGTTCAGGCTGGCCTTGAGCTGACTTTGTAGCCCAGGCTGGTCTTGAACTTGCAATGATCCTCCTGCCCTCAGCCTCCCGAGTGCTGGGATTACAGGCAGGCACCACCGTGCCTGGCTCTTACTTGTTTTTTTGAGACACAGTCTCACTATGTACTTAGTCTGTGGCTCAGGCTAGCCTTAACTCATAGTGATTCTCCTGCCTCAGCCTCCTGAGTGCTGGGAATACAGGTGTGTGCCCCCATGCCCGGCTCATCTTGGTTTTATCTTGACTGTGAAGAAAAACTTTCCAGAACGGGTTTATTTATTCATTGACTTGTAAGCTTAATGAGAGCAAGGAGAATGTTTCTTTTTATTTTGGTAATCCTCTGGCCATAGCTGCTGGCACTTAATAGGAGTAAAACATTAGTTAAATAAATGAACTTAGTATTTTAGATAGTGCTTGGAGGTATTCAAAGAAGCTGCTTTTATGCGTTGACTTGTGTATGTTGCTTTTGTGTTAGTGTGTTAATGCTCTTTTAAATCAGAATATTTCCACAGAAATATTACTTGTTATTTAAATCCACAGAACCTACTTAAATTTTAGATTTTATATATGAGTATAGAGTAGGTCAAAGAATAAAAATTATGTGTATCAGCTACTTATTTGAAAATGAATTCTGGTTGGGTGTGGTGGCGCATGCCTGTAATCCTAGCACTTTGGACACTGAGGCAGGAGGATCGTTGTGAGTTCGAGACCAACCTGGGCTACAAAGTGAGCTTAAGACCAGCCTGAACTGCATAGTGAGACCCTGTCTCAAGAAAAAAAAAAGAATTCTGATTTTTTTTTTTTTTGGTACTGGTACTCAAACTCAGGACCTTATGCTTGCCAGGCAGGCACTTGTGCCACTGGGCTATATCCCCAGCCCTTGTTTTTTTTTTTTAAATTGTCCTTTGACATACACTGGCACAAAATATTTAGATAAGAAATTAATCTATAAACTTGGTCTTTAACTTTAGTTTTCTGAATTATAAAACCTGTTAGTGTTTGGCTGTGCAACAGAAAATGCAAATGTTGATGATTTGACCAAACAAGAGCTTATTTTTGTTATATAATAAGCATAGAGTTGAGAGACTTCTTGGCCTTTATCAGCTAAAGGTGTCATGTTGGATGTCTCCATAGTTTTTCCATCTCTTTCCTGTGGTCTTCACAGGAGCTGCCTGTCCTGCCTAGCGTTCTGGTTTAACACAGCCAGAAGGATGTCAGTTTGTCTGGCATGTTTTCTATTTTTAACTTCTGAGTTACCCTAGAGTTCATGAATGCAGTTATTCTTGAGCTTGATTTAATTTGGTCACTCTGGATAATAAAAAGCACTTGCTCTTTGTTCATTGAGGGAAAATGTGTATTTCTTTTTGTATTATCCTCTGAATTTTAAATTATATCACTTTTTGCTTATATTTCATGATCTGTATTGCTTTCAGCAATCTGGTTTTTTCACTATTACTACTAGTAAATATACCTATCTACAAGTCTTTACATGATATAAACACTTCCAGAAAAAGTAGTCATTTCATTATAATTGATGGTATATCTGTTAATTTTTATAGAAGTTCTGGGTGTAATATGTAAAACTAAGGTATTGAAGTTTAGAGAGGTGGATGTTAAAACTGGAGAGGTACTCTACCTGCTCAGGAAAGACCTAGATGTTTGGTGCCCATGTTAGACGTGAATTTGAGCCTCAGCTTAATAGGTTTAGAAACCAGTGTAGCTAGAGATGGGTCATGTTCAGGGATTTTTGCTGGCTCATGCTAACCAAAGAAGAGACTTCTTCATTCAATGAATATCTGTTGAGGCCTTCTATTGCAAGATCTTGTTCTAAGTGTTGGTATTATGAGGACCAACCATGTGAGACACCAAGCTTAAATAAGATGGGAGTCTATTGCGATTACCTGTCCCATGTAGTTATTAGAGGTGAGGGTTTGTTTCTGTCTTATTCTGTCATGCTTCGGTTTTGCTTATCTTTGTCCACGATCTAAGATGACTTAGCAAGCCTGGAAGAGGAGGGGGAAGAGCAGGGTATACTTTGCACAGTTGCACCTAATACTAATTAGGAATTAATACTAATTAAGTTGTACCCAATATTTTGGCTTGCATCGCATTTGCGAGAATGTGGCAACGTGGCCACGCCTAGTTGCAGTGGATACTGAGATACCAGATGCTTAGATAAAGTTGTAGATTCTTTGAGTGAGAAAGGGAGAATGGGTGTTTGGTACCTGTAAGTAGTTCCTGCCACAGTGGTAATCAAATTCTACCAAGACCTTTCCACCACAGTTTACATTGGTAGTGAACATATGGCACACATGTTTTCTTTTAAGACAAAAGATGTTAATGTATGCGGTGTTTTTTTTAAAAAACTAAAACTTCAGTATTCAGATTTAATTGCAGTGTTGGCACTCTGTGATAAATAAGTGAGTTTTGGGTTGCAATTTGGGTGCTTGTCTTTAAAAGGTTCACTATCTTTGGTCTATAGAAACAGACTATAAATAAATGGAAAGCACAAAACAACAAAAAACAAACCATGTATCATTTGTATGATTTTGTTATGTACGTATATGTGATGAGCTGGTTCACATTACCGTAGTTGCTGGGGGAAAGAAAGTACAGTATGGGAAAGAGGCAAGGGCTGTTCTGTTTCTTACAGGCAAATTGAAAGTAAGGTTGAGCTGGGCATGGTGGTGCATGCCTGTAATCCCAGCGCTCGGGAGGCTGAGGCAGAAGGATTGTTGCAAGTTCGAGACCAGCCTGAACTGCATAGCAAGACCCTGTCTCAAAAAGACAAAAAAGAGAACAAAAAAACCAAGGTTGAGTTCACAGATTGCACTTATGTTTGTGATTGTTAAGGGAGGAGACTTTTTAGATGGAAAGAGCAAGAGAAGACTTCAAAAGAATGAGATCTGAGTAGAAACCCAGATGAAGTGAGGGGGAAAAACAGGGGAGATGCAGACAGAGCAGTGCTGTAAAGACAGTGATGCTGGAAGAGCTGGGAACGGTTTTACACTATTGAGGTGGGCAAAGCACTTAGGAAAAATGGTCTGACCTGGGTGAAAGAACGTTTCTCAGGGTTTCTTCCTTCCCAGCCAGCTTGTAAGTTCTGTGAATATAGGGACTTGGTTTTATTTACTGTTAAGAAAATAATGGTTCTATAAAAGTTTTTCACAAGTAAATTGGTCTTCATTAAATGTTTGTTAAATAGTTGGCATAATTTGGAAGATATTATATAAAAAATCAGAACAATTTCTATAACGTATCTTATTTCATCAGAAGAAATGCATATTTTTAAAGTTGATATTCAGCTACATGGGCCTCTAGCCCTAATTTACTAAAAGTACTTTGTGAAATTAAAGTACTTAGTATTTTAAAAAAATTAGCTAAATGAAGTAAAGCAAAAATAGTGAAAGTAGTAGCTGAAAATATGAAGAGCCTATTCAATAACTAAATAAATGTTTAAGTACTGGCGAGATTTTCTATATAGTTGTCCCTCTGGATATGCAGAGGATGGGTTCCCTGACCTGTCCCCATATGCCAAAATCCTTGGGTGCTCAGGTCCCTGATACAAAATGATGCAGCATTTCTATAAAACGTGGACATAACCTCCTGTATGCCTGAAATCATTTAGAGATGACTTTCAAAACCTGATACAACGTGGATGCTATGCGACATTATATTGCTTGGGGACTAATGATAGGAAAAAGTGTACTCACATGTTGGGTACAGAGGCCAGAGTCCTAGGCCTACCTGCGTAGTGTGTGGATGAGACAGGTGAGCAGTGCTCCTGCTACAGGCACTGCTGGGGAAGGGCAGGCGCCAGCCGCAGGGCGTGCTTCGCATGACTTCACAGTGGCTAGTCAGTGTGGGGGTCACTAGTGGCAAATTCAAGTTTTGCTTTGGAACATTGGAGAATATTTTTTTGTGAGTATTTTCTATTTGAAGTTGGTTGAATCTGAGGATGTGGAGGACTTTCTACATACCTTACATTTAATTTTATTTATAGTTTCTAAAACATTTTTACTCTAAATCTCATTTTATTTTTCGTGCTTTCCTGATCTACTTGGTTCTGGGAGAGAGATGTTTGTCTCCCTACTCTTTGCCCTTGGTCTTCCTGTGATGGCTTTGAATGATGCTTTAGAACAACCTAACACAGTGGTGGCAAACCTCTTGCACGCAGTGGGCTGTTCATCGTGGAAAGCTCTGAAAGGTTCACCATCACTGAACAGTTTCCAACAGGGAGAGCTACTCCTTTGTCCCATCACCCACTCTTCGGTTCATGTAGTTGGGAGCCTTCATGAGGTTGTGTAAGGTGCGCATTTGTTGATCTCTCTGTGTAGTTCAGGCTGGTCTTGAGCTCACTTTGTAGCCCAGGCTGGCCTTGAACTCACAACGATCCCCCTGCCTCAGCCTCCCGAGTGCTGGGATTACAGGTGTGTGCGCCATCGCGCCTGGCGCACCCTGATGTCTTGATATACATAGTGAGATGATTACTGCAGCCACGAAGATTAACCTGTCCCCTTACCCTTCTCACCCTGTGGTGAGAACATCTAAAGAATACACTCAGCAGTTTTCAGTATTTAGCTATACTCCTCAGGCTGTGCATTAGACCTAAACTTACTCAAGACTTTTTCCTTCCAAATGCTGTTACGTTGTCTGAAAATCATGTCCTCTTTGGGCCCTGCTAGTGGTGGTTTGTTACCACTATCTCCAGTGTGGAGAGCACCATCTCCGAATTTCTTTTGCTGGTGTAAAATTCCTAGTGTAAGCTTCATGGGGGCATGAATTTTTGTTTCTGTAAGTAAACATGCTAAGTACTTAGTAATTATTTATTGAATGAGTGAATCTGAATTAGTGAAAGCATAAATCTCAAATATTTAAAAACAGTGGCTTTTTTTTTGGTACCGGGAATCAAACTCAGAACCTCGCACTTGCCATGCAGGTGCTGTGCCACTGTGTCATATCCCTGGGCCTATATATCTAAAATGTACCAGTGAAGTGAATTTTAAAAACCTGTGGTTTTTGTCATTGTTCCCGTGCAGATTTCAGGTGACGTTTGCTCATTTGCTTTTCTGCCATTCCTTTCACATTCAGCAATGTTTCATGGGTCTTTGTGGTGAGGAGGAAGTGAGAGGCAAGAAGCACAACTCATAGCAGATATGTTACTGTGCATTAAAGAGCCAGGTGAGAGGGCTGGGGATACCACTCAAAGGCACAGTGCCTGCCTGGCAAGCGTGAAGTCCTGAGTTTGATTCCCATACTGCCCCCTGAAAAAGAGCCGTGTGAGATCATTCCCAAACATTCTTTGATCCTGTTGCCCCATTTTTTCAAATATCTTCCTAGGAAAATAACTAAGAGAAACAATGGTTGGCAGCTTTTATTAAAATATTTAAGGTGAGTACCCAGGCATCCTAGCACTTGGGAGGTTGAGGCAGAATCACCACGAGTTCCAGGCCAGCCTGGGCTCTGTAGTATGTTCAAGACCAGTCTGAACTATATATGAGACTCTGTCTCCAAAAAGGTGGGGGTGCTTGAAAATATTATAATTATATGTGCATATATAGAAAAATACAAATAATGATGTACGAACGCTGAAAACTATAGATGTCATACTTGAGAAAAAGCTCAGTATTTTCATGGAAAGGATAACCTATAAATCCTGAAACATACCAGCCACCAAGCAGAAATTCGGTGTTTTGGGGCAAGAGTACAAGAGTTTGAACACAGGGCCTCATGCATGCCAGCATGCTGGACAAGTGCTGTACTACTGAACTGGAGCCCTGGCTCTGGCCCTTTTTATTTTTTTATTTTTTATTTTTTATTTTTTTGGCTTTGGCCCTTTGAGACAGGTTCTCACTAAGGTGCTGAGGCTCCCTTCAAACTGGCAGTCCTCCTGCCTCAGCTTCCTGAGTAACTGAGAATATAGGCATAAACTTCTATGCTCAGCTTGTAGAAACTATTTTGAATAAATGTTGTATAACTTTATTCTTACAGGCCAAAGAATGTGGCCAGATGCAGAATAAGTGGCTGATGATAAATATTCAAAATGTGCAAGATTTTGCGTGCCAGTGCCTCAACCGTGACGTATGGAGCAATGAAGCTGTGAAAAACATTATTCGAGAACATTTCATTTTCTGGCAGGTAAGGAGGGATAATTGAACATTTTTTGTAATACTGTATTTTTGTAGTGTGGGATTTTGAGGGAGAGAAATTGGACTATAAACTAGGAAAAGTGACCTAAATTATGACATAAACTACCTACAATGGCTGAAATAGTAAAGGCAAGGGAGAGGGCAGCAATGAATAACTCCCAGAGGAAGGAGGGCAAAACAGAAGTCCGCTATAGAAACTGCGTGACGCTTGTGTCCCAGAGGTGCCTTGAGAGTTTGGTGGTATAACGGTGAACACTCTGGACTTGGAGTCCAGAAGTGTCTTCATGGAAGGAATGGAAACAGAAGTACAAGCTGGCTGAGTAATGTAAAATTTTCTAGTAGTCACATTTAAAAAGATCAAAAGAAGGGCTGGGGATTTAGCTCAGTGGCTCAGCAGCTGCCTGGCAAACATGAGGTCCTGTTTGATTCCCAGTACTACATAAATATATAAATGATGAAGTTAATTTTAATATGTTTTATTCAAATAAATATATGTTTTTGTTTAGATTACTATGTCTGGGGGCTGAGGATTTAGCTCAGGGGCACAGCGCCTGCCTGGCAAGTGTGAGGTCGTGAGTTTGATTCCCGGTACCAGAAAAAAAACAAACAAACAAATAAATTATTATGTCTGTTACATAATTAATATAAAAATGTTCAAGGCCTTGGGGTATAGTTCAGTGGCACAGGTGCCTGCCTGGTAAGCGCAGGGTCCTGTGTTCAATTCCCTGTACCAGAAAAAAAAAAACTCGTAAGATGCTTTGCTCTTGCTTTATTTTTGGTATTAAATCTTCAAACTGTAGTATACTTTTTACACTTTATACACTTCTTAATTTATTCAAGACCTTTTCAGGTGCTTCTGTAGCCACTGTGATTTGTGGCTACTATTTAGTTACAGTACAGGTAGAGAGGATCTTGACTAGGATTTGAATTTTAGCTTAAGTTTAGAACTCTGTGTCATTGGATGTACAACTTAGTCTTCTAGTTGCTATATATAATCATGCCAGTCTACTAGCCTCTGACCCAGAGATTAAAAATCTTAGGGCACTAGTGGTTCTAGTTGCATTAATTTTATAATTTTGTAGAAATTATTGCGCTAAGATTAAATGATCTTGCTCTCATTTTTTAATTTTAAAGAGTTATAGGAAGTAACTTCCGAAAGAGTCATTTAATTGTTTTCTATTATAAGGAATACTATTAATGTTATTAATTTGCCTGTTCATGTTTTACAGGCCTCTGAATGCAATATGATTGTTTCTAATGGCAAAATTCCTTTTATTTGAGTGAATATTATCTCTTTGGCTAACATTATGAGATGCCCTCAAGCTTATAATTTTAACATATTTGCAGAGATACATTTATGTTGGGGGTCCGGAATGACATAGGTAGACAGATACTTGAACAGACACAGCAGTGCCTCTTCTGAACTGGGAGGGGAGGAGGGCTAGGGTGATATGTTTATGGGAAGTGGCCAGGTGGACCTGCATATAGGAAGTTGAGGGACTCTACCCCATATTATCTTCATTTTTCTTTAACGGGAGTGAGACCCTAACATGTATGTAAAGTATGATCAACCAATACAATTAATATGTAAACTTCTAAGAAATTTATTGCAGTAAAGAACATGTTGCCATGAACTCCCCTGAAAATACTTCCCCTCACTTAGAGCACATTTATTCTGTCGTTCTGGAAGTCTTTTTTCCAAGTGTCTTTAGTTGTATGCTGTCCTGGCTGCCTCAGTGTCCTGAATCAATTGAGATCATTACTTTTCATGGTCATTTTGGCATTGGGGAAGAGGCAGAAGTTGCGCAGTATCACATGGGGTGAATAAGATGGAAGAGAACACAGCATCATATTTTTATTGATGCCTGCCTTTCCATTGGATGGCAGTCGTCAGCAGTATTCACTGTGTTTTTTATTGCAGTTCATAAAGTCACTCAGGAAAGAGGACTTCCAGAACTGTTTCAGAAAGTAGCAAGAGGGATATAGCTCAGTGGCACAAGCACCTGCCTGGCAAGTGCAAGGTCCTGAGTTCAATTCCTGGTACAAAAAAAAAATTTAAAAAAACAAAGTAGGAAGAGTGATAAGGCAGGTGTGTTTGAAGCAAGGGGTAGGATTTTCAAGGGAGATTAATGGTATTGAGTCTTTTGCTATACTATATTTTTAAAAAACTTTTAAAATTTAAATGTTCACCAAATATCTTGATTATGCTTTGTGCTAAAGGTGCATTTGGAGAATTAATTGCCATTGGTACATAACAAGGTTATATTTGGTCCCTTTTTTAGAGGCTGACTTTTTTATATGTCAATGATTTAACAGGTTTATCACGACAGTGAGGAAGGTCAGAGATACATACAATTTTATAAGTTAGGGGACTTCCCCTATGTCTCCATCTTGGACCCACGAACAGGTAAGATTTACATTAGTTCACAGCCTTGTAACCTGTCATATATTTTTCAGTTACCTAAATGATTGGTCTTTTAATATTTGGTTTCAGAATTGCAATAATTTAGGTGATGGTTTCTTGTTCATGCCCTTTATGAGTTATTTAAATAACCACTCATGGGCCAGGGATATAGCTTAGCAGCACAAGCGCCTGCCTGGCAAGCGCAAGGTCCTGAGTTCAATTCCCGGTACCAAAAAAGCAAACCAAAACAAATAAATAAATAAATAACCACTCATATATATATATATATATATATACTGAGGAAATCTTTTTGACAACAAAAAGATCAAACAATATAATTCATGTGTAAACGTAAGAAATTTATTGTAGTAAAGAACACATTGCCATGAAGCTCCCTCAAAACCCTTCCCCTCCCTTTGAGCACACTGTCCCATTGTTCTTGCCACTTTCTGAAGCAGTTCTG
The DNA here is from genome assembly GCF_000276665.1 of Chinchilla lanigera. NCBI lineage: Eukaryota > Metazoa > Chordata > Mammalia > Rodentia > Chinchillidae > Chinchilla > Chinchilla lanigera. The sequence goes on along the minus strand of NW_004955420.1, from coordinate 12,569,269 downwards.
GGGATATGAGTTTTGAAACAGGGTCTTGCTGTGTTGCCTATGCAGCCTTAAACTTGTAATCCTCCTGCCTGAGCTCCCAAGTAGTTGAGAATTCAGGCATGCACCACTGTACTCTGCATGGTTTTTTATTATTTATTGATTGTATTTTATGTAGATACTGCTTTCTTTGAACGTCTTCTTCCAAAATGGCAATAAGTGGTACCAGCAGATAAGATACTTACCCTGTCGTGATGGGTGGGAATCTGTGAGGTCTGTTACACTTGGTATAGTCTCTAGACGTGATGTAAAACATAGCTGTGGGGATATGTGTTCATTTAAATTTTAAGTATGCATGTGCAGAAAGAATGACTTAATGACAATGTTCAGGAAAAGTACTGATTTTTATTATGTTTATGTATCCTGATTTTTAATCTTTAGGTCAGAAGTTAGTAGAGTGGCACCAATTAGATGTATCTTCTTTCTTGGACCAAGTGACAGGATTTCTGGGTGAACATGGGCAGCTAGATGGACTCTCTAGCAGTCCTCCCAAAAAATGTGCCCGATCAGTAAGTATGAGTAGACATGGTGATCGTAGTACATGAAATTGTATGTATACATCTTGTGTAAAACGTCTGATGTTAAGATGGTGATGTTTTGATAATTTCCTGCATAAGGATTCTGTCTTCTCATGGAAGTCGTCAGACTCATATTCCCAGTGTGTCTTGCAGTGAGGGCATAGGCGTGTGACCTAAGATCTTCATTAAGAGATGAGCCCTGAATAGGTGGATGGGGCAGAGAGGAGCCACTTGCCCAGGGCATCCCTGGGAGGGCTTCTTTTATACAGATGGAAGCTGTAGCAGTAGTGTTTCACTGGAACAACTTTCTGGGATAATTTGCCGTGATTACTGGCTGTACAGCTTCAGGGCCTGATTCTCTGGCTCTTTCGGAGATTACTTCTGTACTTAATTTCTGTAATATGCTATTACTAGGCAGACTTCTTTTAGAATTGGCATCATGATTAGCTGTAAGTAAGGGACCTTCAGAGACATAGCAGTTTCACATTGGTGGTAATTGCTTTTTGGGTTTGCTGGCAGTGAAGGTAAAATAGTTTTAGAGCACGCGCCTTTGGTAGTCCAGTGATAATAGCTCCTTAGCTTTTATGGAGGACAAAGCACCTGTTTAAGGAGAAACCTTGAGTGGTAGTGCTCTTTTTTTATTTTATTTTATTTTATTTTAAAGAGTAAAAGAAGGATAACATAATAATAGGGGGGCTTACCGAATTACAGACAAAGTGGTAGGAAATTATCAATGGGTATTGTTTTACATATTGTTATCTACAAGATAGTTTCTCAGGAAAACAAATAGACAAATAATAGTGAGTTACAGACAAAAGAGGTAGGAGATTATCAATAGTTGTTGAACTATACTTTGGTATCTTCAAAGTGGCTTCTAAAGAAAATAAATAGAACTGTACATGAGTGACCTACTGAATAATCATTGACTATTCTCAATGGTTGTTGTAGGAAACACATAATAATAGACATGCATCCATTTATGAAATAGGATAGGAACAATACAAACATTACAGAGTTATGGATAGATTAGTAGGAAAATATCAATGGCTGCTGTAATACATGGTGGTATCTTCAAAGTGGTTTCTCAGGAAGACAAGAGATATGCAAGAAGGATCTAACCAGTAGTTACAGCCTAACGGTTGTCGAAAATAGCATATTACCTCCTCACCAGTGACTCTTGTCACTGAGGTGTGATGGCTGGAAGGAAGGCCAGGATTGAAAAGAAGGACCGAGAGATTTGCACTTGTGTCTAGCAACAGGCTGCTTTCTTGTTCCTCCATAGTCACAATTACCCAGGGCTCCTCCATGGAGATGACGGTCTGGCCAGAGGGAGAAGGCAGAGTATACCCCGGGCCCTCTCATTCCTGTTGGACTAACTGGTAGAATGGGTCTGAGCTCTGGGGCCTCCACTTCAGAGGGCAGACCAATCTCCAGTGGTCACCTTTGCATTCAGGGCATGGGATAGTGCTCTTTTTGAAGGTATTAAAATAAACAACAAAAACACAACACCCCAGAGTGTTTCTTTTGTTCCCAAGTACCTGGGATTAAAGCTTTTCACCTGGCCCTGTTTTTTTAATTGAATTATCTCCTTGTTATTGAATTGTAAGAGTTCTTTATAGCCTAAATATAAGCCCTTTGGATATGTGGTTTGCTGATATTTTTCTATCGGTCTGTTGCTTGATTATTCATTATTATGATAGTTGCTTGATTATTCATTATTATGATAGTATTTCAAGAGCAAAATGTAAATTTGATGAAATCCAGTTGGTCAACTTTTGTGCTTTTATGTGCTAAGAAATTTTGCCCTCGCCCAAGATTTTATCTTTTTCTTTAAAAAATAGTTTTCACTCTGCTCCTTTTTGAATTAATTTTTGTATGTGATATTAAGATATGATCGAGTTTTTTGCTTGTATTGTTTTGCAGTACTAGGGATTGAACCCAGAGCCTTCTTATTTTTTGAAACAGGGTCTTGCTGAGTTGCCCAGGCTGAGGTCAAACATTGTGCTCCTCCTGCCTCAGCCTTTCAGGTGCTCAAAATACAAGTATGTACCACTGTGCCCAGCCCACTTGAGTTTTTATGTTTGTTCTTTGTATGTGACTATTCACTTATTTTTATTTCTTACTTTTTTTTTTTTAAAGTACTAGGAATCAAACTTAGGATCTTGCCAGGCAGGTGCTGTGCCACTGAGCCAGTTCCCCAAGCCCCCCGTTTTTTGAGATAGGGTCTTACTATATAGTTTAGGCTGGCCTTGAACTCACAGCAGTCCTCCTCATCCTCCCTGGTACTGAGACTACAGCCATTCCCTACCACTCCTGGCTTTATTCACTTGTTTCAATTTCATTCATTGATTCATTGATTCATTGATTCATTCACAAGGTCTCACCATGCAGCCCAAATTGGCCTTGAACTGACTATGTAGCCCAGGCTAGCCTTGAACTCACAGGGATCCTCCTACCTCAGCCTCCTGAGTGCTGGGATTATAGCTCTGCACTGCCACCCTGCAGTATCATCTTTTTAATAAAATTTCCTTTCCCCTATTGAATTGGTCTTTGCACATTTGTTTAAAAAAAAACAAAACCTGATCATCCTGATTTTGTATATGGGTCTCTATGAACTCAATGAATTCAGTTATTAACTTGTCCTTTATACAAATATTTTACTGGTTTGATTATCTATCTTATATATAATTATGTAGTAAGTCTTGAAATTACATGGTATGATAACTTTCATCTTCTTTAAAATTGTTGTAGGGCTAGGTGTGATGGGACACATCTATAATCCCAGCACTTTGGGAGGCTGAGGCAAGAGAATCACAGATTTGAGCCTAGCCTGGTAAACTAGTGAGAACCTGCCTCAAAATAAAAAATGAAAAGGGCTGAGGATATAATTCACTGTGAAGGCTCTAAGTTCAATCCCCAGAGTCCCTAGTACCAGGAAAAAAAATTGTTTTAGTTACTGTATTTCAGGTCTCTCACATCTTCATAAAAGTTTTAGAACCAGCTTGTCACTTTATACCAAAAAAAAAAAGCAGCTATGGGGATATTGATTGATTGGAATTGCTTTGGCTCTGTGGAGGATTTTGAGACTCAACATCCTAACAATTGAATCTTTGGGTGTGTAGACAGGAATATATCTCCCCACTTCTTTGTCTTTCAGTAGTGTTTTCTAGTTCTCGCACATTGACCTTTTCCCTGCAACCTCACTAAATTAATGTTCTGGTTATAGTAGCGCTTTTGTAGATTCTTAGAATTTTCTGTGTGAATCGTTTCGTTGTCAGCAAAGAACCGTTTTGATGTTCTGATCCCTATTCCTATTTATTCTCTCTCAGGCCTTGTCGAACTGGGTACCACCTCCAGTACCGTATGAAATAGAAGTAGTGAGATTTGATATCTTTACTTGTCATTGATGTTAGTAGGACACATTCATTCTTTTCACTTCTAAGTTTGGTGTTAGCTATATCTTTCTAATAAAGACATACCTACTTTATTAGGCTGAGAAACTTTCCTTCTGGTCCTGGTTTGCTGAGTTTTTATTGTTAGTGGATTTTGTCATTGTTTTTTTTTAAACATCCGTTGAGATGATAATGGTTTTTGGGTTTTTGTTTTCTTTGGTTTGGTTTTTTGAGACAGGATCCTGTAGTGCGGACTGACCTTGAACCACAGTGTAGCCCAGGTTGATGTCAAACTCTTGGTGATCCTCCTGCCTCTGCCTCCTGAGTGCTGGGATTACAGGCTTGCGCCACCATGCTGGGCTTCATCAGTTGATTTTTGAATGTTAAACTTTGTAGTCTTTGGTTTAAAGCCCACTTGGTTTTGATGCTTTGTTATTGTTGAGTTTGATTTGATAAATTATTGTTGCTTTGGTTTTTGAGACAGGGTGTAGCTATATAATAGTGATATAGATCAAGCTGGCCTTGAACTCTTGGCAGTACTACTGCCTCAGTCTTCCAAGTGCTGGGATTAAAGGCACGTGCTACCATACCCAGCTTGATTTACTAACACGTTATTAAGAATTTGTGTGTGTGCTCATGAGGGATACTGATTTATAGTTTTGTTTTTTATTTTGAGAGTTTTCTGTTCTTGTTTTATCTTTCTTATACTACCTTTCATGTCATTTTCTGATTTTGGTATCAGGTTAAAACTGATCTTACAGTAAATCGGAAACTGTCCATTTCCTCTGTTTCCTACAAGAATATGATTAGGATTGAAATTATTTCTTAATATTTGGTGACATTTACCATGTGGGCCTAGAGATTTTCTTTGTGGGAAGTTTTAACCTACAAGTTAAATTTCCTTATTAAACTACAAATTTCAATTTCTAAGTAGTCCTGTACCTAAGAGAACATCTCTTTTTGAATGAGCTTTCTCAGCTGTGTTTCCAGGGATCTTACCTAAGGGTGTAGATATGCTGGTGAAGTTCAGTGCATTCCATTGTTACTCTTTTTTTTTTTTTTTTTTTTTCCTGAGACTTGGCCTCACTATATAGTGCAAGGTGGCCTTGAATTCTCATAATATAGCCCAGGGCGGCCTTGAACTTATAGGAGTCTTCTTACCTCAGCCTCCCAAATGTTGAGATTATGGGCCTGTGCCAGCACGCCCAGTTTACTACTCCTTTAATGACTGTAGAGGTAGTAGTTGTCCCCTCTCTTAATTGTTACTGGTAATGTATTGTTTTTCTTCTTTTTCCCTGAGTCTAAGTACGATGATGAACAGTTTTATTCATCAGAACCAGCTTTTGGTTTCATTGATTTTCCTTCCCTGTTGTGTTTCTGTTTTTAGATTATTGATTAGTTTCTGTCACTGATTAATTTCTGCCATCCCTTCTGTTTAGTTTGGACCTAATTTCACTTTCTTTTTCCTAAGTGGACAGTTGTTTTTTATTTTTCCATTTTTTTTTTTTAAGGTAGACACTCAAGTGGTTAATTTGAGACCTTTTTTCATAATATAACATCTAATTCTGTAATTTTCTCTAAATACTGCTATAGCTTAACACTATAATTCTTTTCTAGTGTGTAGCTACAGAGCAAAATTAGTAAATGGAGTTTCTCTGCTGGACGTCCTGGGGAAGGACTGGGGAGGAAGTGCGGGGTAGGACCCTGGTCGTGGCTGCGGTGGCAGTAGTGTCCAGCACCCAGCTGCCTGCAGTGCAGCAGCACTGTGACAGGCTTCCGTCTGCCACAGCCACGGTTTCATGGGCTTGTCTCCCTGCTTTGGGCAGTGGTAAATTAGACTTAAAAATTGATAAAATTTTCCTTTGTTGCCCTGATTGGCAGATAGTGTAAGCCAGGCATTCCTTTGTTTCGTTATTAGCAACATGTATATTTTTAACCTTTTTATTGTGGAAAAGTTTAAGCATATTGAAAAGTTTAAGAAATTTGAGGCTTTATCTGTTAAATAATTCCAATCAATTATAAGTGGCCAGCCTGCTTTTATTTGTATTCTACCATATCTGCATTCTTTTGAAAGAAATCTCAGAGTTCATTTTTTAATTCATTGATACTTTTAGGTGTGTCTTGGTGAACGCTTTTTTTTTTACTTACCCATTTATTTTAGTTTTTTTTGAGACAAGATCTCACTGGGTAGCCCATACTGGCCTTAAACTTGTGGCAGTCCTCCTGTCTCAGCCTCCTGAGTGCTGGAATTACAGTTTTGAGCCACCATACCTCAGCTCTTTTTATTTTTTAAAACCATCATAATACCATTTAGGATACCCTTAAAAATTAACAATAATTTCTTGTTATAATGAGGTAGCTACATATTTTTTATGTGGCATATGCATGAGCCAAGTTATAAATAATTTCCATCAAACAAGTTGTATTTGGGACTCATTTCATTCATTCAGTGATGTGAGAACTTCATCAAGGGGAGAACTTATTATTATAATGAAAACCCTTATTGTAATTAGGTTTGGGAGGATTTAGTTATTTTTGTACGTATGGCATTTTGTTTTGAATGTTAGAAATCAGTGCTAGCCGGGCACGGTGGCACACACCTATAATCCCAGCATTGGGAGGTTGAGACAGGAGGACGGCTGTGAGTTTGAGGTCACCCTCGGCTACATAATGAGTTCAAGGCCAGCCTGAACTATATAGTGAGACCCTGTCTAAAAAAACGAATGAATGAATGTGAAATCAGTGCTAGTTGATGAGTACAACAGTGAGCAAGATAGACATATTTTTGTTAGTCATGTAAAGAATAGTATTTGGGTTTAGATTTAAAAGTTTAATTGTCTTTTTCTGAGCAACTAAACTGTTTTCTTGGTTTTGTTCGTTTGATGTCCAAAATACCTATATTATATATGTTTGTAAAGCGCCCATTTCAATTTGACTTTGTAACACAAAAATCCTCGCCCTCAAAAGCTTAAATTTAGTAGAAAAGATACATTCAACAGAAAATAATGACACCAAGTTGACCACTGTATTTCTCTGCTGTATCTGATGTCATGCTTTCTGTTTGTGTGTCTTTCTTTCCACCTGTTTTATGACTCACAGGAGAGCCTGATAGATGCAAGTGAGGACAGCCAGCTAGAAGCAGCCATCAGGGCCTCCCTGCAGGAGACGCATTTCGACTCCACACAGACCAAGCAGGACAGCCGCTCAGATGAAGAGTCTGAATCTGAACTTTTTTCTGGCAGTGAGGAGTTCATCTCCATTTGTGGCTCCGATGAAGAAGAAGAGGTAGAGAATCTTGCCAAATCTAGGAAGTCTCCCCACAAAGATTTGGGGCATAGGAAGGAAGAGAACAGGAGGTCACTGACAGAGCCCTCCACCAGAACTGAGCCTGGGATAGCCACAAATCACCAGGGATTGCCAGCTTTGGACCCAGAGGTCTTGGAGATGTCACCTGAAAAGTCAGATGGAGCTGTGGAGGGCGCAGATGTAAATGGTGGGTTACATTACAGTTGTGCTTAAAACTCAAGTATCACTGACGACTTGCTGTGATTACTGATATAATCTCCTGTCTTAAATTCTGTCTTTCTTTCCTTAGGACCAAAAGCACAACTGATGTTGCGGTACCCAGATGGCAAAAGGGAACAGATCACTCTTCCGGAACAAGCTAAGCTGCTAGTAAGTAGATCTAATTGGAAGCATTTGATTGAAAGAGAGAAACTATTAATTGGAATAAGTCCAATGAGCATTCTCTGTGAAACAGGGTCTCGCTATGCAGTTCAGGCTGGCCTAGAACTCAGCGATCCTCCTGCCTCATCCTCCCAAGTACTAGGATTACTAGCATGTACCACCACATCTGGCTTTCCTTGATTCTTTAAATAGATATTAGATGTTCATTTTCATCTGTGCCTGGAAACTGAACTTTATTCACAGTAGTTCATTTCCTTCCCACATTGTCAAGGCAAGTCATACAGGGTCTGCTCCTGTTACAGCTTTTCTGTTCTGTGCTGTGAGGAGTACAAAGCCAGCTGAAGGGATTCCTTTTGGAAAGGGGGAATGGGGCTATTCGAAGATGACACAGTACTAGAATTCTCTGCTTCATACCATTTTCCTCTCTGCGTGTGGGTGGCTTCTGTTTATTCCTCAGCTTACATACAACATGGTCCATCATGGGGATATGAAGGGCCTCTAAATTCATCTAAGTTCCACAGCTGATGGGCCTGGCCTCTGTTTTCCACTGTTGGGAAAGAGAATGATTGTGTGACTAGCTTAGCTTAGCCTATTAATACACCCCTACCCCGCACGCACGCCGTGGGTCAGCAGTTCATACTTGGCTGTTCACTGTGGCTGCACATAAGTAAGCTGATTCTTAGAGATGGGGTGGCTGGAATGTAAGAAGAGTGTGGCCGCTGGTGCTGACACCCGACCTGACTCCAGTGATGAGACAACAGAATGAGCAAGTGTGGTGGGCCTCCTTATCCACAGTCCTGGTTACCTGGGGTCACCTGCAGTCTAAAAATATGCACTAAATGGCACATTCCAGAAATGAAGAGTTCATGTTTTAAATCTCATGCCAAGCTGGGCGTGGTGGCGCATGCCAAGCTGGGCGTGGTGGCGCACGCCTGTAATGTGAGCACTCAGGAGGCTGAGGCAGGAGGATTCTTGTGAGTTCAAGATCAGCCTGGGCTACAAAGTGAGCTCAAGGCCAGCCTGAACTGCATAGTGAGACCCTGTCTCAAAAAGACAAAAAAAACCCCAAAACAATAAATCTCCTTGCTGAGTACCATCGTGAACCTTCTCATTACCTCAGTGTCACACAGGAGATTAGTCTTAGCTTCGTGTGACATATCCACCCCACGGCACTGTCACTGTATCATAGTGCTTGTGTTCAGGTAACGTTTAGACTTTAAATGTTTTGCTATATTTGTGAAAGTATTTATACTTCCAGTTATGGGAGGGTCCTGGGAATCAAACTCATGACCTCACGCTTGCCAGGAAGGTGCTGTGCTGTGTCCCTAGCTCTACTTCCAATTTTTTGTAGTTATCATTTAGTGCCCCTAAGAGTAGTGATGGTGGTAATTTCATTACAGTTGTTGTCATTTGTTCTATTTTATTTTTAGTTATTGTTGCTATTCTTTTGCTGTCTCTCATTTCTAAAGTAAACCTTATAAGAGAGCTGTGTGTATTGGGATCAGTTCTACCTGTGCTTTCAGGTGTCGCCCGGGAGTACTCGGAGTTTGGCTTGAGGCTGGAGGGAAGAGTGGGCAGTAAGGCGAAGGAAAGGGAAGTCTGGTGCAAAGCATGTGGAGAGAGGGCGACACTAAGGAGATTGTGGAAGAGGCCATCCTGGAGTAGTGTGGTTTCTGAGGAAGTAAGGACAGGGAGGGAATCGGTGCACAAGCTGGGCCGGAGCGAGATGGAAGGGACGCAGCTCCGTGACAGAAGCAGGACAGCCGATGAAATGTGTAGCGATGAGGACAGTATTGTAGAAGTACTGATTGGGTTTACTGGGGAGACAGTGAGAACTCTATTTTAGTATCACATAGTGGCCCTAAATTATTGGATACAGATACATTGTCTTCCGGTCCGAAGGGTTACGTTGGCCTTTCCACAAGGTTGAACTTTCATTGTCTAAAAGAGTAACTTAGACTCTGAGTTTCATCTCATCTGATGAAGAGTGGTGTTCTATACTTAATTCATTAACATACTGTTTCCTTTATTTCCGCATAACAGCTCTTTTTCTTGTTTTCCGTAGGCTTTAGTGAAGCACGTCCAGTCAAAAGGATATCCAAATGAACGTTTTGAACTTCTCACCAACTTCCCTCGGAGGAAACTCTCCCATCTGGACTATGACATTACATTACAGGAGGCGGGCCTTTGTCCTCAAGAGACTGTCTTTGTACAGGAGAGAAATTAGCACCTTGGCCTGACCTCTCGGCTTTCCCCTTCCCCTTACTGGTGATACACCATATCACTAAGTATGCATTTTGGCTCATAGGACAAGAGCGCTAAAGTTGGGCAAGCAAGTCACCTGCCTTCTCTTTATTTCTTGTTCTCGTCTAGAATTAGTCTCCTCTCCCCTCCCTTCCCTCTCCTAACCTCCTATTTTTCCCATGTTCTTTATTTCTTACTAATCTGGTGACCAAATGGAAGTGTAAGGATAAGATCTCTCCTAGTATTAGCAGCAGGAAATGTGTGTTCTGATAAGTGATCTCTTGCACAGCATTTTTTCAGGGTCAGATGGTATTCTCAGACTCCTTCGACAAATAATGTGTAGATTCAGAATAAGAACAACCTCCCTTTTTAACGAGCCCCCATTTTTAGTAGGGAGAAGAATTTTGAACACATTTTTGTTGTTCTTCATGTAGGAAACACGAAGTAACAAAATACCCAAGCTTCTGTTTACATGGAAATAACATTGTTTATATTATTGCTCATCATATGTGAAAAAAAAAAAAGGTTTTTTACAAAAGATTCCCATCTTCTCAGCTACACTTTATTTCCATGCTGTGTGTTATTGGCAGAATGAGTATTCAGTGTACGGTGTGTAACATGGGGTGGCTTTCAGTGTCCTAGCCTGACATGACATCATGATTATGCTGTTAGTTCTATTGATCCTGCTAGTCATAGAGTGGACATAATTTAGTGAGCATATTGTGGTGTTGGATAGGAAGGTGCTTGCTGTTTTTGCCAGTAGAGCATATTTGTTCTTTGGCTCCTCCATTGTCTGGGCCCATGGTGAGCTGTAGAAGGCAGCTCTTCAGTAATCATGCAGTATAATGGCTTGTAACGTAACCACTGTGGTTATTGATTGTCCTATGTGCTCAAGGCATACTTACGTATGTCCCCGGGGGAAAGAAAAACATACAGCTGAGAGTTGCTAACCATGTTCCCTTGGTTAGAAATGATTCTTTTTTTAACCCCTGGTTGGAGTAGTTTCTAAAAGGCTCTGGTAACTGACCTTAATTCCTCATGCTATTTTCCCGAGAAGGTGTCAAAACTGAAAATCTCTTAAGGGGAAGACCTTTAAACTCAGTTCATAAGACAACTTTATTAAAGGGGGTATTGGAGGTTGCAGTAATCTTCACATGATGTGGCTTTTTTTGCCAAGAAAAGCCACATACAGATTGTAGCTGGTGAAAGCTTCTTTCAATGTTATTTTAAGAAACCACCTTGGGTCTGTATAATACTGTTGGCTTATGAGCTTCACTGTGTGCTCACTTCTTACTTGAGCTTTAAATAGAGTCCTCTGGTAGGGGAGTAGTGATCTGGAGGTGAGATCAGAAATTAACTTACACCACTTTTTGTCAGTTGGGGACTTTAGTTGATTCTTCCTTCCATGGGAGGAACATAAATTGCTGTTGCTCAGAGACCTTTAGGTTGCTATTGACTTGAAGACCGTTTTCTTGGCAACCAGGGGATTAAAAAAAAATGATGCTGTGTGTTGCTAGTCCACAATTATAGAACATGGTTTGTAATGGTTGGATTTTTAGGGACCCTCCCTGAAGAATGAGTTATGTATCTCCTTGAGGAAATCATGGAAAATTCTGTTATTCTTCAGTGAGTCCTTTTGAATTAATGTTCTTACATTTGTTTTCTAAGTCTGTGTAAGTGCTTATGTATAAGTATATAATTGTATAAATATTTATAAATATATTTATATAATTACAATTTCATTTATATCTTGAGTCAGAGTTCTCTCTGTAGATTGGTGACTGAGTAATACCACTTGGGTGTTTTTCATAGGCTCTTAAGGCTTAACTAGCAGCTTCTGATCTGTTGTATCTCTGAACTTGGATGATATACTTGCTGTTTGAGGGTAGAGCTGTCCACTGTCAAAAGTACGCTGGAGGTTACAAAAACCTGGTGGTGGTCCAGGCCAGATCTAAAACCCGAGGCCACGTGGGTAAGAAGTGATGGTCTGTGCGGCTGTGCTGTGAGGCACCTGTCTTCACTCCCAGCACGCTCGCAGCTGAAGCCCAGATTGGTCCAAACTGTGAAGTCCAGAATATTCGCTCTAGGACTCTGCTGCATCCTCTTCCTGCCAGCTTTTCTTTCTGAGCCGCACCTTGGCAGCCTGCAGCAGCATGTTCATAAAGGAGAGGACATAGCACTAGCGTGCCCATTTATGAGACACCAAAGTAACTTTCCAACTTGGGTTAGCATGAGATGACCCAAGTGTATGTGTGATTTAAGTAAGGGACAGAGTGATACATTCACCCGGCTTAGATGCAGTCGGCACGTTTAGAGGACAAGATGTACAGGATTTGATTGTGTGTTGAGGCAGGCGTGCAGTTATCGCGGGGTTGGTAGGCCCTTGCGGGGAGCTGTGGCTTTTACTCCAGAAGACCAGCTCTGGAGTGTTGCCTTGCTGAAGAACCTCATCTGCTTAGGGAGGGCGCTTACTCCCATTTGTATGCTTCCTCTGCGGGTTCCTTTGCTCTCTGGAGGAAAGGTCTGATCGAAGAATTAAATGAAGTCAGCAAGGTTCATAGTCATTCCCCCTCTAGGTTTTTAAAAGAGAGTTTCAAAGGTCAGGAGGGAAGGAACAAGGTAGGCTTTGAGAGTAACAGAAATACCATGGAGGGGGTGGAATGAAAACTAGTGAGGAAAAAGAGGAGTGCACTTGGGTTGGACTTAGGAAGAGCTCAGAGAAGAGAGCAGCACGCGGCGCCCAAGGGGGGAATGGGGAGCGCGCTGTGAGTACAGGCACGTGCTGTGCGCTCCGTACCCCCTAGAAATCTCCTGCAGACTCCCGCATATGGCTGGCCCTCCTTTAATAAGCCAGGAGGAAAACTGACGGTCAGAGAACGTGGTCAGGACGCCCAGCCAGTAAGCGGCGCGTCGTAGTTGGAAGGCAGAGCCCTGCCTCCCGCTCCCGGCTGTGCCTGTCCGCGCCCAGGGAGTCCATTTGCCCAAAGGTCCACTTTGTAAGTTCACATTTGATTTTGTTTCCTTAAAGCTAGGGGGAGTAGTTGAGGGAAAGCTTGTGGAGTTTGCACTGTGCCTATAGTCTTATTTATGCCATTGTTTTGAGAGGCTAATTATTAATTGCTTTTTTTAAATGATGCACTGATGAAAATGTGAAAATAACTATGCGACATTATTTGCCAAGACTAAATCTTAAGGATAAAAAAGAACTTTATCTCTTCTTAACTGTTTTTTAGAAAATATGTAATAATTCTTTCCTGTGTCCCATCCATGCTAGGTCTTTGAACCTTCCCTGTATGTTTTAAAATCTTCTATAAAATTTTACTTCTTGACTGTATAAGACAAAGTCACTTACTGAGTTCTGAATCAAAATTGGAAATATTTGAAGTCTTAAGAACTGATTCTTGACTGTTTTATCTAGCTAGGCAGATGGACTACATATGAGATGATTGAAAAACATGTAATGGTTTGCTTTTCTGGGCTTGAACTATAATTTCAATAGAAGTTTAGAAAAGGAAAGGAGTAGTGTAGGTTTTAGTTAGGAAAGTCTTCACGAAGAAATAAGGCTGAAAGGTGAGAAGCACTGTGGCGCAAATATTTTTTGATTCATCTCATGCTTTAGCTCCATCTGTTGTAATTACTGGCTTAAAGCATGAAGTTTTATCAGTAAGGTGGACAACCAGTACCCAAGTAGGAAAGGATTGTTGTTTCAATCCCTACCGCTAAAGATCCTTAGCAAGCAGGGATGTCGACGCTGAGAGGAATCCTGGGGGGAGCCACTAGGAACTGGGAAATGAAGGAAGGGTTTAGCTTACCTGCCTGGGTACAAATGAAGTGTCTGGTGTGGATGATGTGCAGGAAGGGACTGTAGTAGGGCAAGCGCTGCTACTAAGGAGCTGTTACTTTGTCGCGTCTCTTCCTACCTCCGAGCCTTGGTTCCCCATCCCATACTGAGAACAGTAGATTAGATGGATAGTTAATAGTCTTCGCAAGTAGAAGGACTTACACTTCTAAGTTTGCCACGGGTGGGGAACTGTGGGGCTGACTGTTAAATGTAATCAATTCCATATAGAACATGTAAATGTGCACCTGGAGTTTCGGAGCCCTGGCAGACACTTAAGGACTCCACACACACTGTAGACCGCTGATTACATGATCTCTGAAGTCCTTTTCCATTCCACGTTTTGGTGTCTAGTCTATCCCCTTTATTATATATTACCCTTAGGCTAATTAAAAACGTTCTTGTTAATCAGTTCCTTTGCCTTTTTTTTTCTGTGTACAGATAGCATTTGCCCAGGAACCTGATCTAACCTCATTGTAATGACTAAATCCCCCCAAAAGGCGGGAGTTATAGGAGTAATCTAGTAATGACCTTTCAACAGTTCTTACTGTTCGTGAGTTGTTAGCATTGTATGCCTGCCTGATCAGTGTTGAGTATGACTAAGGCATAATTAATGCATACCAAATATGCTGGTGACACTGGAGTTGAATTTTATCTTGTATGCTTTAAAATAACTATTCTCCTGGCTCAACAGTCACTGGGGAAATGAGCTGTTAGAATTTACACTTGGTTTGGGCAGAAACAACTTTCCGGCCAACTTTTCAAGGTCTCGTTAAGCTGACTCTGTAAAATGGTTTGTGTCCTGCCCACTCTTCGACCATCTTTCCTGTAACTCGGTAGTAAATTATGGGGCCCAGGTTGATGAAGAACAATGTCTTGTGTGAAACCGTAAGTGAAGAAGCCCATCTGATGAACAGCACTTTCCCAATAATACAAGCCTCCGCAATAGGCTACTTAAGGCAGCTGTGGGCTATAAATACTCAACTCCATTGGGTTACTTTGCTTAGTATTTCAGTTGTTGTCTTGCCGTGAAACTTAGTAGTATCGCACAGTACACACTTTAGAAGGTGGCAAGAACATTCGTTAGAAATGAAATAACAGCCAGGCATGGTGGCACACGCCTGTAATCTCAGCACTTGGGAGACTGAGGCAGGAGGATCACTGAATCCAAGACCATCCTGGACTATGTAGTACAAGGCATCCTGAACTAGAAACCCTGTCTCAAAAAAGAGAAATAAAAATAGCCAATAGAGAATAATATCATTCCAATACTGTATGTTGATTTTTCCTGTTAGTTTGGCTTTTCAGTAATGATTGTCTTGGATTTTGACTCACTTATGTGTCAGTCCTGCTAGGGAGATGGTTTTGTTTTTTTTTTTGTTTTGTTTTGTCTTTTTGAGACAGGGTCTCGCTGTGCAGTTCAGGCTGGCCTTGAGCTCTCACTTTGTAGCCCAGGCTGGTCTCAAACTCCCAGCAATCCTCCTGCCTTAGCCTCCCCAGTGCTGGGATTATAGGCGTGCACCACCATGCCCAGCTAGAGAGATGGTTTTGAATGAAGATTTTTGTTTCCTGTTTTTTAGGTAGGGTCTCACCATATACCCCAGGCCTGCCTTGAACATGTGTCGATCCTTCTCTCTCAGCTTCCCATATGCTGGGATTACCGGCATGTATCACCATGCCTGGCAATGGAATCAAGAGTTTTTAAAAGTAATGGCCTTGGTTTCCCCATGAAGTGAACTCACATGATTAGATTATTGGATGTGATGAAAATCTTACTTAGAAATATCTTTTAATCTTAGTTTCTTTTTTTACTTCTCTATTCTTGACTTTTAATGTCCTTTCTCCAACAAATAGTTACTATTCTTAATATAACTAGCTATATTTAAGTAATTCTGTTTTGTTTTGTTTTTTAGTAATTCTGTTTGAGTTTTAATATTTCTCCTTTTTATAAATTAATATACAAGGGAAGAATTTGACACAGCTATTTTATGGCTCATTTTCTGTTGTTTTTGTTTTTCGGTACTAGGAATCGAACTCAGGACCTCAGCTTGCCGGGCAAGCACTGCATCACTGAGCTATAACCCCAGCCCCCTCTTTTTGTTTTTTTGAGACAGGGTCTTGCTGTGTAGTTCAGGCTGGCCTGAGTTTACTGTGTAATCTAGGGTGGCCTCAAACTCACAGCAGTCCTCCTGTCTCAGCCTCCTGAGTTCTGGGATTACAGGTTGCCCCACCATACCAGTTCATGGCTTTTTTCTGAAGAGAATTTTCTTACACCAGATAGATAGTGGCTAGCTCTGTGACCCCTGTCCTTCCCTCTTTGGCCTACAGATGGCTGTTGTATTGCTTAGAATCTCAGTCATGGTCATAAACTTAATGATTTGGGCCATTTAAAAAAAAATGTGGCCTTTCTTTGCCATATGATCCCAAACTAAATTTGGATAACCCAATATAAACTACTTATTAAAACAATTTAGTGTTTCTGTAATGAGGTAGCTTAGAAAAATAACCAAATGTATTTGTACAGTTAGAAGTGTACATGGCAGTGTTTTGCCTAAAGAACAATCGTATACTAATCTTATAGGAAATTACTTTGCTGTGCTTAATTCTGTGGCAACAAGCAGCAAGTTTTTGTTTGCTTAATGGTAGTATTTCCTCTGTAAAGATCAAAATGCCCTAAGATTTTACATGGCTTGTAAGTCATGAAAGTTTTCAAGCGGCAAAAGCCAAGCTAATATGGACTGAATTTAAGTGACAGTTTGTCTTCATCACAAAAAAAGTTATTCACTGGCTGGGCCACCAAAAGTCTTTCATTATTAGGAAATGGGAAACAGTTCAAGTCATCAGAAGAGTTCCGACCCGGAATGGAGTCTCCCTTTCTTAACATCTTGGTTACTTGGCTTCGTCATGGCCTCGGTGTGGTCATCTTAACTGTGGCCCGAGACCACGCCCTGCTCTGCTGCTTTCCTCTCCGTTGGGGTGACTGACTGGTGAGTTTGAGAGGTTGATACTTAGTTGGACACCTTGGTGTTTTCATTAAAATGATTTTATAGTATGCTTTTTTCAAAGATGCTTTGTTCTTAATAATAGAAAAAAAAAATCTGATGATGTGATTCAGAATACAGAAAGGTTTATGACACTGAGGATATGCTCTTAATAACTTTCTGGTAACTTGTTGCCTATAAGTTAAGCCTCAATAAAGTGACTATTGCCACTGGAAAAATCCCCTCAACCTGCTAACTAGAGTGGCAGTAAGTGTGTGACCTCCACCTTTCAGTCCATGAACAGGAGAGCGTGGTGGAGGCTCTCTTACTGTGAAGTTCCTAGGCTCCCCCTTTGGTTCACTTAACCCCTGGGGGCCCGTGAAGCTAGGGAGATGCCTTCGCTCCAGAGTCAAGAGGGTCAAGAGGGTGAGCACCAGTCACGCCAGCACGGCGGTGACCGAGGTTCCCACCGGGCTGTGGCAGGAAGCAGTGGGACACGAGATTTTCACTCCTCTAGGATTTTTTCTCCCCCAGAATGGCTTTTCTCTTGATAACAAATTCTAAGCATTTAGTGTCTTTTTTTTTTTTTCTTGACCCTTAAGAAAGTCCTTTTTATAATAGCTGTTGATCGTTCCATGGAAATTTTTCATGTGTGTGGTGGGCTTTGTGCATGCTTTGTGTGAGTTCAGTTTAAACGGTGTGTTTCGAGTCACCTGAGACGCCCAGTGCTGGCATGTCTTCACTAACTAATTTTAAACATTTTGTGTCATTCTCCAAACCTCACTTCCCATCTTAATTGGAGAGGTTGATCAAGGAATGAAACTTGTTTGGGGATAGGGAGAGAGGGTGGGTTGGGAACTTGAGTGATGTCTGCTTGGGGTATTTGCTTTAGAAGTGTTTTTCAAGCAGTTCCTAACAGTGTTTAGCGATTCCCTGGGATGTCTGTGTACTTGGCTTATTCCGGACAGTGGTGGTCTTACTGAGATGTGCATTTTTAATGCAGGACAGGCTCTGAATTGACTCTGTGGTAAAATCCAAGAAGATAACGGACAGAGACAGTGCTCCTATTGTAGTGCTTCTGGCAAGTGCCCCCTGAAACGCAGAGTTCGTGAGTGTCTGGGCCTTTAACCCATGGTGCTAGGAGATACCGTCGTTCTGTAGCACTTCCCAGAAGTGGAAGAAGGCTTTGGGATCAGCCAGCAGGAGGCAGCCGGACCACCCGCTAAATTCTTTCGTTAAAGACACACTAGAGACCCTCCTGTATATCCAGCAAATGATACGAAAGGTGCTAGGGAAAGCCTTCCGTGCGAAGATACACGGAGGTGGTGCAAAGCCTGAACTTACAAAAGAAAAGCATGCCGTTAGGTAAAGCAGAGCTGAAACTGCTGGATAAGACTCAACGGAACTTCCGCTTGCTCTAAAACCAGGGAAATCTTAGCTAACCGGGTGTGATCGATCTATAGATACACGTAGTCTATAGGTAAATATTTCCTGAAGTGAGGATCTTTCTCTCGGTTGGTGATCCTCTGGTTCGGGCTGTACCAAATTGTGAATATTCTTGCTGTGTTGTACCCAGTTGCTTTATATTAATACTGCAACTTGAATTGGGGAGGGCGGG
>NW_004955420.1:12547429-12550855 GCF_000276665.1 Chinchilla lanigera | reverse complement strand
GAGAGAGGGACCAAACTCCAGGAAACCTCTGATCTATAAATCCAACTGCTGCATTTTTTTATAAATACATGTAAATGTCCTGTTGTAATATTTGATCTTGGAAATAAAAACAAAAACTTTTCAGTATTAGTTTTTTGGGTCTTTTTTTTTTTCTTTTTTGGCAAGAGGAGAGACCCTGGATCTTACTTTCATGCAGGTAATTCAGTCTCCAAAAGCTCACTTTCCTACTCTCCACGTAAGACTCACTATTTATGAGGAACTAGTCCCTGGCCTCATGGAGGGTAGGATTGGTGCCCTTTTCCTCTGCTTTTAGTATGTTGGACATTTTGTGGCAGTGGTGGCAGACCTACAGCGCGCAGGCCAGCGTGGGCACCCACGCCCTCTGTCGGCAGGCGAGCCAAGTTGCCCCAGCAGCCCAGCGTTAGATAACAGTTGTTTTTTCTAAACTAAAACCTCAGTATTCCAGCTTTAATTGCAGTGTTGACACTTTGCAATAAACAGTTTTGGGTTGCAGTTTGAAACCACTGGATTAGTTTAGCTAGCCTTGCTAAGAAAGTATGATTTTACATTTGGTATATTTGCATAATTCAAGTGTCTGATCTTTTCAACTACCAGTAATGATAATTAAGGGCTCAGGTCACACAAATGAAGAAATAGTGACAATTAAATGAGCCAATAGCCCAGAGATCCTATGTGTGTGACACAAGCCGGGATTGCCGCCTTGCTCACACCCACTCTGCCGAATAACGGGGCAGGGACTGTGGTGCGGAGCAAAGCAGAACAGACAGCCCCCGGCCTTAGTGAACTTTCTAGGTGGGAATACAGGGAACATAAATGGAAAAAGAGATTTCATTCCGATACTGTACAAAAGCTGGGAAAGGACCAGTCGGGAATTCCGCTGTGAAGAGGATGCTGGGGAGCTGACCTCCACCCTGGAGGACAGAGAAGACCGCTGCCAGGCCGAGCAGGGCGTGGAAAGGCAGTGAAGTCAGGAGACACTGAGAGAAGCCACCTGTCCGGCACATCCTGTGAAGGGAGTGGCACAAACAAGCAGATCACACAGGCCTTGCTGGGCCGTGGTAAGGGAGCAGTGTGGGTGTTTGAGGCGTAGTGAGAAGCTGTTACATGGACAGTGGATTGTAAGAACACGAGTAGAAGCCATTCCAGCAAAGAGGGTAAAAAGCAGGGATTGTGCGGCCTGTCAGTAGACTGAAAAGTAGTGCACAATTTAGAGATGCGCCTTAAAAGTAGCCATTAAAGGGCTTGCTGGGGGTTGGACACGGGAGAATGAAGGGGAAAAAAAAAACAGACATGACTTGACGCACATGGTAGTGCGTGCCTATAACCCCAGCATTTAAAAGGCTGAGGCGGGCGCTGGGGATTTAGCTCAGCAGCACAGCGCCTGCCTGGTGAGCGCAAGGTTGTGAGTTTGATTCCCTGTACTGGAAAAAAGCTGAAAAAATAAAATATATAGGGGTTGGGGATTTAGTTCAGCGGCACAGCGCTTGCCTGGCAAGTGCAAGGTTGTGAGTTCGGTTCCCAGTACTGAGAAAAAAGAAAAAACAAACAAACTGATACAAGGCTGAGGCAGGAGGATCACTGCGAGTTCAAGGCCAGCCTGAGCTACATAATGTAGCGAGACCCTGTCTCCACGAACAAGAAAAAAAAAAAAATCAATAACTGCAAGGTGTGGTGGCACACACCTGTAATCCCAGCACTTGGGAGACTGAGGCAGGAGGAGCACTGCAAGTTTGAGGCCAGCCTGGGCTGTAAGACCCTGTGTTCAAAGAAAGAGTTAAGTTTCTGGGGGCTGGGGATTTAGCTCAGCGGCAAAGCGCCTGCCTGGCAAGTGCAAGGTCGTGAGTTCGGTTCCCGGTACCAGAGAAAAACCAAAAAAAAAAAAAAAAAGTAAGAGTAAGTTTCTGTAGGCACGCAGAGTAGTATCACCATTGCAGGAGGAATTGCGGGGTCACACAGGTTTGGCCAGGGAGAGTCATTCTAGATGTGTTGACTGTGATACCGCCAAGTGTAGCTACAGGAAGCTGGACGTGTGAGTCTGAAGTTTGGTGGACAGATGGACTGCAGCCAGAGATTTGAGAAATCAGCAGTGTAGATGGGAGCTTGATACTGTGAGAAGGAATGGGACCCCCTAGGGGGAGAATTAAAGAAAGCTCAAAATTCAGCTCTGGGGTCCCCTCCATAGAGCGACCCAAGCGAGGAGACGCAGCCCATAAGTAAGCATGAGGGAGAATGTTCCAGAAGGACCACGTAGCCAGCTGCATCTATTGCTGCCAACTGTCGTGTACAGGGCCATGCTGAGCTATGAGGTGTGGCCACCGGAGACCAGAAGCCATTTCACTGCCGTGTCGGAAACAAGCCTCATGTGAGTGAGTTGAAGTTTGCAGTATGTTTACACTAATGAAAGAAAAAGGAAGTTCCTCTTCAGGGAACCGGTATAAATGGCAGCTCTTTCGACACGTCTTCCTTTCCCCCTCTGTCCGATTAAGGACATGTGGTTGTGTTCTGTCAGCTGTCAGTTGAGGCTGGGGCCCGCCCACAGGAAGCTTAGTCAGGCACACGCCTGTGGAAAACAGCTGGCCTGATGGCCGGGCCGTGTCATCTTTTCCCTGTGCCTTCTGCCGGAATTCTATTTTCTCAACTTCCTCTGTTCCCTGATCAAATCCCTCCTCCAGACCCCAAGGTACTCCCCAGTTCAAAATATGCCGGTGCTGTTTCGTGAAGCCTTCCAGTCTTAGGAAGCCTTTTAAGGCATTAAATTTTGCACCATGGCCCTGTTTGTGCCCTCAGATTCCCATTCGCTCCTCCCTAGAAATACCACAACAGTAATGATGAGTAGCTTTCACTCCAGTGGAACCAATCCCAAAATGAAGATTCTGTGAAAAGGTAATAATGCCTCAGTTCTTTCATGGTCGATGGTTTACCACATCGACAGAATATCCACCTGACACCGGCCTTCGCTTGCTTATCGTGGAGTGTATAGTTTTTAAAAGAGCCTTGTTTGTAAGATTAGCCATAGCCGGGGATATAGCTTAGTGGCATAAGCGCTTGTCTGGCAAGCCTGAGATCATGAGTTTGATTCCTGGTATATAAAAAAAAAATGATTAGCCATTGAGTTGTCACATATTGACCCTAAGGAGCAAAGATCCACAGCTGCCATTGCACTCACTAAGTGGCTTTTGAGGGGGTTAAGGACAAGTTCTAGAACTTTCCTCTATTCCACAAACACTACTTTACTAATATCCCTGTGGGTGCTGGTTGTTGAGTTGGGGTAGGTGCTGTTTTAAAATCTGGCAATCAGCCGCCGGAGGGAACTTAGCCGCCCAAAGGAGCGAACCCACCCTACACATTTTACATTTGATTTAATTCTCAAAATGTTTGTGAGGTAGGCATCATTTTATTTTTTTT
>NW_004955420.1:12540954-12544844 GCF_000276665.1 Chinchilla lanigera | reverse complement strand
GACCGGCGCTCCCCGCCCGAGGCTCCCCGTGCGCTGGGGGCCCTCCCTCCGGGAGCCACCAGGCAGGAAGCTAGCCAGCTGGAAGACTGGCGCTCCCCACCCGCAGCTCCCTGTGCACCGGAAGCCCTCCTTCCGGGGAACGACGAGGCCGGGAGTGAGCTGCTGGTCCAAAGACCAGTGCTCCCCGCCCGAGGCTCCCCGTGCGCTGGGGGGTAGGCATCATTTTATAAATGAGAAACTGAAGCTAGGTGTTCACACAGCGGCTGAGTCTCTATAGCAGATGTTACGACCCAGGTCTCTCAGGCCAGAAGTACCACCTGCTTCCAAGAAGAAAAGCTTTAGGACAGAATCTGGGCTGTGGAAAATACGTATCTTAAGTATCAATGTGAGGGCCTGGAGAGTCAGGGGACACAGGGTTATTTCCCCAGTCTACTCCCTGCTGTCAAGAGCGTGTCAAACTCCTCCAGGGAGTGGAGTCCGTCTGCACCACGATGCTAATCTAACATTTCTTTTGCTTACTTTAGGACTGTTTTAAGGGGCCAGTGAAATAGATTTGTTTGTCTGGGTTTTTGAGACAGAGTCTTGTTATGTAGTTCACGCTGGCCTTGAAATTGCTATATATGGGCCGGGGATATAGTTCAGTGGCATTTGTTCCTGCCTGGCAAGTGCAGGGTCCTGAGTTCGATTCCCAGTACAAAAAAAAAAAAAAAAATTGTTATATAGCCCAGACTTCCCTCAAAGCCTTGGCAGTCCTCCTGCCTCAGCCTCCCAAGTGCTGGGATTACAGGTGTGCGCCACCACACCCAGCGCAAAAGCTTTTCTCAATCATTTTTGTTGTTTTGTTTTCATCATTGGAAGTAAAATCTCTGCACAGGCTGTTACTTTATCCAGTGCATGAATTAACTCATTTGAAAAATGTTTGCAGTACATAATGATCTCATTCTTCCTGGGGAGTTGAGACGCGTATATAACGCATCTCGTCTTGCTCCATCTCTTGGTCCTCTTGCCCTGTGCAAAAGACCTAGCTCCCTCCTTCCTATTATCTATCTTTTATGCTGCTCATTATTTACACTCTGGGTTTCTCATACAAGAGAAACCCTGTGCTGTTTAAGCTGGTGTGTCTGATTTATGTCACTTAACATTGTGGCCTTGGGGCGCATCCATTTCCCACCAGTGACTCAAGCTTATCCTTCCTATGGCAGGGCAGTGCTCTCACACACTAACTCACTCACCAGTGACTCTTGTCTCCCGCCGAGTGCCAAGCTCTGCGCTCTCATCGGGGCCGACAGCACAGATGATGCGCGGCCTCTTCCCTGGGCACCTCAGGGTTGTGGGGGAGAGAACCTGAACAGCACAGGGGAAGCAGACACAGACGTCTTACACAGGACACACAGCGTTGCTCATAAAGGATGGATACATGGAAATCAACTGAAATCAATAACGGCAAGAGAGAAGAGTCAAACCACACAGGGGGAAGGGTTCACAGTGCACACATATGACCAAGGTCTCTCATCTCCCCGGAATTACAATGAACTACAGACCAGCATAAAAAAAAAAAATAATAGATAAAAATGAGGGGCTTGGGATTTAGCTCAGCCACACAGCACCTGCCTGGCAAGCGTGAGGTCATAAGTTCGATTCCCGGTACCGGGAAAAAAAAACAACAAAATAAGAGCAAACGACATGAACAGAAACTTCTTGTGAGAGTCTCCAAATCTGAAAACAACAAAAGTAACAAGAAGGAACTCTACAGTAAGTATATGAAAAGGTGCTAGGGGCTGGGGATCTAGCTCAGTGGCACAGCGCCTGCCTGGCAAGCGCGAGGTTGTGAGTTCGATTCCTGGTACCGGAAAAAAAAATAAAAAACAAAAAACAAAGAAACAAAAAAGAAAAGGTGCTGACTCATCAAGACAATGTGAATTCAAACCCCAAGGAGCTGCCACCAAAAAACACCCACCAGAGGGCCTAAAATTAAGTCTGTGGGAGTGCGGAGGAACTGGAACTCTCCTACGCTGTTTGGGGTGTATGAGTTTGCAGAAATGCTTTAGGAAGCTGTTTGGTAACAGCTACCAAAACATAACCTTCGCCTGCCCTAAGACCCAGAAATCTGTGGTCCTGGGAATGAATGGTGCCTGGAAAAATCTGTGTATACTTCCTTCAAGTACATGCCTAAGAATATTCCTGCTGGGTGTGGTGACACACACCTGTGATCCCAGCACTCAGGAAGCTGAGGCAGGAGGATCTTAAATTCAAAGCCAGCCTGGGGAGTTTAGCAAGACTGTCTCAAAATAAAATTTTCAAAGGGCTTGGCGCAGTAGCTCAGGGGTAGAGTGCTTGCCTAGCCTGCGGGAGGCCTGGTTTCAAACCCTAGCACCCGGGGCAAAAAAGGAAGGTGATATGGCACATGTGGCATCTGACAGCACCCTGCCCCACAGCACCCTGATTCTGTGACTGAGGGGTGAAGCAGGAGGGTGGCAGCTGTCACAGCAAGTGCTCTGCCTGGGGAAGGACGGAGGGAGAGGCTTCCCATGGGAGTACCTGGTGACTCATGACAGTCGTCCTCACGGGGCTGGGCTCCCGTCCTTCCTGGAGTCACATGAAAATGAGCAGGGGTGGCGAGGACGGCAGGAAGCTCCTTCCGCAGAGGCGTGGGCGGGCACACATTCAAGCGTGGGCCAGGGTGGTCTCTATATATCTACAGCCTCCCTGCCCCTCAAGTCTTAGCAAGAAACCTTCTGACCGGCCCTGCAGGCAGCCTGCTTCTCAGAGCTGCCCTTGTCCGGGCTCTTGCTTTCCTGATTCTGGCCAGCTGATGCAGGTAAGTGGAGATGAAAGGGTCCTGCGAAGTGATGGCCAGGGAACAGGGCGACCCAGAAGTTAAGAGCACAAACTTTCACCCGTATGGAGGTACATGACTATCATCCCAGCACTCTGGGAGGCTGAGGCAGGAGCATCGCAAATTCAAGCTTAGCAGCCTGGCCAATGTAGTGAGACTTTGTCTCAAAATAAAAAAGGGGGGGTGGAGATGGGGTGGGGAAGTAGCTCAGTGCAAAGGCTCTGGGTTCATTCCCCATGACCACAAAAGAAAAGAGAGAGAGACACACAGAGGGAGAGACAGGAGCCTTAAGGGGAACCAGGCACATGAATTAATTATAAAGTGGAAACAGCAGATACGGCTTTTTTCCATGTACATACAGGAAGCTTAGTCTTCGGGACACTGTTGAGGTGGTGGCTTCTTTAAGAGGTGGGGTTCAGTGGGGACTGGGAAGGGTTCCAGTCTCTGGGCTGGGCTGCAGCTCAGTGGCAGAGCACCTGCTTAACGTGCAAGAGGACTTGGGTTCCATCGCAGCACCACAACATGTGTGCACACACACACACACACACATGCACACATGCATCCTGGCCAGCCTGCCTGGAGTCTCTGTAGCCTCCTGTCCCACTGCACAATCTCTTCTCTGTGCTCCCTGTGCCCTGTGTTTTGCTGCCATATTGAGAAGCAGCCAGGGGCCAGGGCCATGCACCTGCACCCACCCTTCCTGTAGACCCAATGATCTTCTCTCGTTTGTAAATGCCGGTATCTTCTTGTAGCAGTGAAACATGGCCTAACACAGGCCATGTCCTGGGGCTGTCGAAACAGGCTTTTCCCAGATGCACATAGACCTGTGTCCATACATATAATACTAGTTCTTATTTTAATTTATAGTTTTTAAAAGCTAGGCAAGAGCCTGGCGTGGTGGTGCACACCTGTAATCCCAGCACTCGGGAGGCTGAGGCAGGAGGATCATTGCGAATTCGAGACCAGCCTGGGCTACAAAGTGAGCTCAAGGCCAGCCTGAACTGCATAGCGAGACCCTGTCTCAAAAAGACAAAAAAGCAAAAAACAATAAAAT
>NW_004955420.1:12530302-12540269 GCF_000276665.1 Chinchilla lanigera | reverse complement strand
GATCCTCCTCCCTCAGCCTCCTGAGGGCTGGGATTACAGGCATGCGCCACCACCCCCAGTAACAGAATGTTTCTGAGATGTATCTATGTGTATCTGTAGTTTATTCACTTCCACTGCCTTGTTACACCACACAACCATATGGGTAGGATTCAGTTTAGCTATTCATTTATTCATTTTTATTTTTGTTTCTTTTTGTTCTTATTTTTGTTTCTGTTTTTTAGAGACAGGGTCTTACTCTGTAGTTCAGGCTGGGCTTAAACTCACTAGGTAGCCCAGACTGGCCTTGAGCTCATGGCAGTCCTCCTGCCTCAGCCTCCTGACTGCCATGTTCGTGCTATCACACCCAGCTAATTAAATTGACTTTTTTATCACGGTAAAATATCTAACATTAACTTTGTCAATTTTAGCCCTTTTATTTCTTTTTATTATTACTTTTTTTAGATAGAGGTCTCACTATCTAGTTCAGGCTGGCCTCAAACTCACTGCCATCCCCCTGGCTCAACCTCCTGCTGAATGCTGGGATTATAGACATGCACCACCATGCCCAGTCATTAGTTTAGTCATTTCATAGTGTACAATTTTGTACAATTTTGTGGTATTTATCTTTTTTTTTTGGTACTGGGAATTGAACTCAGGACCTTGCACTTGCCAGGCAGGTGCTTGTGCCACTGAGCTATATCCCTGGCCAATTTTGTGGTATTTATCACATTTGCAATGTTGTGCAACCATCACCATTATCTAGTTCCAAAACTTTCTTTAACTCAAACAGAAACTCTGTAATCACCAAACAAGTGCTCACCATTCCTTCTTCCTCTTAGTCCCTCTTGTCTACGTCTGCCTCTGTAAATGTGGCCACTCCACAGAGGTCATGTATGTGGCGTATACAG
Source organism: Chinchilla lanigera (assembly GCF_000276665.1). NCBI lineage: Eukaryota > Metazoa > Chordata > Mammalia > Rodentia > Chinchillidae > Chinchilla > Chinchilla lanigera. The sequence continues at coordinate 12,539,382 of NW_004955420.1, read as the reverse complement.
GGCTGTCTTAGTGGCTGGCTTATTTCACCTAACGTGTTTTCTTTCTTAGCTTTTCCTTTTCCTTTTCTTTTTCTTCTTTTTCTTTTCTTTTTTTTTTTTTGAGACAGGGTCTATGTAGCCCAGGCTAACTTCAAATTTATGACAATCCTCCTGCCTCAGCCTCCCAAGTGATAGGATCACAGGTGTGCACCACCACTCCCAGCACTTAGCACATTTCCAAGTTTCATCTATGCTGTAGCATGGTCAGAGCTTTCTTTCCATTGCTGAATATTATTCCTCTGTATGTACACATTTTATCCATTCATCTCTTGAAGGACACTTGGAGTTTTTTTTTTTCTTTTTTTTTTTGTTGTTTTTTTTGTTTTTGTTTTTCTCCGGTACCGGGAACCAAACTCATGACTTTGCGCTTGCCAGGCAGGCGCTTTGCCGCTGAGCTAAATCCCCAGCCCCTGAACACTTGGAGTTTTGCATATTTCTAATTTTTAGTTATCATGAATGAAGCTACTGTGGACGTTCAAGTACTGGTATTTGTATAGACACGTGTTTTTGTTTCTCTTGGATAAACATGGAATGAGAGCTACTGGTTTGTTTGATAAGAGAATATTTAACCCTCTAAGAAACTGCCAAGCTGTTTTCTAAAGCAGCTGCTATCGTTTGCATTATCACCAGCAAAGTGTGAGAATTCAGCTGCCCTACGTCCTCACCAACACTTGTACAGTCCAACTTTTAAAATTCTAACAATTCTAGTGAGTGTATAGTACTCTATTTTTTTTTTGAAACAAGGTCTCAAAACTCTCGATCTTCCCGCCTAAGCCTCCCAGGTGCTGGGAATCCAGGTGTACACTACCATGTGCAGTTCCCTTTCTCTATTTCAAAGTGGGGTGCTTGGCATGGTAGTGCATGCTTCTAATCCCAGCACTCAGGAGGCTGAGGCAGGAGGATCGTTGCAAGTTCGAGGCCAGCCTGGGCTACAAAGTGAGCTCAAGTCCAGCCTGAACTGCATAGCAAGGCCTTGTCTCCAAAATGACAAACATAAACAAACAAAAAAATCAAAGTGAGTCTCACTATGTTGCCCAGACTTGTTTTGAATTCCTGGGCTCTAACAATCTTCCTGCCTTGGCTTCCCAAGTAGCTGTACTACCGGGTGCTCATGTCAGTGTTTCTGTTGTTTTAATTGTATTTTTTGTTAATGATATTAAATATCTTTCTACATTCTTAGTTATCATCTGTATATCTTTTCTTTTTTTTTGTTTTTTGAGACAGGGTCTCGCTATGCAGTTCAGGCTGGCCTTGAGCTCACTTTGTAGCCCAGGCTAGTCTTGAACTCTCAATGATCCTCCTGCCTCTGCCTCCCGAGTGCTGGGATTACAGGCGTGCACCACCATGCCTGGCTCTATATCTTTTCTTTTTGAGGTGAAATGAAGTGTCTGTTAAAATACTTTCTGAGGGGCTGGGGATTTAGCTCAGCGGCAAAGCGCCTGCCTGGCAAGCTCAAGGTCGTGAGTTCAGTTCCTGGTACTGGAGAAAAACAAACAAACAAACAAACAAACAAACAAAAATACTTTCTGAATTTTAAATTCGATTCTTTTTCCTTTTTTTTTTTTAAAAATTGTGGTATTTTGTGGTGCTGGACATGGACCCTATGTCTCGAATGTGCTGGGCAATCACTCTGCCCCTGAGCTACACCCTAATCCTTAATAGGATGTTCTAAGAGTTCTTTATATAACTTAGACTCAGGTTCTTGTCAGATGTGCTTGTATTCATGTTTTTTGAGACCAGGTCTCTATGTAGTCCAGGCTGGACTTGAATTTGCAGTGATCCTCCTGCCTCAGCCTCCTGAGTGCTGGATTACAGGTGTGCACCATCTCGCCCGGGCTCCATATTCATGTTTAAATGCACATCCCAAAATATGTACTATAGCTGGCATGGTGGTGCAGATTTGGCAGAAAATCGAGCAATTAAATCCTATTCGTTGGGGAAGATTTATTTTTGTGCTTAAGTCAGGGCCTCACTACATAGTTCAGGCTCACTGTGCAGCCCAGGCTGGCCTCGGACATCTGGCCATCCCCCTGCCTCAGCCTCCCGACTGCTGGGACTGCTGGGGCTGCTGGCGTGCGCCACCTTGCCCAGCTATTAGGGAGGACGGATAGAGCGCAGTGTTCCTCAGGACTCCTGGGAGCCCCGGAGGGGCAGTTTCTGAGTCTGCTTCCCCCTCGCTCACTCCAGGCCGCTGCTGCGTGACTGCTCCCCCGCCTCCGCCCCGGCCGCTGCAGGGATGCTGTTCTCTCCCCGCCTGCTGGGCTGCTCGAGGACCTGCTCCCGCGTCCTGGGACTGAGCCTGGGGGCTGCGGCGCTGTTCGCCGCCGGTGCCAATGCTGCACTCCTCTTCCCCAGCTGGGACGTCACCTACCTGCTTCGAGGCCTCGTGGGCCGGCACGCCCTGCTGGGCTCCGGGCTCTGGGGAGGCGGCCTCATGGTAAGATCCGGCTGGGTGGGGATTCACAGCGCCAGTGGGGGTAGAGCTGGGGGCTGTGGGGAGTAGTGCTTTGATGGCAGCAATCGGAATGCCCACTCCCAGGATTTGGGAGACTTTGCAAGGTGGGGAGGGTCTTCTTGGAACCACGCAGGCTGGGATGGAGGTGATACCCACAGCTCAGGTCACCTAAAACCATGTCTTGGGAGTCAAAGCCAATAGAACAAAGCTGGGCGTGGTGGTGCACACCTGTAATCCCAGCACTGGGGAGGCTGAGGCAGGAGGATCTCTGTGAGCTGGAGGTCAGCTTGGGCTACAAAATGAGTTCAAGGCTAGCCTCAACTAAATAGCCAGGCTCTGTCTCAAAAGAAAAAGAAAGAAGAAAGACAGAGCACAATAAAACAGATTCTTGTGAGACATCCTGGAACCGCTCTGTCCCAACAGTCATGGGCAGCAGTGGACACAGGCAGGAGCAGAAACCACTGTGTCTCTCCCTGACACTGCAGGTGCTCACGGCTGCCACCCTCATCTCCATGATGGGCTGGAGAGGCTGCTGCTTCGGGAAGAGTGCACCGTGTTGCAGCGTAAGCCACAGTCCACTGTCCGGCATCGGCTTCCTCTAGACACGCCAGTACTCAAGGCCTGTTACACGTCTGAGGCTCAGAGCCAAGTCCTAAGTGTGTCTCTGAATGCCGCCAAGCTCTGGGGCGACCTGCCCAACTCTCCACCCGCATCCTCCTCTGCCACGTGGGCGTGGCCGCCACAGGGAGGAAGGGCCTAACAGCCACCGAGGACACAGGAGCGGTTGTTTCCCTTTAGTTCACTGAACCGTACAGACAGGAGTTATGGACGTGGCAATCAGGCGTCAGTAGTAGGGAGTTACCTGGCTATTTCAATTAATTTTCTTAGAGGCCTGGCACTGTGACTCCGAAGTAGAGCACTTGCCCAGTATGCCCAAGGTCCTGGGTTCAATCCCCAGCACACTGCATAAAAAAAGAAAAAAATAGAGTGAGCCAGGCGTGGTGGCACACACGTGTAATACCAGCATTCCAGAGGCTGAGGCAGGAGGATCTCTGGGAGTTCAAGGCCAGCCAGGGCTACAAAGTGAGCTCAAGGCCAGCCTGAACTGCACAGCAAGACTCTGTCTCAAAAAGACAAAAAAAAAAAGATGTGTGTGTGTGTGTGTGTGTGTATATATATATATATAATATATATATATATAAATAATTTTCTGGGGTTTTTTTGGAGGGGGGAGTTCAGGTGAGGTCTCACTATGTTACCCAGGCTGGCCTTGTGCTCGCTGAGATCCTCCTGTTTCAGCCTCCCATGTGCTGGGATCACAGATGTGCACGACCCTGGCAGGAAATCTTGAATATTTTAATTTGGGGCCAAAACTCACTAAGCACCTTTCTCTGACCCCAGCTTGACACGAGTGGGAAAATGACTATGAAGGAAAACCCTGCAGGTTTTATTCACATATTAAACACATGCATTCTTTTGGGAGGAAGAAATTCACTGTGACCTGCAGGCAGGGAGGTGTAGGCGCAGGGTGGGAGGCCAGAGGGAGTCTCCCTGGGCAGCCGCAGGGCGGAATAGGGCTGCGCAGCCTTGCCTGCAAGCTTGCTCGAGCTCTCTTCCCGCTCCGTGGCTCCCTGTGAAGCTTGATTTGAGAAACAGCCATCAGGGATGGCCCACTCGTCCTCAGAGGAGTCAGAGTTGGGCCTGGGAAGCCAGTGGGACCCTTTCCCCAGAGCTAAGTGACGTGGCCCAGATGTAAGGGTGTCTGGTGGCAGCCAGCGGGCCGGAGAGTCTCCGAGTTAGGAGGGCGCAGGCTCAAGTGCCTGCCTCCTTTCTTGGGCCTCTCTCCCTCCCAGGCCCCTTCTCCATGCTATAAAGCAGTTGCTGGGGATCAAAGCTTGGCGGGGGCGGGCAGAGGAGTTGGAAGTTTCCTATCACCCTCACTCTCCGCAGATCCTCACCGCTCTGCTCGCCAGCGGCTTGGCTTTGCTTGGAGCCCTGACCTGCTTCATCACTTCCGGAGTGGCCCTGAGAGATGGTCCGCTATGTATGTTTGATGTTTCATCCTTCAATCAGACACAGGCGTGGAAATACGGCTACCCATTCAAAGACCTGCGGCACACGTGAGCGCTGGGGACTTGGATCTGCGGTCTTTGCAGGGGCACAGGGAGAGAGGCGGATCCTCTTGCCTCAGCCTCCCAAGTGCTGGGATTACAGGCGTGCACCACCGCGCCTGGCTGGGGGCCATCTCTTGGGTTGCTTGCCTGGCTTTCCTTGTTTACTCCCTGCCCGACCTTATTTTGGGGACAGAAATTATCTGTATGACCGTTCGCTCTGGAACTCTGTCTGCCTGGAGCCCTCCAAGGCCGTTGTCTGGCACGTGTCCTTCTTCTCCGTTCTGCTGTGCACCAGCGCCCTCCAGCTCCTCTTGGTGGCTGTCCATTCCGTCAACAGCCTCCTTGGCCTCTTCTGCAGCCTCTGTGAGGAGTGACAGGTAACGTGCCTGGGTGCCCAGGTTCCTGCAGGCCCCCTCAAAGCCTTTCCTACAGCAGTGGCAATGAAAGACAAATGAACATCCCTTTGCGGGCACGGGGTACACCCCTCTAATTCCAGCACTCAGGAGGCTGAGACAGGAGGGTCTCAGTGAGTTTGAGGCCAGCCTGGGCTCTATAGTGAGCTCAAGGCCAGCCTGAACTACATAAGGAGACCCTGTCACACACACATACACACACAAGCGGCTACATAAAGCTTCCAGAGGATAAGGGGTTGTGAACCGAAGGCACACAGCTAGGTTAAGGGAGAGTCAGCACCTGACCCCCTCTCTTCACAATTCAAGTTCACCAGCTGCTATGGACGCTCCGCGGGCTGATTCCCTCCCCTGTGTGGCTGGCATAGAGCCTTTTCCATGATAACCAGAGCTCCACCGAGGTTGGAGTTCCTCCAAACACAACTTCACCTTTCACCCCGGGGGCTGTGGCCTTCGGGGGCTGCAGAGCGGGGAGCAGGGGCAGAGGGGAGGGCAGGAGGGAGCCCCGAGTCCAGATGCTGCATCCTGTCCCACCTACAGCCTCAAGGAACCCTGCTGTGTTGGCCTTGCAGTTCCCAGTTGGCAGATTTCATTTCAGGGTCATAGTAGGGTGGGGCTGAGCTATAAAAACTTCTCTAAGGGACAGGGCCCAACACTGCCACGCAATTAATGGAGGACGGACAGATAATTTAGGGGCTGAAGGTATGGCTCTGCAATAGAATACATGCTTAGCATGTGCCAGGCCAGGGCTTGTGTCTCCAGCACCCCCCCACACACACACACAAACACATGCGCACGGTAATTTACATCTGCTTTTTATGTTTTCATTTTTTCAAACAGGGTCTCACTATGTAACCCAGGGTGGCCTCCAACTCACGACCCTGCCTCCTGCACCACTGCGCATGCGTAGAGTGGCTCCTCCCCCTCTCTTCTGGTGACCCCGCCTCCTGTCCCACTGCGCATGCGTAGAGTGGCTCCTCCTCTCTCAGCGGCGACACAGCCCCGGGAGATTTGGGGTGCACGCGGTGGGAGACTGACCTTGCGGCCTTGAGGTCAGTGTGCAGCCCATGGTGACAGCGCCCAGCCTTCTCTCTCCAGAATTCGATTTTGGTCCTCATCAGGGGACGGGGGAGGGAAAAGGCCTTGGAGAAGGAAGGAGGAGAGAGTTCCGGGCCGGTGTGGCTCTGTCCAGCAGGATGGGGCCAGGCAAAGCTTTTCTGAAGCAGAAAAGCCATCTGTGGTCGCGCGTGCTTTCGTGACCACCATCCTGGGCCAGGAGGGTGTTTTCCGGTTCCTAGTCCCGCGCAGAAGGAGGCCCGTCCTCAGGGCAGTGTGTCCTTCTGCTTCCCGTTGGCGCTCAGGCGTCCGGAGGACAAAGGACATTTCTCGTGGACACCTTGTCCCGTGTGAAGTTCGTAAGAATATGCGCGGTGACAGCTTGGTGCGGCGCGTGCTCGCGGAGCGGCTGGGACACAGCACTCGGATCGGTCAGCGTCAGCCTCCGCTCCCAGCCCGCAGTCCTGCTAAGCAGGAGTGCCCTTGTCTGCAGTGAGGGTGACGGCTTAGCAGTACTGTCACATAGCGTGGGGAAAAGGTTTTCTGCAGCCTTTCTGCAAGCTGGAGGTTGTTTCAAATGTGTAAGACTTGGCAGGAAGAACTATTAAAGATCGCACTTTTTGCTTAAACTGCTCAGCTGTGTTTCATGGACAGGGACCTTCTCGTGACAGAGAAGTTGAACAGGTTTATAATTCAGGGTCTTCTTTATCTTCCCATCTTGATCCTGATCCTTATAGTGAGTGACCCCTTGTATAGCAACAGTCCCGCACTCCCATCCAAATCTGTTATTCTTGCCAGGAAAGGCCTCAATGTTACTCGTTTTTCAATCTCTAGCCCTAGCAAAGATGTCACAATAAAGTGCTCATTAAGTCGACTCATGCACCAGATCCTCTGTATTTTTTGCTGGGCTGCAGTGGGTGGGCGAGAGAAACAGTTGAAGAGATTGTAGAAGGTGACAGCCAGTGTTTCCTAGAGATATGATTTTTTTTGAGACACTATTTCACTGTCACTATGTAGCCCCAGGCTGGCCTCGAGCTCACAGCAGTCCTCCTCCCCTGGCCTCCCAAGTACAGGTGCGTGCACTACCACGCCTGGCTGAGGTATGATTTCTTAGTGTTTTTTTCTTTCTTTTTTTTTTTTTTTTTTGGTTTTTCTCCGGTACCGGGAACCGAACTCACGACCTTGCGCTTGCCAGGCAGGCGCTTTTGCCACTGAGCTAAATCCCCAGCCCCGTTACAGTGTTTCTTAAGTGGCAAGGATAACACACCACCTGTTTGTAAGGCACATTGCGCTTTTGTGCAGCTGGAGTCAGGCTTGTCTGCGGATGCAAGACTCGTGTCAGATGCTGCGGGGGCTGCCAGCCTCTGGGCAGCTGCAGAGGTGGTAGGGGAGCCCGGACTGGGTGCAGAGTGTCCACCTGGGCCTCAGCCTGTATGTAGACTTCAGTCTGCAGGCCAGGGCCTGGAGGAAGGCTCGCCAAACGAGGCATGTCAGAGTGGGCTTACAAACAGGGAACTGTGAATGCCAGAGGTGGGGCCAGCCAGAGTGGCCATCCATAGTTTTCTTTGTTTTGTTTTGTTTTGTTTTTTTACCGGTACCGGGAATCGAACTCACGACCTCGCGCTTGCCACGCAGGCGCTGTGCCGCTGAGCTAAGTCCCCAGCCCCCATCCACAGTTTACTGCGGTAATAAAGGAAAGCCACTGTCTTAGTTATTTGCCACTCTGCTAGGACACAATAGCCAACGGCCAAAAGTTAAAGGAGAAGAGGTTTACTTGGGCTCACAGTTTGTAGAGGTTTTAGTCATAGCTGGCTCAAGGCAGGGTTGGGGGCAGAAGGGATTGGAGAAGAGAAACAGCTCATCGCAGGGCGGGGAAACGAGAGAGAGATCAGAGGAGGGAGATACGCCCTTCTGTGCCGCACCGCCGGTGACCGCTCCTTCCGACCAGGCTCCACCTCCCAACCGAAGCGCTAGCCGTAAACTCAGCGCGGGACCGATCCCGCAATAGGAACAGTGCCCCACGTTCCAGTCACCTCCCAAGAGCGCCCCCTCATGAGCATGTGGGACTTTGGGGAGACATCTAAACATAAACCATGAACAGCCACTGTAGGAAAACAAGGTTGGGGAGAAATTTACTAAAATCAGGGCGACCAATCTGAGCAATAATGCCAAGAAAGTGATTTGTAAACCACAACCTAGAATAATAAGAATTAGCTGGTCTCTGCCGGAAGTTGTAAAAGTTTACTTCTACAAACCACCCTTTTTGCATCTTATGGAAGCAAGTTTTGGAACTTGATATGACTAATTGGTTGAAGTAAACCAAAGGAAGCCTGGGTTGGATACTGGAGAATGGTTTTTGTTTGTTTTTTTAAGACAGGGTCTCTCTATGTAGTCCAGACCGGCCTTGAATTCCCGGCCGGGAATGGAATCCTCCTGCCTTAGCCTCCCAAATACTGGGAGTACAGGTGTGTGCCAGCACACCCTGCAATGTTTTTAGTTTTTACAGCTAAAGGCTTCTAAAGCTGGATGAAGGACCGGTGCTTACAAGCAGGGACTGCAGCCTAAGGCTGCTCTTTCCGGACTGTGCTGGAGCAGGGGTGGGATGAGGGGCAGCCCTCAGGGAGGCTGGGGATTTAGCTCAGCGGCACAGCCCCTGGGTCAGTGCGGTGCTCTACACACTTCTTCCTGGAGGAGCCGGTAGTACTTCAGGCTTCGTGGGCCTTCTGGGCTTTGTGGCAACCACTCATTCCTGCCCGCACAGGACATAGGCAGCCATGGACAAGATGTACATGTGCATAGGTGTGTTCTAATGAAGCTTTGTGGTTATGTAAAATTTCGACTGCTATAATTTTCATGTGTCACAAAGTATCCATTCTTCCTTTGATTTTTTTTTTTTTTTTTTTGTTTGTTTTTTTTTTTTGGTCGTTGAAAAAATATAGGGCAAGGTGTGCAGCTCAGCCACACACCTCCTCCCTAGCAAACATGAGGTCCTGAGTCTGATTCCCG
>NW_004955420.1:12528473-12530202 GCF_000276665.1 Chinchilla lanigera | reverse complement strand
CCCGCACAGGACATAGGCAGCCATGGACAAGATGTACATGTGCATAGGTGTGTTCTAATGAAGCTTTGTGGTTATGTAAAATTTCGACTGCTATAGTTTTCATGTGTCACAAAGTATCCAATCTACCTTTGATTTTTTTTTTTTTTTTTTTTTTTTTTTTTTTTTTTTGATCGTTAAAAAAATATAGGGCCAGGGATACAGCTCAGCGGCACAGCTCCTGCCTAGCAAACATGAGGTCCTGAGTCTGATTCCCGGTACCAAAAACAAAAACAAAAACAAAAAAAACCCTGTTCTTGCCAGGCTCTGTGGTGTTTGCCTATAATCCCAGCACTTCAGAAGTTGAGGCAGCTGGAGGGTGGGGATTTAGCTCAGCGGCACAGCGCCTGCCTAGCAAGCGCAAGGTTGTGAGTTCAATTCCTGCTACCGTAACAAAAACAAAAACAACAACAAAAAGAAGTTGAGGCAGCTGGAGTTCCACGCCAGCCCAAACTACCTGAGACCCTGTCAAAAAAAAAAAAAAAAAATCCTGTTCTTGGCTCACAAGTCAAAATAAGGAAACAAAACAGGAAGAAGGCTGGGTTTGGTCTGCAGGCTGGCATGAAGACCCATTGATTAGAACCAGCCGGCTGCAGCTCACTAGCTGTGCACCCTTGGTCAAACTCCCTCGCTTCTTCGTGCCTCAGGGTCCATGAGAGACTGTCCCTGTGCTTAGACCCATTGGGAACGTTCAAGAGCTTCGGAAGCGGGACAGAGATATGAGGTGTGATAGAAAAATATAATGAAAGATTACGTTAAAAAAATTATTACGACTTGGGAGGCTGAGGCGGGAGGATTCTTGCGAGTTCGAGACCAGCTGGGCTACAAACTGAGCTCAAGGCCAACCTGAACTGCATAGCGAGACCCTGTCTCAAAAAGACAAAAAAAAAAAAAATTATTACGAGACACACTCCCATAAACTCCCTCAAGATGCACCCTCTGTTTTGAGCACACTCATCATTCTTGCCAGTCGCTCAAGCAGCTCCGGAAGTCCTCTTTCCTGAGGGTCTTTAGTTGTACTGTCCTAGCTGCCCTGATGTCCTGTGTCTATTCAAAACGTTGTCCTTTTATGGTCATTTTTGACTCTGGTGAAGAGCCAGAAGTGGTAGGGTGCTGGATCTGGTGAATGAGGTGAGTGAGGACACAGCGTAACGTTTTAAGGAACCCGCCTTTCGCGGCAGTCCCGCGCTTTTGGGTTCCGGCGCACACCCACCCGCGGGCAACCCGCACCCCGCCTCTGCCAGCTCCGTCACCCGGCGTGCGCGTGCGCGGCCAAGGGCCAGCCGCTGGGGGAGCGCGAGGCGGCGTCACGTGATAGCCAAGGGCGGCCCTGTCGCCCTGGCGACGGTCTCCTAGCTGCTCGCCTCAGCTGCCCGGGCCGGGCCTTCATCGCGAGATAAGCCGGATCCAGGAGGCCTGGCCATGGCCACCTCGGCAGGCACATCCTTCTCTGCAGGCCCATCCTTCCCCGGGGTCGACGGGTTGCCTGAGGCTGAGAAGAGCTCAGGAGAGCCCGAGAACACCTATATTCTGAGGCCCATTTTCCAGCAAAGGCGGGTAGTGGACGGGATGTGGCATGGGGACCTCGGGAGTGCGGAGTTCGGGGTGCACAGCTCTTTTGAGGGCCTGAGCGCCAGAAAGGAGCGCAGTGTTGGCGGGATGGGGCGGGGCCGGCGGGGCGGGGCCGGCGGGG
>NW_004955420.1:12521503-12528373 GCF_000276665.1 Chinchilla lanigera | reverse complement strand
GGGGCGGGAGGTGGAGCCGCTGGAGTTCCGACGCTGCTACTCTGCTTTGGCGCTAGGGGGCAGCAGAAGACAACACCTGTTGTGCTGCGTTAGGTCCCTGACCGAAACTTAAGCTGGTACAGGCCGGGCGTGGTGGCACATGCCTGTAATCCCAGCACTCGGGAGGCTGAGGCAGAAGGATTGCTGCGAGTTCGAGACCAGCCTAGGCTACAAAGTGAGCTCAAGGCCAGCCTGAACTGCACAGCGAGACCCTGTCTCAAAAAAAAGGCAAAAATAAATAAATAAATCTTACGCTGGTGCAGGAGGGGTTGACCCTGAGAAACCCAGGAGTGCGCACGGGAAAGAACAGGGATAGGATGGAGAGAGGCAGGAAAATAGCGGCTGGTAAGGGACGCTGTTCAGGGCTACCATGTTTCCAGGGCTACCATGTACACACTTGTGCCATAATACGCCTACTTCTGGCATTGGACCTAGTCGCGAAAGTCTGTAATCCCTGCATTCCTGGAGGCTGAGGCAGGAGGCTTGCAAATTTGAGCCCAGCGTAGGCAATTTAAAGAGACTTGTCTCAAAAAATAAAAAGGGCTGGGCGTGATGGCGCACGTCTGTAATCCTGGCACTCGGAAGGCTGAGGCAGGAGATTCGCTGTGAGTTCGAGGCCAGCCTGGGCTACAAAATGAATTCAAGGCTGGCCTGAGCTGCTTAGTGAGACTGTGGCTCAAAAATAAATGAGTAGGGGCTGGGGACTTAGCTCAGCGGCACAGCGCCTGCCTGGCAAGCGCAGGGTCTTGAGTTCCATCCCCGCTACCGGAAAAAAAAACAAAAAACAAAACAAAACAACAAAAATAAATGAATAAATAAAAAGCGCTGGGGATGTAGCTCAGTGGTACAGCACCCCTAGGTTTACTCTCCAGAGACCCAGGGAGAAGTTTGGCTATCTTAGTTAAAGTTTGTAATAATGTAGAGGGTGCCACCACCGTTTCCACTGTAAAACAGTGCAGAACAAAACTGACAACACATAGGCATATGTAGGAATACCCCTGTGCTGTGATTTGATTGATCGATTGATCGACAGATTGATTTTTGAGACAGGGTCTCACTATATAGCCCAGGCTGGCCTCAAACTCACAATCTGCCTGCCTCAGCCGCCCAAGTGCTAGGATTACAGGTGTGTATCACCATGCCTGGCCACTTTAAGATTTTTTTTTGGTCTTTTTTGAGTAGCCCAGGCTGGCCTTGGGCTCACTCTGTAGCCCAGGCTGGTCTGGAACTCACAGCCAACAGTTCTCCTGCCTTAGCCTCCTGAGTGCTGGGATTACAGGCATGGGTCACCATGCCCAACCCACTTTAAGATTTTTAAATTCTCAATAAAATGTTGAGGTTTTCTTCACACAACTCACACATCCGATTACAGGAGCTAGTTGTGGTGGCACACACTTGTAGTCTCAGCATTTGGAAGGCTGAGGCAGGAGGATCACTGTAAGTTCGAGGCCAGCCTGGACTACATGGCAAGACCCTGTCTTAAAAAAACCAAAACCAAAAACCTTAAAATATTCTGATAATTTGGCAGGTGGTTGATAAATCAACTGATAGAATATACAGCGCTGAAAAAAGGAACTAAATGTTGTAATGTGTGATAAGTTCAACCAACCTGCTAATGCTATTGGTAACGGTGGTGAATCAGGGGTCATTTTCTGTCTTTATTTAATGATTGTCAGCAATGTGTATTGTCTGTGATGTGGGTATGGGGGTAAAACTGAACAGCATTGACAAAACCCCTGATGGAGCTTCTGTCCATCAGGGCTGAGGGACATCCCACAGGAGAAAGCCACAGTGAGGTAGGACAGGAGCAGGGCGGGAGGCGGCTGGGAGGGAGGGAGGCGCCCTGCGACTCCCGCAGCTGTGCGGAGGAAGGGGATTTGCCTGCAGACCAGGGAGCCGGGCTAGCCCACATGGTGACAGCAAGCACAGACTCCAAGGGTGCAGCGCAGGCGAGGCCCAGGGGTGTGTGTGTCCAGGAAAACAAGCCCGCAATGCTGCCGGAGACTTCCTGGGACCCTCGATGTTACAGGGAGGACGCTGACCCTTCTTTGGAGTGCACTGGGGAAGATTTGGAAGTGGTTTTTTTGTGTGTGTTGGGGGACTGGGTTTCTTGGGTTATTGTTGTTGTATATTTGAGACAGGGCCTCGCTCTGTAGTCCAGGCTGACCTTCAACTCACTATGTAGCCCAGGCTGGTCTCGAACTCGCAGCAGTCCTCCTGCTTCAGCCTCCCAAGTGCTGGGATCGCAAGCGTGAGTGCCATCACTGCCGCTTGAGGTATTTGAAACAGACGAGTCGTTCCGAAGTGCAGTGCGGGGGGCAGGATGGGGCAGGTTGCTGCGTGGGGCCCTGGGGGGAGGGCACAGGCAGACTGGGGTCCCCTCGCGTGTCGCGGGACCCAGGAAGAGCTGAGGGAGATAGAACTAGCTCAGGGCAGGATGCGGTGATGGGGAAGAATGACTGCGTTTGAGATTTTGAAGGTGGAGCAGATAAGATATGCTCACGTCTAGACTGACCCCAACGCTTTTGCCTTGGGGGCGGCTGTGTGGGGCGAGCGCGGAGCCCCCTGTAGGGGGCGTCCACCGCGCGCTTCCGGCTAGATAGCCACCCGGAGCCCAGGCTGTACACACAACCTAGGATATGAACTGCTTCTTAATTTATTACTTCTGTTATTATTGTTGTACTGGGATTTGAACCCAGAGCCTTCCTAGTGGCTGCACCCCAGCCGCTTTTATTTTTATTTTTAAAGTTTTGAGACAAGGTCTTGCAAAATTATCCAGGAGGGACTTCAACTTTCGAACCTCCTGCCTCAGCCTCTCGAGAGCTGGGATTACAGGTGTGCGCCATCACATCTGCGCTGTTTATATTACTTTTATAAGGGCAAATAAAAAAAAGGACTAAATGGCGCTGATGACGAAAATCCGGGGGAGTCGCAGTGCGAAGGTTAGCAGGAGTTTCGGAGATCCCGATTAGATAGCCGTTCCCCAACTGTCTCCACCAGGTTCCGCCCCTCTGTGGTGAAAGACTGCATCCACGCGCTGCTCAAGGAGGAGCTGGCGAACGCCGAATACTCCGCAGAGGAAGCGCCGCAGCTCACCAAGCGCTTGTCAGAAAACATCAAAGATAAGCTGAAAGGTAACTGTGGTAATGGCTGGAAGGGATTTAGTCCTTCAAACACTCAGCTCTGCCCCAGGACGCTTCCTGTCTTTCAGAAAGTGATGCAAGCTGTGGATTCCGTTAAAGACAAACTTCTCTTTAATGTGTCTTTTCTGGTTACTTGGTGACTTCTACAGGTTTCTGTAGATGGTGCGAAGGATTAAAGATGCGAAATAATCCCTTGTAGGAAGACACTGTCCAAGAAATTGTGTACGCAAGCAGGGTGGGGTGGTGCACGCCTGTAATCCCAGCACTCTGGGAGGCTGAGGCAGGAGGACCATTGCAAGTTCAGGTCAGCCTAGACTACTAGATAGTGAGTTCAAGGGCAAGCTGGGCTACACAGTGAGACCCTGTCTCAAAAAAGAAAAAATACTATGTAAGCATGTTTGTTTTCTGACTTTTTAATGAAAATTCGCTGTTAAAGTTGTTTAAAAAATAAAACCCGCTCCGGCCTGGAGGTTCAGTGCCTGGGACTGCAAAGATGCATGCTTGTTATAAAAATATGTAAACAATCGAGAACAGAAATTACTCCATGGGACAAGGACCACAGCTCAGCGGTGCAGTGTATGAGGTTTGGTTCTCAGCACCAAAAAAAAAAAAAAAAAAGCCGGTGTGGTGGCACACGCCTGTAATCCCAGCACGGCTGAGGCAGGAGGATCCTTAAAGAGTTTGAGACCAGCCTGGGCTACAAAGTGAGCTCAAGACCAGCCTGAACTGCATAAGTGAAACCCTGTCTCAAAAAGACCAAAAAAAAATTTAAAAATTAAAAAAAAAATCACCTTCAAATACCATCACCTATTTTAAAAATTTTATTCTTACATTTTAGTGGTGATTTTTTTTTTTTTTTTTTTTGAGACAGGGTCTTACTTTGTAGTTCAGGCTGCCCTTGAACTCACTATGTAGCCCAGGCTGGCCTCAAATTTACAACATTCCTCCTGCCTCAGCTTCCCAAGGGCTGGGATTATAGGAATACACTACCATGCCCAGCTTTTTTTTTTTTTTTGGAGACAGGGCCTCCCTATATAGTTCAGGCTAGTTTGGAACTCACTATGTAGCCCAGGTTGGCCTTGAACTGGAGGAGATCCTCCTGCCTCAGCCTCCTGAATGCTGGTATTCCAGATGTGCACCACCATGCGCTGCTTCTATAGGTTTAGAATCTGTCAGAGTCCTTATCGACAGGATCTATACACTTACGAGGTTCTCTCCTGTGACTCAGTTGTGAGGAATTTCTCCTTGTCTCACTATCTCCTAGCTGAATCTCAGTGCTCTGAGTGGTCTGTGTCTTTCTCGGTGTGTTCTTTATTTTGTTTTGTTTTGTTTGGTTTTTGGTTTTTCTCCGGTACCGGGAACCGAACTCACGACCTTGCGCTTGCCAGGCAGGCGCTTTTGCCGCTGAGCTAAATCCCCAGCCCCCCTCGGTGTGTTCTTTGTGGGAGTTTTGCTGTTGCGTCTCTGCCTGTGCCGTTCAGCTCCTGACTTGGCTCTATCTGCGTCATCACTGCTGTGAGACGCTGTACCTGATCTTTTTAAAGTTTTCCTCCTGCCATATCAGCGGATATTTTCTTTTTAAATTTTCCCCCTGCCATGTCTGAGGATATTTTATTTTCGCTCGCAGCTGTGACTTAAGGGCTGAGTGTTTAATATTCCAGCCACATTTATATGGGATTAGGGGTTCGGCACAGAAAGGGGACGCTGAGCTGAGTGTACAGTGCTTCTTAAAAGGAACCAGGCTTTGTCTGAGATTTCCTGAAGTATCCTGAGTTACCCTCGAGCTCCACATGCAGGATGCTGTGGGCTCAGATTACCTGCTGATTTACTTCATAACCCTGCAGCCTTTACTGCCATCACCGGGAGCTGGCATTGTTCTATTGCCCATTTCACTTTTTTTGTTTCATTTTGCTTTTTTTGTGTTTTTGAGACAGTATCTTTTTTTTTTTTTTTTTTTTTTGAGACAGGGTCTGGCTATGCAGTTCAGGCTGGCCTTGAGGTCACTTTGTAGCCCAGGCTGGCCTTGAACTCCCAATGATCCTCCTGCCTCAGCATCCTGAGTGCTGGTATTACAGGCGTGCGCCACCACGCCTGGTTTGAGACAGTATTTTGCCATGCAGTTTAGGCTGGTTTCAAACTCATAGTGATCCTCCTGTCTCAGCCTCCCAAGTGCTGGGGTTATAGGTATGCTCCATCTTGCCAGGCCTTTTTTTCATTTTTCTTCTTCCCAGGTCACAGCAGTGGGACGATGAGACACCCGTCCAGTTTTCTTCTCTCCACTTGGGTACTAGTGGGAATTCTCGAAGGGCTGGGTCCCCACGTCAGCCCTGGGCCTAGTTACTCCCCTGGCCTTGCTGTTTTCTCCTCACCTCGCCGAGCACTTCCGGTTTCCTGCAGACCCCAGGCTCGCAGTGTCTCCAGTCCTCTCCCTCCCCGCAGAACGGAGAGACGTTGCCTCCCTCGTTCCTCCCGACTCGGCCCGCTTCTCCCGACTCTGCCCGCTTCTCTGTCCCCTCCAGGAAGCCTTTTCGGGTCAGCTCTTCCCACTGCCCTCACAAAGGCAGGAGCCTGCGCTGCGCTCCTGGGCTCATGAGAGATCTGCCATCCCTCGAGTTGTTTCTCTGTCCGCCTTGAGCCCTTCGCTGCCCCGCGTCCCGGGGCCACAAGAGCGTCTCCCTTGTCTCTGACCCGAAGGCCTCGCTGGCGCATGACGGAGAGTAGGGCCGCAGAGGAGCTGGGCGCTGGGAGCCCGCTCTAGATGCTTGAGCTGCTCCCGCCCCGCGCTCGCCTGGGCTGGCAGCGGGCCTGGGGCGTAGGTAAGGGTACTGCCACTTAGCCGAGAGGAAACACAAACTCTGAAGTTCAGTGCGGCCTCCAGAGTGGCTGTCTTGGTTAAGTTTAGGGTTCGGCTCCATCTCCAGGTCTCTCTGGTTCCCAAGCTTGCCGGCACACGTGTGAAGCACCTGTGGACCAGTGATGAGAATGGATGGTAAATGTTCAGGAAAATTTGTTATAGTAAAAGACGCCTTGCTATGAGTCCTCCACAGAATCCCCGCTTGCAAGCACACTCATCCCAGCGTCTTCGCCACTTTCTGAAGCAGTTCTGGAAGGGTTCTTTCCTAAGTGTTCTCACCAGCTGTGATAAAAAACACAGTGAATATGGTAGCTAAGCATCATCCAATAGAAAGGCAGGCTCATTAAATCAATGTGCTATATCCTCATCCACCTTATTTGCTGAATCTGGTACCATGTGACTTGTGGCTCTTTCTCAGAGTTAATACAACCATGAAATGTTGAATTAAAGGTGGCCGTGTCAGTGCAACTAAAGACCTTCATGAAAGAGAACTTCCAGAACTGCTGCAGAAAGTTGCAAGAATGATGGGATAGTTGTGTTGTTGTTGTTGTTTTTTTTTTCTTTTTGTCTTTTTGAGACAAGGTCTCATTATGCAGTTCAGGCTGGCCTTGAGCTCACTTTGTAGCCCAGGCTGGTCTCGAACTCACAGTGATCCTCCTGCCTCAGCCTCCCAAGTGTTGGGATTACAGGCATGCGCCACCAGGCTCAGCAAGAATAAAGGTTCATTTTGCTGCACAGTTTATGTTTTTTTGGTTTTTTTTTTTGGTACCGGGAATTGAACTCATGACTTCAGTCTTACCAGGCACTGAGCTATATGCCACTGAGCTATATCCC
>NW_004955420.1:12507603-12521398 GCF_000276665.1 Chinchilla lanigera | reverse complement strand
TTAAAAAAGAAAGACTGAGGCTGGGCGTGGTGACACACGCCTGTAATCCCAGTACTCAGGAGGCTGAGGCAGGAGCATCACCATGAGTTTGAGGCCAGCCTGGGCTACATAGTGAGTTCAGGGCTGACCCTGTCTCAAAAAAGAAAAAAGGAAATTAAATATTCACTGTAGTTTTTCATCACACCTTATAAGTCTATTCTGGACAAATTTGCCTTCAGTAAGTAATTTTGCAACATATATACTTACAGAAAACTTTCTTCTTTTTCTTCCTAGAGATGGGATTTGACCGATATAAAATGGTGGTACAAGTAGTGATTGGAGAACAAAGAGGCGAAGGAGTTTTGTGAGTAGCTGGTTGCTCCTTGTCATGATTCCCGTTTTCTGTGAGGTAGTTGTCGTCCTGACAGCTCAGTAAGATTGTGTCTCCGCAAGAGCGAGCGGGAAGAACAGCTGAGCAAAGTGCAGCTGTGAGCTGAGGAGGCCTGGTAACAAGAGGTGATGCCCCTGGGGTGGCCCAGTCTTCATAGGTCTGGTAGGCCAATAAGTCCTTAGGGCCGGTGTGCATATGTTTCTTTTCTTTTTAAAATAATTTTTTTTTTGTAGTGTTTTTTAGACAGGCCTTGCCATGTAGTTTAAGCTGGCCTTGAACTTGCCTCACTCCTCCTGCCTCAGCCTCCCGAGGGCTGGGATTATAGGTGTGCAGCACCACGCCCGTCTGGGGGAAGTTTCTGTATAGTGTGGGATGACATACTGCATGTCCTCTCACAGTCCTTGGGGCCCAGCTTTTAATTTTTATTACACTCCTACATTAATTTCTTTAAAATTGAGACCTCTCTATGAGCAAGTCTAATTGCCCTTTCCTAGCTCTTGTTCTTGGCCTTGGCTTCTCTTACTTAAAATGCCTCCAGGTGCTTTGGCTCTGACTGCAGCTGACTATTTTCTAGCTCTCCTCTCCTTTCCCGACTGTAGCTTTGCTCCCTCATTTCTCCGACTCCACCTTGCCATTTATTCGGTAAGGAAGTCGAGTTGCTGGCCCTGGAGTTTCCTGCGTTCTGGCATCTGCTGATGGTATCCCTGTGGTACTGTTGGCTGTAGCTTCTGTTGCCTGCGTTTCCTGTAAAGAAACACGTTGTTCTAGTACTTGCTTTTGGCAGTGCTGGGCAGTGTATACAAGGCAAGCTTTCCAGCAGAGCGCCGGCCCGGGCCCATGTTCTTGGGTGAGGACTCGGGTTGTGTTGGGCCATCTGGGTAATCGATCCTGGAGTCTCTGCATCTCAGTCTTTAGCTCACCCAAAGATCTGCAGCCTCCGTTCTGCCACGTAATATGCCACATTCATAGGTTTTGGGGACAAGGACGTGGACATGGATTTGGGAATGATTTTGCCTACCACACTTAGTTTTCTTTTTGGTACTGAGAATTAAACTTAGGACCTTGTGTTTGCCAGGTAGGCACTGTGCCGCTGAGCTCTATCCCCGGCCCTTACCTTTAGTTTGTTAGACCTTTTTGTTGTTGTTGTGTTTTGGGATTTTTTTTTTGGTCTTTTTTGCATCAGGGCCTCACTATGCAGTGCAGGCTGGCCTTGAGCTCACTTTGTAGCCCAGGCTGGCCTCGAACTCACAACCATCCTCCTGCCTCAGCCCCCCGAGTGCTGGGATTACAGGCGTGTGCTGCTATGCCCAGCAATTGGCTTTTATTTTTGACTAATTTTTTTTTTCTTACCCAAAATGTGGGGAGAGTAGAATTAACAAATTTGAGAATGGCGAAAGAGCACAGAAGCTGGGCATGGTGGCACACACCTATAATTCCAACACTTGGGAGGCTGGGACAGGAGGATCGCTGTGATTTCAAGGCCAGCCTGGGCTACATAGCAAGACCCTGTTTTGAGAAAAAACAAAAAAAACCAGAGTATCCATAGTGTCCTGTCCAGATAGGCTAAAGCTGCATCTAGTTAGAAGACTGAATTCTGGTTCAGTTTGCACCTTTTCTGGGGCTTTTTTTTTTTTTTTTTTGTCTTTTTGAGATGGGGTCTCGCTGTGCAGTTCAGGCTGGACTTGAGCTCACGTTGTAGCCCAGGCTGGTCTCGAACTCGCAATGATCCTCCTGCCTCAGCGTTCTGAGTGCTGGGATTACAGGCGTGAGCCACCATGCCCAGCTCTTTTCTGGGGCTCTCTAAAATGACCAGGTTAGGCTGTATAATGTGTTGGGCCCTATGAGCATTTTCCTTCTACTATGATGTAGGAATTGAGCCCATTAAAAGTCACACAGAACTACAAAGTGTGAGAGTGATATACACTGAATGTGTACATTTTTGAAGTTTACTACAGTAAAAGATCCATTGCTGTTAATTCCCGGGAAACTGTTCCCTCTCACTTCAAGCATATTTATCCCGTCGTTCTTGCCACTGTCTAAGCAGTTCGGGCAGTCTTTCCTAAGTGTCTTTGGGAGACGTGATCAAAACTGCAGTGCATGCTGCCCACTGAGTGCCATCCAATTGACAGGTGGGTTCGTAAAGACATCAGTGTGTCCTCATCCACCTTATTCACCACACCTGGCACTGTGTGGCTTTTGGCTCTTTCCCAAAGTCAAAATGACCATGAGAGGTGAACAGTTCCAACAGATTCAGGACATCAAGGCAGCCATGACACTGCAACTAACCTGACACTGAGGACAGTAGTCCCAGCATTCAGGAGGCTGAGGCAGGAGGATCACCACAAGTTCAAGGCCAACCTGGGCTACGTAGTGAGTTTAAGGCCAGTCAGAACTGCATAGCAAGACCCTGTCTCCAAAAAAAAAAAGTACACTCAGGACAGAGGACTTCAGAAAGTGGAAAGAATGGTGGGATGAGTGTATTCCAAGTAAGAGAGAGTTTTTGTTTGTTTTTTTTGTTTGTTTGTTTTCCGGTACTGGGAATCGAACTTATGACCTCGTGCTTGCCAGGCAAGTGCTATGCCGCTGAGCTAAATCCCCAGCCCCGAGAGAGTTTTCTGAGGGATGTTCATGGTAACGTGCCTTTTCCTGTAATAAATTCTTTAAACATTTAAAAGATATTCACCGTACTTTTAGATCATGCCTGGTGTCTTGGCTGAAGTTATCTATAGTACAGATCTGCTTAGGGGAGCAGACTCCAAGATGTGGGCTCCTGGTCCTGCTCAGGGCCGAGACTGTCCCTGGCCCTGGCTGGTCGCCTCTGGCTGTGACTCCTGTCCTTCCCACCCAGCATGTCCTGCTGTACAGATAGGGCTTTCTGTGTGTGCCGGCCTGGCCTGTGCAGAGACTGGGAAGCACCCACCTATGGAGTGCACAAAGGCAACTCTTTCTTTGGCAGATACGTGCAGTTCAGATCCTGGTGGCATCAGTGACGTTGTCCTTTCTGTGCCTCTCTAGCATGGCCGCGAGGTGCTTCTGGGACGCAGACACTGACAACTACACTCATGATGTTTTCATGAACGTAAGTCTACGTGGAAATCTTTCCTGTCCAGGGACAGTGGGCATCACTGATCAAGTTACTGTTTATTAAGATGTGAGGATACTCTAGTTCCAGACATCTGTCTTAGACTTCTTCTAGATGCTATGGTTTTACTGTTACAGTGTTACTATAGTTCTTATAGCAAGGAGACTATGTGTACAGATGACATAACTCTGCACAGGCTGAATTTTGGTAGAGCCTATTATTTACCTGGCATATTATTATTAAAATGATTTTAAAATTACAGAGGGGTGTAATCTCAGCACTTGGGAGGCCGAGGCAGTAGGATCTCTGGGAGTTCAAAGCCAGCCTGGGCTACATAGTGAGACCTATTCTCAAAAAAAGAAAAAAAAGGGGGCTGGGGATTTAGCTCAGTGGCACAGTGCCTGCCTGGTAAGTGCAAGGTCATGAGTTTGATTCCCAGTACCAGAAAAAGAAAAAAAGAACTTATTTAACTGTTGGTGAGTTATTGGCCCAAATTTTTTTTGGTACCAGGAATCGAACTTAGGACTCTGCACTTGCCAGGCAGGTGCTGTGCCACTGAGCTACAGCCCCACAAATGTTTTCTATATTTTAATTATATGCTGTTGTCTTATACTTGACTCCAGAAACAAGCTCGTCCTCTAATCAGATACTCCTTCCTACTGATGAACTAGGAGAGTCAGAGAGCACTGGAAGAGGAGCTCAGTTGAGTAGATTAGGACAGGGGCTTCATTTCCAGTTCTGTTGCTTTCTAATTGCATAATTTAGGTGAGTTATTGGGTTTTGCTGAGATTGTATCAAGAGACAGATTTTCCCAAAGACTAGCTATGGTTGCCTAAGAATAATGTAGGGAGCTTATCTAAAATACAGATGCCAGGTGCCTCATCAAACAAGCCAGAGGCTAGATCAGTAAATGTGAATTTTTAAAAAGTGGTGGTGCACTCCTGTAATCCCAGCACTCAGGAGGCTGAGGCAGGAGGATCTCCATGAGTTTGAAGCCAGCCTGGGCTATATAAGCTAGTTCAAGGCCACACTACACAGTGAGACCCTGCCAAAAAAAGAAAAAGAAAGGCTGAGGCAGGTGGATCGACAGAGTTTAAGGCCAGCATGGGCTACATAGTGAGTTCAGCCTGCACTCCATAGGGAGACCCTGTCTTAAAACAAAAACAAAAACAAAAACAAGAACAAAACACCAGAAAAAGGTTCCCCATGTGACTTTGCTGATTGCCAAGTTTTTACACAAGTGTCAGTCCATGAAGGACCAACAGTTAAACAAAAGCAGGTCCCTCCGCACAGGTGGTATTATAGGAGAACACAGGAACTGGGCTGACCCAGGATCTTTTTTTTTTTTTTGTCTTTTTGAGACAGGGTCTCACTATACAGTTCAGGCTGGCCTTGAGCTCACTGTGTAGCCCAGGCTGGCCTTGAACTTGCAACAATCCTCCTGCCTCAGCCTCCCAAGTACTGGGATTACAGGCATGCGCCATCATGCCCAGGTATATAGTTTGAGGTGGGAAAGGCATTTACTGTGAAGAACCTTGAAGTACTTCATAGATTATTTCTGAGAAATCAGGAAAAATGAAAGTAATTATTTTATGAATATGCATAAACTCAAATTTATTAGCTCACATTTACTCATTCAGAAAAAAAATTTTTGTTTTTGAGTTTGCTCCATGTAGCCCAGGCTGGTCTCAAACTCAGCGATCCTCTTGCCTCAGCCTCTTGAGTGCCCTATCACATCTAGCAGAAAATCTAATTTTTTATCCATTTTTTTTTTTTTTTAGTACTGGGGATTGATTGAGCCCAGCATCTTTGCACTGAGCTACCTCCCCAGCCCTTATTTTGAAACAGGGTCTCATAAGCTATAGAGTTGCCCAGGCAGGGCTGCAACTTGCCATTCTTTTGCTATAGCCTCCCCAGAGTCCTGGGATTACTGTATAGGTGATCAGGTCTGGCTCCCAGCCTCCTTTTAGCAAGCAATTTTGTAGCTACCCACAGGAAAGCAAGTTTATAGCTGTACTTTGGAAACCTGCAAACCCTTTATTTCTTTCTCTTTTTTTGTCTTTTTTGAGACAGGGTCTCCCTATGCAGTTCAGACTGGCCTTGAACTCACTTTGTAGCCTAGACTGCTCTTGAACTCGCAATGATCCTCCTGCCTCAGTCTCCCAAGTGCTGGGATTACAGGCTTGTGCCACCATGTCCGGCAACCCTTTATTTCTTGAAGTAGTCTTTTTTCTATGGGGGGGGGGTTCTTTTTGTCTTGCCATGTAGTACAGGCTGACCTTGAACTCACTTCTATAGCCCAGGCTGGACTTGAACTCAGTGACCCTCTTGCCTCAGCCTCCTGAGTGCTGGGATTACAGGTGAGAGCCACCACATCAGGCTTGGGTATCGGAAATCGAACTCAGGGTCTTGCACTTGCCAAGCACACGCTTGTGCCACTGAGCTATAACCCAGGCCCCAAGCTTTGGAAGAGGCCCTCCTGATTGGAAATTGAGCAGGGTCTAGGACAGGGTTAATTTCAATCACCTGTGCTGTCTTTATTCTCTCATTAGTACTAACATTCTGGATTTTCTCGTCTTTCCTGTCTTGTTTTTTAGGACAGTTTATTCTGTGTGGTAGCAGCATTTGGCTGTTTCTACTATTGAATCTTTGACAAACCCGGGAAAAGATATGACCATGAAGAAATCTGAACTTTTCAATACTGTTTAATATCTTGATGAAATAAAAATGTGCTGGCAGTTTAGCCACTGAACTTGTTGTGTTTTAGGCTTTATATTTTTAGTGTTTTGATTCTGTTACAATGTTATTATTACAATATGTTATGATAGGGGGCATGATGGCACATTTCTGCAATCCCAGTTTTTTTTTTTTTTTTTTTTTTTTTTTTTTTTTTCCGGTACTGGGAATCGAACTCACGACCTTGCATTTGCCAGGCAGGCACTGTGCCGCTGAGCTAAATCCCCAGCCCCTGCAATCCCAGTATTTGAGAGGCTGAGGCAGGAGGACTGCCACAAATTCGAGGCCAGCTTGGGCTACATATTGAGTTCAAGGCCAGCCTGAACTGTACATAGTGAGGCCCTGTCTCAAAACACAAACAACAACAAAAAAATATATTTGGAAAGTACAGGAAATGTAGTTGGGGACAGTCCTTTCAATTTTTAAGCATAACCAACAAAATATTTTGGTATATTTCCTCCAGGATCTTTTTTTTGCCAAATCATATATACAATGTTATACCCTGATTTTTTTCACTTGTTATAATGTCACAAGTTATGTCATTTTATGTACGTTGTAACTTTCAAGCGCATCCTTCAATAGCTGCATTTGTCGCATCAGGTTCCACCACTGTTGCTACTGCCATTTCCTTATGAAGGGACTCATTTCTAATCTTTCACTATTCCCCAAATACAGATGAGTCTATCCGTGAGTAACATTCTCTCTCCTCAGCCCTCGTCCTCTATGACTTACACACTCACAAGCTTAAACACACAATTTGTCTAAGTGCAACGTCTCAGAAATTTCAAGCTATGTATGAAATCAGATTCCCTCCGACTCCCGGAAACCCCTTTGTTGGTCATTCTCTGAACCCTTCTCTCTGCAGTGCTGTCCCTGGAGGGCCTGGTGCCTTCTCCTGATGGCTGTCCTTATGTGGGACACTTTAGCAGCATGTTCAGTTCTGGAACTTAAAAAGGAAAGGGTTAGATTTAAATCCTTTTTCTTCCTGGGGGCCCCTCAGCAGGCGCACACATTTAGCTACTGTCTTTTTCTCAGCCACATTCTAGTCAACTGTGTAGACCTAAATCAGTAAGTAAAAATTTAAAAAGATAGCAAATACGTTGAAAAGTTCTCCATATTGCATAACATTTTTTTGTTCACCTTTTCAGTTTTTTTTTTTTTTTTTTAGTGCTGGGAATCAAACCCAGGACCTTGAGCTTGCCAGGCAGGCGCTGTACTACTGAGCTATATCCCAGCCACTTTTTTGTCTTTTTGAGACAGGGTATTGCTATGCAGTTCAGGCTGGCCTCAAACTCACAGCGATCCTCCTGCCTCAGCCTCCGGCGTGCTGGGGTTACAGGCGTGCGCCACCACATCCAGCTTGCTTCATAACATTCTGTACCCACTTGCCTTACAAGTACAGAGGCACATTTTTCTGCGCGTCATTTTTTGGTGAGCTGACTTGGGGCGAAGATAGCAGGATGAAGCCAGGCATCGAGGTGCACCCTGTAAACCTAGCTATGAGCGAGCGAGCAGAAGGATCCCAAGCTTTAGGTCAGCCTGGGCAATTCGGCGAGATTCTCCTCAAGATAAAAATAATAATTTTAAAAGGGCTGATGATATAACTTAGTGGTACAGCATTTGCCTGGCATGATGGAGGCCCTCGGTTCAATCCCCAGTAATACACAGAGGCCTGTAACCTCCGCATTCAGGGAGGCTGAGGCAGGAGTATCACACGTTCCACGCCAGCCCGAGCAATTTGGCGATTTAGCGAGAGACTGTCTCAAACAAAAGAACTGATCAATGAAAAAGGGCCCTGGATTCAATTCTCAGTACCAAAGAGAAGTGGAGAAGAAAAAGGTCAGACATAGTTTCACCGGAGTTGGAGAACTCCCTTCCATAACCAAGGAGGCAGAAGTCTCCTTGGCCACCGCGGCGAGAACGCTGTCAGTTCAGGCGTCTTCCCCGCCGGCTCCGGCTCCAGCCCGGGCTCCGGCTCCGGCTCCGGCTCGGGCTCCGCCTCTGGGTGGAGACAGATCCTTCACCGCCCACCGCAGGTCTCAGTCTTCCGCTCGGTCCCTCCACACACTCCTCCGGCTTCTGGAGAAGCGGAACTACTGCGTGGAGGACAGTGGTTTCCGGGGAGAAGTCGCGGCCGGATTGACAGGAGGGCAGGCGGTGGGCGGGACTTCCTGCCGCTATTCCGTCAGCTGCCTCGTCCGGGCGTCTCCCCGCAACCTCCTCAGCTTCCCCAGTCCCTGACGCGGCGCTGGGAGGAGATCGTAGGGCGCAGGCCCCGCGGAGCGCGAAGTGCTGGTGAGGACCCAATGTGTGCATGTGCCTGCGGCCAGTTGGAGGGGAGGAACCGCGGGGCAGGGGCCGCGAGGTGGCAGCAAGAGTAAGTGTGCAGCACGGGCTGAGAGGCTACTGTGACCTAGGGACAGTGACAGCAGGGGACTGTGACCCAGGGGGAGCTGCTCGCGAGGCTCCGCCACCCTGGGGCTGGGAGTGCGGAGGACGCGGACGCAGGGGAGCTCGAGGCCGAGGCTGCGACGGGACCATGCCCGAGGCGGTGGCTTCCAGGGGACCGTGACCACGGGGCGGTGACTCGAGGACACTGATCAATGGATGGGACTGTAAGGGGGCTGTGACCGAGACCATGGGGCAGCGCCTGCGAGCGAGCGCGGACCGAGAGGGCTGGCGTGGCGGAGAGCCTGGGATCGGTACCCGGGGGGCGCGGCGCGGGGCCGAGCGGCCGTGAGCGGGCGGCAGCGGCGCTCCGTGGACTTAGCAGGCAGACCCGAGTTTCACTGCGGGGATGGCTTCCGGGGGCCGGGACTCTTAACCTTCACCCTGAGTTACAGACTCAACACGGTGCGAAGTTTGGATTAACGTCTCCCAGACTATGAGTTCTAGCCTATTGCTGGGTTGTGAAATCAATTTTATGGACGGCGCCTGAGGGTTTTTCTTAAATACAGAAATGGAATAGGATAGAAATTTTTAGTGTGTTCACATAAGTGTATTTCATGAAATGTGTTTCAGTTGGGTTTTGTACATCTTAAAATGTATGAAGTTAAACGTAGTTTTTTAAAAAGAAGCCTGAGAAACATTTCATCGGATTCTGGTTTTTGTTTTGTTCTGTTTTGTTGAGACAGGGTCTCTCTATGCAGTTCAGGCTGGCCTTGAGCTCACTTTGTAGTGCAGGCTGGTTTAGAACTCGCAAAGATCCTCCTGCCTCAGCCTCCCAAGTGCTGGGATTACAGGAATGAGCCACCACGCCCGGCTTTCTGAGGGTTTTTGTTTTGTTTGTTTTTTTAGTTTTTTGAGACAGGGTCTTGCTTTGCAGTTCAGGCTGATCTTGAACTCACTTTATAGCCCAGATTGGCTTGGAACTCTCAGGGATCCTCCTACCTCAGCCTCTCCAGTGCTGGGATTACAGGAATGAGCCACCACACCCAGGCTTCTGAAATAACCCCCTCCCCCACGTAAAATGTAATAATTCTAGGGCCGGGGATATAGCTCAAGGGCACAGTGCCTGACTGGAAAGCCCGAGGTAATGAGTTCTATTCCTGGCACCAAAAAAAAAAAAAAAAAAATAATAATAATAATAATAATGATTCTATGGTTTGGCAGTACAGCGAAGCAGCTGGAAAAGTGGAATCTATGTTTGGGGCATAGATTTTAGTTAGGAGAGGCAGGAGTTATATTGAGCCTGTTGTGGAATTCGAGGCCAGCCTGGACTACATCGTGAGTGCAAGACCAACCTGAACTGCACAGTGAGACCCTGTCTCAAAAAAAAAAGTGATATTGAAATAGAGACAGTGACATGTATAGATGCAGTACAGATTTAGGAGCTGCATTAGGAGAGACTTCTAGGAATAGGCGTTGAGAAGGGGGGAACTTTGGTGTTAGGAACAAGGCTTGGGAAAGGAATTGTAGATAGAAACAGAAAATATTCTGCCAAGAATAAAGGGGAGGTAGGGAGATATGACCTTCAGATTCTGTTCAGTCTTAACATTTACTGATTGTGCAAGTACATGGAATTGCTAGTAAAAAGATACAGAGACTGGGATTTGGTGCAGTGACCATGGCAGACAGATAATGACCATCACAGGGAAGAGAGGGGACAAAGGGGAGATGCTGGGAGTGTGAATAGTGGTGACTGGGGAGGCCCACGGAAGAGGCTTTCAGGTATTTGGCCACCCAGCTCCTTGACTTGTGTACTGGAGGCTAAGCCTGACATTATGGGGATGGCTCCACGCTGTAGGTAACTCAGGCAGTTTAGCTGCTGATTGTATTTCCTACTTCTTCCCTGTCATGAGGGCTGTTCCTGATGCAGTTGAAATTAACTAAATTGAGTGTTACAGCCCAGCTGGCTTGAGGCCTGTAATCCCAGCCATCTGGGAGGCTGAAGTAGGAGGATCAAAAATTCAAGCCCAGCCTGGGTAATTTAACAACTTGGCCAAGACTCTGTCTCAAAATAAAAATTTTAAAAAGGCTGGGGATGTAGTTCAATGCAAAAGCTCTGGTTTCAATTCCTAGTACTGTAAAATATTAAAAAAATTTAGAAAAGTTACTATTTCCTCCTCTCTTCTTTTTTTTTTTGAGACAGTGTCTTACTATGTAGTTCAGGCTGGCCTTCAATTTTCGGTGATCCTCCTGCCTCAGCCTCTCATGCTGGGATTATAGGTGTGTGCTACAACTCCCAGCATTACTTCCTCCTCTCTTATAGTCTTTAGGGTTTTTTTTTTTTTTTTTTTTTTTTGTACTGGGAATTGAACTCAGACCTTGCACTTGCCAGGCAGGCACTTGTGCCTCTGAGCTATATCCCCAGCCTTCTTTTTTCTTTTTCTTTTTCTTTTGTCTTTTTAAAGACAGGGTCTCGCTATGCAGTTCAGGCTGGCCTTGAGCTCACTTTGTAGCCCTGGCTGGTCTCAAACTTGGAAGGATCCTCCTGCCTCAGTGTCCTGAGTGCTGGGATTACAGGGGTGCACCACCACGCCCAGCTTCCCTGCCCTCTTACAGTTTTTGTAAAAGGCACTATATTGATTATACCACCCAGGGTTTTAAAAAAAAAATCCAATAAAGCCGGGCATGGTGGCACATACCTGTAACCCTAGCATTGGACTGAGGCAGGACTGCCATGAGTTTGAGGCCAGCCTGGGTTTCATAGTGAGTTCAAGGACAGCCTGAACTACATAGCGAGACCCCATCTCAAAAAATCAAAAGAAAAAAAGTCCAATGAAAGAAGTGGGAGATCATTTTATCACATACTCTGTTAATCTGATTACTTTGTAGTCATCCGTGACCCCTACGCACTCACACACTTTGTAATACAGGAAGAGAATTAAGAATGGTTTTGAAATGTGAATGAGCTGCTGATAGTGGAGGACAGCCTTTGGCTAAAAAGTGCTTCCTTACATTTTTGTCTAGACCAGATGTTTACTTGACTTACATTCTGCGTAACCAAAAGGAACCACTCAAGAGTTTTTGTAGTAATAGACTGTAGACTATTTGGAGACTCACTTTCTCTGGGATCCTTTGTGTTGGCTGAATGAAATGATTCTTTTTACTGAGACCCTTTGCACATTCTCTTGAAAACCAATCTGAAAGCTTGATTGGTAAGAATGAACTTTGTTTACCCCTCAGCCTGTGATTCATCTTGCATAAACAGGTGGGGTTTTATTTTTCTGGGGACCTCCTTTTTGGAAATAGGGTTCCTTAAAGGAGAATGGTATGATCAGATAGAGCTTTGGATTCAGCAGTCCCAGGTTTACATGACATTAACATTATTTACTCTATGATCATAAGAAGCATGACTGCTTTCTGTTATTTTAGATTCCCCACATATATGGAATTGAGTTGTCTCTTTTACTGTTTGCAAACCACATTAGTAGGTAGGTATAGAGCAGGCTTTTTTTTTTTAATCTTCCCTCTCTCTTGGTAGCTCTCTTGTAATCACAAGCAGAAAGTTATATTAGCTCGATGCTTTCTATGTTTGAACTAGAATGACTGCCAATGCTCTGTGGGAACCCACGGATTTACCGAGCTGTTAATCACATACACAACTGTTGGCAAACCGGTTTTGAAGTGAGGGCTGCTAAAAACAGTGATACACGGTTGTGGCTGTGTGTTAGAGAAGAGAGCGAGTGGATGATCCTCAAGGGAAAACTGGTAGTTTGTTTTCTTAAATTTACAGAGAATTACCTTAGATGTGACTTTTTTTTTTTCCCTCAGATGTGATGTTTGCTTGCTTTTTGGCTGAAGAACAAGGGAATTAATCTTTTTTCATATCATGACCCTTTTGGCAGTACAGTGGACCGTGTGGATTTTGGAGAGAGAGAGATAGAGTGTGTGTGTGTAGGTGTATGTGTAGTGCTAGGCATTGAATCCAGGGCGTCACACATGCTAAGCAAACACTCTGTCATCAAGCTACATCCCTTGCCCTCTTTTTAATTTTATTTTGAGACAGGGTCTCACTGAGTTGCCCAGGCTGGCCTCAGACATGGTATCCCATTCTCAGTTCTCCCTAGTAGCTGGGGTTTATAAGCATGTGACACCATTCCCAGTTAGGACAGTGATTTTTATATGCAAAAATGCATAGAGTTATAAAGGAAACCAACCAATCATATTGAAATACAGCTATCAAAAACAATGCGTGTGTGTCTGTGGTACTGGGGGCTGAGTCCAGGGCCTTTGCACTGAGTTATAACCTTACCATTTTTCAAAATTTATTCTGAGAGAGGATCTCACTAAGTCACTCAGGTATCTAGGCTGGGCTCAAACTTGCAATCCTCCTGCCTCGTTCTCACAGAGTACTGGGGTTACAGGCATGTGCCAACACACCTGGCTCAAAAATTCTTTAAGTGTAGGATATAACACTGTATGTACTTTTACTTGCACAGTTAATAATGTTTACTGTCTATCAGTAGGTCTTAGAGCTATAGTATGTTAAAATTAAAATCATGGGTTTAAAACTATTTCATGATAATTGTAGCAGGTATATATGAAAATATCTATTATTTCTCTTGGTGGCAAAGTATGTTTGTCTACTAAATCTATTGCTGCTGTGGCTCATGTTCCAAACTGAACGAAATGGCAAATTCATCTGAGCTTAGTGCAAATAGATATATAACTTTTGGGGGTCCAAATTCATAGACTTCCTGAATCCTATCATCAACTACGTAAGAGAACCAAGTACCATAATCATCCACTTTAGGAAGAGTACATTCCAAATATAGGGTTTGCTCACTGAATCGTCTGACATAATAGTGGCAGAGGAAACTTCTCCCAAATGTTAAGAACTGGTACAGATGTTCCTTTGTGGTGTTTAGGAGTGTCACTTTCCTGAAATATCCTGCTGTGTGGTCAGACCCAAGTATAGGTTTTATTTTGCTGCAGCAGTTACCAGGGTCTGGCTCAGAGCAAGTGCCCATTCAGTGTTTATTGAGAAGGATTTCTTTGGAGAAATTAGAGGGAAAAGATCTAGTTCAGAGCTAAGATCTTAGATGTGGCAATTTACAGGCATCAAATATTGGAGTTATCACTGAGGTCTTGCTTAAAACTAATCTTTATGTTGTGAGATTCACCTTTTTATTTATTTATTTATTTATTTATTTATTTTTGGT
>NW_004955420.1:12502633-12506657 GCF_000276665.1 Chinchilla lanigera | reverse complement strand
ATTATATTCATTGTGAGGAATTGGTACATGTGTACAGTACACCTTAAGTCTTTTTACATTTCTTCCCCCTCTGTCTTAGTTAACTTTTCTTGTTGCTGAGACAAAATACCTAACACCCAAAATTAAAGGAGGAAAGGTTTATTTAGCTCACAGTTTGGAGGGGTTTCAGTCCATAGTCAGCTGGCTCGAAGGCAGTGTCACACGTGGTAGAGGAGCATCACACAGGAGGTCGAAGACAGCAAAAGCAAACAAACACAAGCCTCTCTCTGTCCCTTATATCTTACTTGGGGCTATGCACCCTGTGGCAGGTATAGCACTCACACCCTTAATCCTAGCCAGAACTATGGCAAACCAATTGGTAGACTGATTTAGTGATCACACACTTATTTTCTTTTTTGCCTTTTTGAGGCTCGCTATGCAGTTCAGGCTGGCCTGAGCTCACTTTATAGCTCAGGCTGGTCTCAAACTCTGCAATGATCCTCCCGCCTCACCCTCCTGAGTGCTGGGAATATAGACGTGCACCACCATACCCAGCCTTAATCACACACTTTTGATGCCATTACCGCATACACTAGATCCAGCCACCTCTGAAAAGCCTCTCCTATGACTACATGAGGCTTTGAGGGAACATCTAGACACAAGCTGTACCACCCTCCTTCCATCTCTAGGTCCCCTTCTTACTTGTAAAGGATCTATCTCCGTTTGCTATTATCTGTTATTTTGCTCCTTATACTTTGGATTTTTCAGGAAGTTAGTAAACTTTTTTTTTTGGTTTTGTGTTTTGGTTTTTGGGACAAGGTCTTGGTGTATATTCTAGGCTAGCCTTAAACTGACTATGTAGTGCTTTGAACTCACAGTACTTCTCCTGCCTCAGCCTCTGTAGTGGTGGAATTACAGGCATGCATCACCACACCTTGTGAACTTCTTCAGTGAATGGTTGTATGCTACATATTTAATTTAATTTGTCATTATTATTATTAGGAGACAGGGTCTTGCTGTGTAATTCAGGCTGTGCTTGAACTCACTGTGTAACCCAAGCTGGCCTTGAACTTAGCAGCGATCCTCCCGCCTCAGCTTCCTGAGTGCTGGGATTCGGATGTACACCACCGCACCTTGCTTGAATGGTGCATATTTTAGACTTTGCAGGTCATACACTCTTTGTTGTAACTACTCAGCTCTGCTGCTGTAGCACGAAGTAGCCAGGACAATACATTGATGAATGGGTATGGCTGTGTTCCAATAAAGCTTTAATTACAGAAACTGGTAGAGGGCCCATCTAAGGCCTGCCAGCTGTAGTTTGCTGATCCCCAATCCAGGGGGTCTGCAGATTCTTGGGTTAGCCATGTCCTCCTTCAGGCTTCCAAGGAGTTTCCACAGGGACCACGAAAGGCCCGCGTGGGCAGCAATGACAGGTCCATGAATGCCGGACCCCCTTACGCAGTACCGTCCCCGGAGTGGCAGGTGGAGATCCAGGTCTGCAGTGTGCTGGCTCGCTCAGAGTTGGAGCTGGGCATTATGTGCTGGAGAAAAATCCTCAGCACAGGCTTTTACCGAGAAAGATGACGCAGGCCCAGAGATGGGGGAAACAGCAGCGTCCCGCACAGGAAAATTCATCTCTCCTTTCTCATGGTTCCCTGTAGCAGTCAGTCAGTCTGAGCTGTAATTTTGAAATTTGGAAGCATATACGTGATCGCACCTTGCTGCTCTTTTGGTTGTTAGCACAGTTTAGGAAAGAGTCCAGTCCTCTTTTGCTGTGCTCGCTGTATGAACTAGCAAGAAGGAGGTAGAATCAAGGTGGTGGGCTGGGATTCCCTAAAGCTGTGCTTGTAGGCACCTTTCGTCTTTAAGACAGATGCTCAGGTTTTGTCTCCTTTTGGACATTTCTAAAACACGTGGCTGGGTCTGTCCTTAGATCTCCTCACTGCTCCCCCGCCCACTTTCCACTCTCCAGCGAAGCCGGAGCCATCTTTTGAAACAGTGACGAACAAGGCCAGCAGTGTGTACTGGGAGATAAGTCTTCAGAATGATGCCAAGTTTGGGGACTCTAAATAAAAACAGCAGGGAGATACTGCTCCGTTCTTGGGAGATATCATGGGGTTGCACAGGGCGGTGGTAAAGGGAGGTGGGTAGGCACTGGTGATCCTATTTAGAATCTGCTCAAAAGGAGAATTTCAATGACAGAGGTTAGGTAACTTCTCTAGAGGATGAATAGGCAGCAGTGTTAGAAGGTGGGACCTTACTCATGTTGTATCCTGGCTGTCAGCTCCTGCATTCCACTTTAGTTTTAGCTCTTAATAAACTTTTGTGCAGGATAAAGTACTAAGGAAACAGGAAATTTTGGCTCATCCCAGTAGGGCTGGTGAGGGCCATTCTGTGTTCCATCTCCCGCAGCTTGTTTTCTGACTCTTTCTTGCTTAATGAATGTGGGCATAGTGACTGAAAGCCAGGCTCCGCCTGCAAGGCTCTAGGTCATTCCTGCCGGGTTCTGACCTGTTGCATTGCCTGGGAGGAGGGGGCCATTATTTCTTGGCCCTGTTTCCTGCTGGACAATGACATTGAGGCAGCTCCTGTGTCTGTGTGTGTGTGTGTGCGCGCACGCGCACACGCACGCTCATGTGTGTTTTCCTCTCTTGAGTGTAGATATTTAAAGCCACCCCCTCTTCCAGGGCTGTCACTATATTTATACTTGAATGGTATGAGTTGATTACAAAGGTGCAGTTGTCATAAAGAGTCTTAGCAGTATTATCCCTTATTGTCGGAAATACTCAGATGGTCACTGAGCAGTTGCGAATGTTATAAAGGTGTGGTTTTAGGTGCAGCTAAATTTTAGTCTAACAAATAAAAAGCAATCATGCTTTTAGGATATACTTACTATCCCCATTATATCCTCATCCTCCCACATAGCTTTTCTCTATACTGTCTTAGTAGCAAAGCTGGTATGTTTTTGTGGCATTTATTGAAACATTAGGGAAATGGGGGTGGGGATGTTTTCATTACTTTAAGCAATAATCAATAAATAATAAGTTATGCTATATGCTTTGGTGGTACATAAATTTAGTAGATGTAAATGAAAATGAGCAGAGTCGGGCCAGTAAAAAAATGAAAAGAACTTGAGAGATCTGTAAAGCATGCATTTAAGCACAAGTAGTTCTACAGGAGGAAAGGTGTGAGGCTTAATCTCTGTAATTTCTAAATTTCAGGGTGCCATATTATGGGGTGCCTGTGCTATAGTTTGGATCGTAAATGACCTTCAATGGTCCACATGGTGAAGGCGTGGTCCCAGCTTGTGGTGCCATTGGGAGGTGGTAGAACCTTTAGGAGATAGGACCTGGTGGGAAGAAGAGAGGTCACTGGGAGAGCAAGCCCTCTAGGGGAGATGGGGACCCTGCCCCTTCCTCCCTCCCTGCTTCCCACCTCCAAGAGGGGCCACAGGCTTCCTTTCTACCTGCTCCCACTATGATGTACTGTGTTGCCATAGAGCCAAGAAACCATAGACTGAACCCTCTGAAACTGAGCAGAATGAACCTTTCCTCCTCTGAGTTGTTTATCTCATGTATTTTGTCAGTGATAGAAAGCTGACCAACAATCTGTGATTAAGATGTTTTCTATCTCCCAAGAAAGTGAATAACATATAGAAGTATTTTATAAGCTAGGTGTGGTGGCACATGCCTGTCATGCCAGCACTTGGGAGGCTGAGGCTGGTGGATCACTTCGAGTTCAAGTCCAGGCTGGACTACATAGTGAGCTCAAGTCCAGCCTGGACTACATAGTGAGACCCTGTCTCAGAAAAAAAAAAGGTAAAAGCTATGCTCTACCCCATCGTGGGTGGTGAGCACAGGATGCGTTCATAGGTGAACATTCTCTGAACTGTACCTTTAAAGTTGGTGCTCTTTGTTACACCTCCATAAAGTAAGAAGAGCTCTGGAAAAAAAGGCAGTAACCAATCATGGCAAAGCAAGTAAAGCCGACAACTGAAGACCAAAGCTGACCAAGTGGCAAGTGTGGTGGTGGGTGGGTCATTTCT
>NW_004955420.1:12492903-12502444 GCF_000276665.1 Chinchilla lanigera | reverse complement strand
GCTGGGATTACAGGGGTGCACCACCACACCGGATGAGGTTGACTCTTCAAGAATTGGTAGAGCCAACAAAGACATTTCCTCAGAAAGAAAGAAGAGTGCCACGCATGGTGGTGCACACCTGTAATCCCAGCACTCGGGAGGCTGAGGCAGGCGGTCGCTGTGAGTTTGAGGCTGTACCTTTAAAGCTGGTGCACTTTGTTACACCTCCATAGAGTAAGTTCATAGTGAGTTCAAGGCTGGCCTGAACTGCATAGTGAAACTCTGTCTCAAAAAGACCAAAAAAAAAAAAGTATTTTATCCTAAAACCTAAAAATCATGAGGTATGTTTATTCTAAATTTAAAGGGTTGTAACACTGCAGTTTAAAGTATAAAATATAATGTAAAACACAAAAGTCATCTTTAGAAAGCAGAAGAACAATCTTGTAAGCAGATGCAGAATAGTACTGGTAGAAACAGATAAGAGTTAGTGGGAGCGGGTTAAGATATTTTTGGTAGGATGAGAGCTTTGGTGTACCAACTGTGGTACACTTACAAATTGACAAGCACTCCATTAAAATGAAATAGTGCTGGGCATGGTGGCACATGCCTGTACTCCCAGCACTTGGGAGTCTGAGGCATGACGATTGCTGTGAGTTCGAGGCCAGCCTGAGCTCTGTAGTGAGATAGTGAGTCCCTGTCTCAAAAAACCAAAGAGAGAGAGAAGAAAGGAAGGGTAATGCTTGTAGTGCTTTTCAAAAGTTCAAAACAGCTTTCCGTATTTACTATATCAGCTAATTATTCAGTGTCTGCTGTGCACTAGGATTCATTGTTAAGCGCATGCATTAGTTATGATTTTTTAATTACTAATGGTAAAACAAAATGAAACAAAGCCAAGCTTAACAGGCTTAAGCAAAACCAGGAATGTTCTGGTTGCATGACGGACAGTCCTGGATCTGGCTTTTCACTGTCATTAGCACTGCTTTCTCTGTGTCCACTGTTTCCCAAAAGGCTGTCCTCCTGGTTACAGGCTGGCCACCAGATGGTCGCAGAATGGTTCCCGGAACCATGTCTCCAGGTCCACACTCTCGCTCCCTGCTGAGCATTCCTTCCCTGAGTCCTGAGATCTGCTCTGGTGGGACCAGTCTGGGTCCCAGCCTGTGCCCCGCACCCCGCCCTCTGTGAGCCGCGAGAGTGATGTGCTGGACCGTGTGGGTCTGGCGCATCAACCTGCTACTGGGCGAAGAGTGAAGCCGTGCAGCAGGTGAGAGTCTCCGGTTGAAACAAGGCCTGTTCAGAGCGTACACCCTGAATACTGGGACGGGAAACAGCACATAGTTGGTACC
Source organism: Chinchilla lanigera (assembly GCF_000276665.1). Lineage (NCBI taxonomy): Eukaryota > Metazoa > Chordata > Mammalia > Rodentia > Chinchillidae > Chinchilla > Chinchilla lanigera. Next base: position 12,501,122 of record NW_004955420.1, on the reverse strand, counting down.
CAGCGATTTCATAGTCTAATTGCCATTGGTGCCACACCCTCATTTCTTTTTTGAGACAGGGTCCTGAGTGCTGGGATTGCAGGCAGGCACCACCACGCCTGGCTTTGAAACACATAATTATTCTCTTTGTTCATTTATCTTAAAAATGTGCTATCTAGAACAAGAATTTTGAGAAAGAGATCACGAGGTACATGGATCAGATCCAGCTTCAGGAATTCTCCTTTGACTTTGAGGTGTTTGCCCCCTTCTAGTCTTGGTTTTTCTGGAGGCACACGGTTTCTCAGATCCAGTCCTGACTGACTCTTCTCAGTAGGTTCTTTGAGCAGATCATTGTATGAACCATTTTCCAAGCAGAGTTTGCTTATAAAGCAAGCAGCACCGCTGCAGGTTTACAGGGCAGGGAGGGGGTGGTGGAACCCAACTCCCAATCTCATACTGGGTGTAGTTGTAAATTGACCTCTCCCTGTGCTGTCACAGACACTCCTTTATTAGGTTTTGTCTCTGAAGTAGGTCAGAAAGCGCGCTTACTCACTGGAGCTTTTTCTGTAGCGCAGCACTATCTCTAGTGAAAACCTCAGTGTAACTCAGCCCCTCTCAGATGGCTCTCATCCCTAAAAAGCATTCTTTTATGTTTAGTTAAAATCTGGGGCTCTGTATCAACCAGCAATCCCTTTTCTGTGCCTGGACATTCACAGAATCAGTCTCCGCCTTATCCAAGGTAACACACATGCTTGTATTTCGGGTATAATCGGGTACCTTCTTGAATAGTATTTTATTATGGTATTGTATTATAATGATATATTAGTGTTTACTGAAATGCATTGACTAAATTTGATTCCTGTCTTGGCCATTTGCTAGCTGAGTGACCTTTCCTTCTGTGCCTCAGTTTCCTGACCTGTAAAATAGTGACAAAAATAACACATCCATGTCAGTGTTGAAAGCTTTAATAATTTTAATTTTGGACTGGGGATTGAACCCAGGGCCTTTGCACTGAGCTACATCCTTGCCTTTTATTTTATTTTTTCTTTTTAGAGACAGATTTCACTGAATTGCTAAGTTGCCCTCTTAGTTCTTTTTCTTGTTGCTGAGACAAAATACCTGATACTCAAAGTTAAAGGAGGTACGGTTTATTTAGCTCACAGTTTGTGGAGGTTTCAGTCCACAGTTGACGGGCTCTAAAGGCAGGGGGGTGGCATGGCAGAGGAGAAACAGTGCACGGTGGGCAGAAGGTAGTAAAGCAACAAGGGGTGACCATAGCTCTTTTTATCCCTTATATCTTATCCAGGCTACTTAGGGCAGGTAGCACTCACACCCTTAATCCCAGCACCCTCGAGCCTAGCATTGCACTGTGAATCAATCCCAGCGTCACACACTCGAGCCAGCCACCTCTGAAGAAGCCACCTATGACCACATGAGGTTTGGGGGGATTACAGGTGTGTGTCACTCTGCTCAACAGAGAGCTTTAATAATTTTAAAGTGCTTTTGGCATATAGTTGTTATACAAAAAAAGCGATTTATTTATTTATGTATTTATTTTTGGCACTAGAGATTGAACCCAGCTATGCACTGAGCTACATCCAACCTACTTTTTATTTTTTATTTTGAGACAGGGTCTCACTAAGCTGCAAAGTTGCCTGGGCTGGGCTGAAACTCAGGGTCCTCCTGCTTCAGTCTCTTAGAATGCTGAGATTATAACACAGCTAAAAGAATGATTCTTAAGTTGGATAGAGGTAGGAATGGAGGAGATATAGCATGTTTTACATTTCTCCATAAGTATATTTTTTATAGTATTAACTGCTATAGTTGGACATGGTTTGAGTGTACCCCTCAACAGTTCGTCTATTGAAATTTAATCCCTGTTCTGAGATATCAACAGGGTGAAAACAAATGGGGTGTGGTGGTGCATGCCTGTAAAGGTGCATGCCTTGGGAGGCTGTGGCAGGAGGATTGCTGCAAGTTTGAGGCCAGCCTGTGCTACATAGTGAGCTCAAGGCCAGCCTGTACTGTAAAGTCAGAGAGACTTTGTCTCAGAAAAAAAAAAAAAAAAAAAGTGTAAACAGTCTGTGGCATTTGGAGGTAGGCCTTTGGGAGGGAGGGGCTTAAGATTAAAGTCATTCAGATGAAGTCCCCATGGTTGAATATTGCTGGCTTTAGAAGAAGAGAGAAGCCAGGTGCATGCCTGTAATCCTAACACTCTGGAGGCTGAGGCAGGAAGATTGCTGTGGGTTCAAGGCCAGTCTGGGCTACAAAGTGAGTTCAAGGCCAACCTGGACTATATAGTACAATGCTGTCTCACAATGACACACAAAAAAAAGAAGAGACTAGAACTTGTATACACATACAAACGTGGACACACACACATCTGTCTCTTGACATGTGACATCCTGCACTCTCTCAGGACTCTGCTATGGAGATGGGCCTTGAGTGTCTGAACTATGAACTAAATAAAGTAAGCCTCTTTATAAAGTTACCCAAATTCAACTATTTCATTATAATAACACGAAATGGACTGGTGCAGAAAATTAGTACCCTGGAGTGGGGTTCCTGAACCCAAAGCTGAAAATGTGGCAGCCTGAGAACTGTCCTGAGCACAGCCTGGGGAGTCGGGATGGGCAGAAAGACAATGCTTGCTGTGGCTCGTTGTGGCAGTTGTGGTGGGGGCTCAGAGGAGAGGAGGATTCTAGTAGAAGTTGGGCCAACCGCCACACTTGATAATACGGTGGCAGAGGACTTGGCCGTGTTGTGTCCGTGCGCTCAGACTGCATGGAAGATTGAAATGAGGGACTGGTTTATTTGGTGGAAGAGATTTTAAAACAACAGAGCAGTTGGGCTGCAGCATGGGCATGATTGGCCACTGTTACTTTGACATTTCGAGGAGCTTTGAGAGGAAAAGGAAGTGGAATGGGAAGATTCAGAGAATGTGTGCAGGCCGGCCAGGAAGGGAGCAAAGAAAGAGGACCCAAGGGTGCAGAGAAGCCGCTTGCTAAAGAGACTGATGCTGGCTCGCAAATGCAAAAGGGCTGAAGGGCATCTCAGCAGTGGACGCTGCTCCTCCAGGACAGGCCTAGCAACTTCAGAACATTCGGGTTCAGCAGGGGCCTTGGGATTCGCCTCCCTGCCTGCACGTGGCCGAGCACTTCGTGGCTGCGGCTGCGGTCCCAGCGGGTGCAGGCACAGTGCGTACCCTCACGTCTGAGTTTGCAGAGCGCAGGGACGCAAGGGGTCTGGGGTCATGTGGCTTGGACCCAGATAGAAGGGAAGCTGGGAGAATTGGCCACACGGTAGGGGACAGTGCCTGGCGCTGCCAAGGGAGCTGAGCTGCAGTAGGGACTCCAGAAAAGCACACCCACCAGCAGTGAGTGGTGCCTGTAGGAAAACTTCGCGCAGCATGCGGAACCTGCCCCAAAGAGTAGCTGCGAGGCCTGCAAACAGCAAAGGGGGGGCTTCCCAGGTCACCTCTGCCAGCATGTGCACAGTACTTTAAGATTCAGTACGTGCCCTGCTGGGTTTTTGATTTTGCTGTGGGCCTGTCGCTCATCTCCACTTATTTCTAGCTCCCACTTGGAATAGGAGTACTTATACCCTCCCTGACCCACTGTTGTGTCTTGGAACTGTTTAGACCTTGGAGCTGTGGCGATGGAGCAAGAGCACTATGTATTATGAGGTGGTGTGAGTATAGCCTGATGTGTCTGCAGCCTTCTGCAGGCTCACAGTGATCCCTGAGCAACCATTGCCAGCTTTTCCTGCATAGTTTCCTAGCAAACCATGAATATGTAAAACCATTTGAGCCATACGTGAGGGTTTACAGTTGGACCCCGGCCCCAGGGATGCAATTGATGATGATGATGATGGTGATGTTTTGGTTTCTTTGAGACAGGGCCTCACTTTGTAGTTCAGGCTGGCCTTGAGCTCAGTGTGTAGCTCAGGCTGGCCTCGAACTCACAGCGATCTTCCTGCCTCAGCCTCCTGCATGCTAGGATTAGAAGTATGTGCCACCCAGCCCAGCCTTCTGAAATGACCTTAAGCAAGCCAGGGTGAAGTCACTTTTGCCCTAACCCATAAACACAGCCTCTCTCTGACTGAAATTGAGTGGCTCCAACTGGCGTTGCTGTTGCCCAGGGCCATGCTTCTCACAGGCCCCCCATAAACTGCACTTGTGCAACCCCAAATCGGTTGCCCTCTGGTCCATGGCACTGTGGGGCTGGGCCTCATACGTACTAGGATTGAGTTGTTCCAGGACAGGTAGACGCAGACTTGGGGGCCAGCAGTGGGGTGCTGTGACCTGGACGTGATTTGAAAGTGTCCCCCAGGCTTCATACGTTGGCACCTTGGTCCTCATGGTGGTGGAGAGGTGACGGGACCTCTGAGAGGCGGAGCCTGGAGAGAAGCTGTTGGGAGCCTCCTCAGAAGAGCCTGGTCCACACTGTCAAGAGGGAGAGAACTTCCTGTCTCATGTGCTCCCACCGTATGATCCTCTGCCCAAGGTTCAACGCATGGTGCTGCTAGATCTTGGACTTTCAGCCTCCAGAACTATGACCTGAAGAAACCTTTTGCTTTATAAAGTAGCCTATCTCAGGTATTTCATTATTGTAATGAAAACCAGACCAATAGAACACTCATAGGGAAGAATTTAACATTCCCTTAGACACAGAGGCTGCCTAGGAGATCAGCTATAAGGCAGATGACCACAGTCGATGGTACTAAGTTATAGCAGTAACTAATATTCCTGAGCACATACTGTGTGTCTGGCACCAAGCTAAGGCTTTTTTTTGGATTATCCTAGATAAATCTTATTTGACAGATGACATAACTAAGGCATGGAGACATTAAAGAATTTGTGCAAGTACCGAGTGGTAGAGCTAGGATTCCTATTTAGGTAATCTGATTTTAGGGCCTAAGTTTTTTTGAAGGAGAGTTAGAGACAGGATCTTTCTATATAGCTCAGACTGGCCTTGAACTGATATGTAACCCAGGATACCCTCAAACTTGGCAGCAGCCCTCTTGCCTCAGCCTCTTGAAGGCTGATATTACAGGCCTGAGCCACCACGCCCCGGGGCCCAACTTCTTAATCACTGCACTGTGCTGACAGGGTAAAATGAAAGAGTTCACATTTCTCAAACTGAAGCAAATTGCTGAGAAATATCTTCTGCCTCCGCCAGTGTTAGAAATGTTTGTACAAAGGATGGAGAGATTTTGTTGAAGAATGCATAAAGTCAACCAAAATACAGGTAGAATATTAGTTATTTATCAGACGGGTTTGTAACATATTAACAATGATAATGTTGCCTTGAGTTTTTCTCTGTGAATTTTAGTTTAGTCTTAAATAGTCATGAGATTCCTTTTCCTTGCCCAAGTCTGACTGTGATTTTTTTTTTTTTTTTGGTCTGAGACAGGGTCTCGCTATGCGGTTCAGGCTGGCCTTGAGTTCCTTTTGTAGCCCAGGCTGGTCTTGAACTCACAATGATACTCTTGCCTCAGCCTCCTGAGGGCTGGGATTATAGGCATGTGCCACCATTGTGATATTTTAAAACGTTTTCAGTCATATTCTTCGGGTAATATTTTCAATTTAATAGAATAGAAGCTACATCAGGATCTAGAGGCCTCAACTATTACTTGACTTTAAAATATCTTTGCCAGGTGTGTGGTGCACGCCTGTAATCCCAGCACATGGGAGTCTGAGGCAGAAGGATCACTGCGAGTTCAAGGCCAGCCTGGGCTATATACTGGGTTCAAAGCCAGCCTGCACTGCAAAGTGAGACCCTGTCTTAAAAAACAAAGCCAAGTTTATGCCATATATATTTTATCACAATGTAAAACAAAAAAAACAAGTAGAGTTGAAGTGGGGAGGGAGAAATGGATGTCCGAGTGGCCTGAGAATTCTTGAGGGTGGTAGATATGTTCATTATCTTAATTTTGATGACTTCACAGGTGTATAAATGAGTAAAAACTTATAAACATACTTTTTTTGTTTTTTTTTTTTCCGGTACCGGGAATCGAACTCACGACCTTGCACTTGCCAGGCAGGCACTGTGCTGCTGAGCTAAATCCCCAACCCGCTAAACATACTTTAAATAGCTATAGTTTATTGCATGCCAATTATACTTCAATAAAGCTGTAAAAATGTAACCTGCACGCCTTCCTCCTCCTCCCACAGATAAGCACTTCTGAGAAGTTTCTGGAAACTGTCTTTGGGTGTAAGTGTATTTCTGTTGTTTTGTTTTGTTTTGTTTTGGTCTGGTTTTTGTTTTTTTTTGAGATAGGGTCTCACTGTGTATTCCAGGCTGGCCTTGACTTACTGTATAGGCCAGATTGGCCTTAAATTTGTGGCAATCATCCTGACTCAGCCTTCCAAGTGCTGGGATTACAGGCATGTGCCGCCATGCTCAGCTCAGGCATTAGGTATTTTAATATTTATCAAGCTGGGTATGTAATACATACCTGTAATCCCGGCACTGTGGAGGCTGCAGCAGGAGAATTGCAAGGTCAAACCCAGCCTAGACACTTTAGCAACATGCCTAAAAAAAAAAAAAAAAAATTAAAAGGCTGCAGAGATGTAGCTCATTGTGAAGGCTCTTGGTTCAAACCCCAGTACAAAAAAAAAAAAAAGAAAAAACTTTGCCCCTTGATAATGGCACCCTTATGGATGGAAACTATAGGCCTTTAAAATATAACCTGTTTGTAATGTAGAAGTAGGAGGAGCACAGTTAAAAAAATTCTTTATTGCTCAAGTTGAAAGCTTATCAGGAAACCTTACAAAACTGTCCAGTAGGAAAGACCTGTACAGCCGCCTGAGTGGTAGTCTCTGAATCAGGTCAGTAGCCACATCCTTGGGTTTTGTTTTTGTTTATTTTGTGATTGGCTGTAAGCTCTTTTCGCCTTTGAGGAGCCATGATCTTTTATCCCACTGTTTATTTTTTTTGTCTTTTATTTTATTTTATTTTATTTTATTTTGTCTTTTTGAGACAGGGTCTGGCTATGCAGTTCAGGCTGGCCTTGAGCTCACTTTGTAGCCCTGGCTGGCCTCAAACTCACAACGATCCTCCTGCCTCAGCCTCCCAAGTATCTCACTGTTTAGTTAGGCCTGGCCTAAACCTGCAAAAACCCCATGCTGTAGAGAGAGCACTCTTGATAGAAGGAAGCCGCAGTAATGATAATGAGACAGCTTCTTTTTAAAAATCTTGGACCTCTGAGAGACAGCAAAGAACAGTGTAGTGGTAAGGACTTTAGAATTAAAGAAGGCTGACTTTAAAGCCTGGCTTTCTCTCACTACCAGCTGTGTGAACTTTGGGGTGGGCTGTTTAACCCTCTGACCCTTAATTTCTCTTTTATAAATTGGACGCATAGTACCTCTTCTCAGATCATGAGGGTTAAGAGGGTGATGTATGTACAAGGCATAGCACGGAACCTAGCATACAGTAAGTATTCAAGGACCAGGGATGTAGCTCAGCAGCACAAGCGCCTGCCTGGCAAGTGCAAGGTCCTGAGTTTGATTGCCGGCACCAAAAAAAAAAAAGTAAATATTCAAAAACTGATAATATTGCTAGGTATGGTGGTACATACCTGTCTGTAATCCCTGCACTTGGGAGGCAGGATCGCCATAAGTTCGAGGCCAGCCTGGGCTACGTAGTGAGTTCAAGTCAGCCTGAACTGTACAGCAAGACCCAGTCTCAAAAAAGAAAAGAAAAGAAAAGAGAGAAAAATAAGGATAGTATTCTAACTCTTACTGTTATAGTCTTACTTTTTGGAGCACATACATGGACTCAAAGAATTGAAAAGACTAAATCAGGTTCTAGGGATCCCAAGAGACAATCTCAGGAAGGCCTGTTTGTGTAGGAAATAGTAACAGTAATTCAAAATTAAACTTTTTATTTTGATAAAAAGTCTGTAGAAAAGCTCCAAGAATATGAATGTAGCCCTTTTGCTCCTCCAAGATTCATACATTGATACCATTTTGCCACATTTGCTTTTTTCTTTTCCAGTGCTGAGCTGCAGCTCTGCTGATAATACTGTGCTGTATTTGCTTTTCTTTCTTTCTTTCTTTCTTTAAATTTTTAAATTTTTTTTTATTTTAAAGAATAAAAGAGGGATAACATAATAATGGGGGGAGCTTACCAAATTACAGACAAAGTGGTAGGAAATTGTCAGTGGTTATTGTTTTACATATTATTATCTACAAGGTAGTTTCTCAGGAAAACAAATAGACAAATAATAGTGAGTTA
>NW_004955420.1:12419759-12491788 GCF_000276665.1 Chinchilla lanigera | reverse complement strand
TTTCTTTCTTTTCTTTCTTTTCTTTCTTTTCTTTCTTTTCTTTCTTTTCTTTCTTTTCTTTCTTTTCTTTCTTTTCTTTCTTTTCTTTCTTTCTTGACAGGGTCTCACTCTGTAATTGAGGTTGACCTTTAACTCACTATGTAGCCCCAGCTAGCCTGAAACTCAGCAATCCTCCTGTGTCAGTTTCCTGAGTGCTGGGATTACAGATGTGTACCACTGTGCTGGGCTTTTACTTTCTTTTATATGTAATGTTTTCTTCATCTCTCTCCTCTCCTTTCACCTAGGGTACCTATATAGCTCATGACCTTATATCCTAAGATACTTAACTATGTATCACCTAAAGCAAGGATAGTCTTTTGCATAATGGTGTAGCTATCAAATTCAGAAAACTTAACATTAATGCATGTTACTATCTGATGCACAGCCCATATTTAAATTTTGCTGGGACTCTATTAACTATCATTTATTATAATTTCTCCCCTAATCTAGAATCATGTATTTCATAAGTTACCATTTCTTTACTCTCTTTTAACCTGGAACAGTCTCAGCCCTTCACCGTTTTTCATGACTGACTTTTTTTAAGCTACAGGTACTTTTTAGAATGCCCTTTAATTGGGGTTTGTTTGCTTGTTTCCTTGCAAATTGATGCAGTTACAAATTTTTGGCAGGTACTCTATCCTCAGCACCTCACATTAGAAGGCATCATTGGTGATTTTGCTGTTATGCTTTATATCTAGTTGGCCCAGCAGAGCTTCCTGCGCTCATAGGTGGGGGTGGGGGTGGGGGTGATTGATTATGGGGCTCGTAGCTGGCTTGCTGTTAAGAAGCAGGGTCTGCTCATCGGGGGCAGGGTCTGGAAGCGTTTATCTGCGTTCCCAGCATCTGCTCTGTCTGGCTGCTTCCTGGCTGTCTGTGGTGAGCAGTTTTCCTCTGCCCTCCCCTGAAGCCCTGCGGTCCTGCCCTGGCCCCAGCCACACTGTGCGCCAGAATACCCCTCTCTCCCATATGGTGTAGGCATCACGTGTTGTCTTCAGCAATGAGTAAGTGACTAAGACATTTGCTAAGAGATTCTTTTCCCCCACTCTCAAGCTAATTCTTTTCTCCTTGTAATTAATAAGTAATCTATGAGTAGATATTTTGAAGCTGTGTAAATATCTTGTTCTGCTGCACGCTTTCACTCGAGGGTTTGGAAGTATAAAGAATGTTTTCCTATCAAACATTTTTAAGGTGGGGCTCTGCACGTGGTTTCCTTGCCTTGATTACAGGCTCCCTAAAAAAGTAATTTACACTTGCATTTTATTTTATTTTAAATTTGCAAATAATGGCATTTGTTTCTAGAGTATACTGTGTATGGTTTAATATATGTTTACACTGTGGAATGCTTAAATCCAGCTAGTTAACAAATCTGTCAGCTCACATACTTTTTTTTGGAAGTGAAAGGCAGTTTCTGGGTGGTGTCCACGTTTCACTTTATACTTGATTTTTTTTTTTAATGTCAACCTAATACCTGTGACTCATGGGGTGTCACCTTCAGTCTCCAAGATTCAGGTCAAGTTTCTTGTATGTCTTGTCCTTTTGCCACGTTGTGTGTCACTGGCAGAAAGAAAGTGAGGCGCAGTACATTCGCATAGACGATTGTCTCCTTAGAGAGGGCTGAGGGGCAGCGAGGCTGCGTGGAACACTCTGTCTGGCATTTGTCTTCCGCTTGTCTCTGAGGATTTCTCACCGGACCGTTATCGTGGGCAGAGGTTACAGTGGCTCCTAGAGTGTCCTCTATTCCCAGTTTCAGGCCGATGCCTAACATTTCTTCATTGTCAAGAAATTAAGCCAGGTGTGGTGACATAATAAAAACCAAAGTGTGCAAATATATTACCTAAAAAATAAACCCCAAAACAAAAAATTCTGCAGGGGTTGGGGAGGTAGCACAAGCCAGCATCTAAACTGGGCATGTCAAATATTTCAAACTTTCCTGTGGCAGCTAATTGGTAGATGCTCTCTGCTAAGTGAGAGAGTAGAAAGAAGTTTTCCTTGAAGGGACGAGAAGCTTAGGTAGAGGTTTTAATAGCCGAGCACTCTGGGCCAGCTTGAGATGCTGCGGTTCTGAAAGAGGAAGAGGAAGTGGAAATGGGTGTTGAAAAAGGAAGGGCAACACATTTGCAGGATACACTGTGCCAGTGGCCTCTCCGCCTTTTGGCTAAGATCAAGTGCACTGTGCCCGTCCGCAGTTTCCACAGAGCTAACTCTGGTGAGGTGGTCTCTGAAACCTGGAGGGCATTTAGAATTAAGAAATCCTTGCTTTTGTTAAACCAGATCTTGGTAATAGCCATGTGGTTTAAACTCCCCGCTCTCTGTCCTGGTCATACCTTCTGCACTGCCATGCGTGTGCCATACCTTCAGGTGTCCCAGCGATGCCGAGAGGGCTGGTGTTAAAGTCTGTCTAGCAGAGCATCCCTAATCTGCCCAGAAAGCTTCAGATTTCAGAGCATTTTGGATTTCAAATTTTCCTAAGGATGCTGAACTGGTAAAGTCTGTGCAAATATTCCAAATCCAAAGGACTGAAACCAGACACCTCTGGTCCCAAGTATTTCAGATAAGGATCCTCAGCCTGGTAGCTGTGTTTGGCAGACAGGTTATTCTAATCTTTTGCATACAATCAAGATCTGAAATCAGCAGTGTGTAGGCTGCAGCGCTAGGAGGAAAAAGTTCTAAGGTCCGGGTTAGTGGTGGCCATTGTTCCGCACAGAGGCATTTCAGCGTCTGCGAGAGCCTGTGTTTGAGGAGGCTTTGTTGTTGCTACATACCACTGGCTCATCTTGGTGAAGTGTGAGCTGTGGAGTTGGTGTTTTGCGGAGTGTATTAATGCCTCAAAAATCCCACTTTCTCTGACCAGTTAACAGAAGATGGATGTACAGAGTTCAGCCAGAGTCAACTCAAGGAAGAGGCGAAAAGAGGCCCTCGGACCGAATGGGGCAACGGAGGAAGACGGGATTCCTTCCAAAGTGCAGCGCTATGCAGTGGTGAGCAGAGACGGCTTCTTCACGCATGCTGAACCAGGTGGGGGTAGGGGGAGCGAGTGTAACAGGTGTCACCAGTCTTCTTAAAGAGCGGGGAGAGTGCTAAGTGTGAAGAGTCGGGGTACTTTACAGTTTTTGGAAATACCATGCTCTCTTTCCAGATTATCACTCCAGCCCAGTGTAGGAGTTGACATTTTTTTTTTTTTTTGAGACGAGGTCTTGCTATTTAGTCCAGGCTGGCTTTGTGACACAGGCTGGCCTCAAACTTGCAGCCTCCCGAGTGCTGAGATTACAGGCATGCGCCCCGCACACCCCCCTGCCCGCCCAGTGTTGACACTGGAATTGGAAAAAGAATGTTTGGAAAATTTGGAGGCTGTGGGTAGGTCAAGTTAAAGGTCTAATTTATACTGAAAAGCTACAGAAAAGGGGCCTGCGGCAGTGATTGCTCTGCTCTTCTCGCAGTGTCTTGGTTTTGTGTTACAGTCTCGTCACCTCGTATCATTTCCCGCTCTGCTCCTGGCTGTAATCTTAGATGAGAACCTCTTCCCCATACGTTATACACCTTTATCTCTGCGGTAGTATTGTTCTATTTCCTAACTACTGCTGAGCCTTAAAGACCCCATTCCAAGCTGCCTACCCTTTCTCAGCTTGATACCTCTTTTCAAGCTTCCTCTAATAAACATATCAGGCTGGCTGGGCTAGGATCAATCCAGCACTCAGGAGGCTGAGGTAGGAGGATGTTACGAGTTCAAGGCCAGCCCAATCTACATAGTAAGACCCTATCTCAAAAAATCAAAACCAGCTGAGTACGGTGGCGCTTGCCTGTAATCCCAGCACTTGGAAGGATTGCGGTGAGTCTGAGGCCAGCCTGAACTACATAGCAAGACCCTGTCTTAAATACACAAAAAAGAGTTGTTCCAAACCTCAACTTTATCTTGAGCAATAAAAGCAGCTGGACGCCACACCTAGGAGGTATCCACCTTCAGGTGTAAGAGGGATGTTGCTGGTAGAGATGAGTGTATCCATTTCCCATTGCTGCTGTAACAGATGACCACAAGTAGCACAAATGTATTCTCTCACAGTTGTGGAGGTCGGAAGTCGGAAGTGTGTCTCAGAGAACTAAAATCAAAGCGTTGACTGGGCTGGAAGTCCTAGGGAAGAGTCCATTTCCTTGGTCTTGTCCAGCTTCTAGAAGCTGCCCACAGCGCCCAGCTCAGCCAGCAGCAGTTGCACCACTCTGGCTGCTGCTGGTCTTGTCACGCCTTCTGATGTTGGCTCTCCAGCCTTCTCTTGTTCCTTATCTGGCGGCTTGTGATTACACCGGGCGCACCCAGGTCGCCTCGGGGTCCGCCTGCTGCCGAGCCCTTCACCTACCACATCTGCAGAGCCCCTTGTGCCACGGAAAGCTGCATACCTGCAGGTTGCTGGAACACGGTACAGACATCTTTCAGGGGGCATCGTTCCATACACCACGGCAAGTGAGCTTGGAAAATGGCCCAGCAGTCAACAGGGCATGGTTGACTGAAAGTGTCTAAGAGATTCAGGTTAAAGAGCTGGCGACGGGCAGTAGTTGGGCACTATCAGGTGGAGTGAGGACAAGATATAACCTAGCGGTGACATCCCCAGCCCGCCCCCATACCCAGGGACAGCACAGCGAAGGTCAGGGGTTAAGTTATTTTGCTCCGTATGTTCATGTAAAATCAGGTCCGTGGCTTGCTGCCTCTTCTGCATTCCTCCCGGGTATGCACTGGTATTTAGTAAATGTTCAAAATCTCACTCACTCAACAGGCCGGAGGGCCTCTAGGGAGAAGGAGGATCTACTGAATAAACTGGTCTGTCAGCTGCACTATACACCTGTACTTTCTACCTCTGAATTTTAAGTCTGTAGCAAAAGGAAATGAGATATTTTACTTCTTTTCTAACAGCTTCATTGAAATATAATTGACATATTTTATATCCTCCCAACACAACAACTCACTGGACCTTAGTGTGTTCACAGATTGGTGCAGCCATCACCCAAATGATTTTATTTTATTTTTTATTTAGAGACAAGGTCTTGCTGTGTAGTTCAGACTGTCTTTGAACTCACTATGTAGCCCAGACTGGCCTCGAACTCGCACCACCACACCCTGCTGTAATTTTAGAGTACTTCTATTACCCTAGAAGAAGCCATGTACCTCTGAGCAGTCACTGCCCCCCACCTCTCCAGCTTCCTGCAACCATCTCTCTTCCTGTGTGTGTGGCTTTGCTTATTCTAGACCTCATGCAGAAATCGTACCGCAGAGTGAGTGGGCTGCTTTCACTACGCAGGTTTTCAGGATTCATCTGTGGAGTAGCATGTATCACGATGGCATTTCTTTTCATTGCTAAATACTATCTCATCATGTATCTGACGCTGCATTTCTTCATTTGCCAGCTGCTGTGGGGCTGCGTCAACAAGGCTTTATTACGTGCCTGTCACTGCCAGCATGGCAGGAGGTGCTGGGGTCCAGAGATAAGCAGGCTGTGCCTTTGACAGATAGGGGCCCGGGCCAGAGCTCCACAGCTCAGCTCTGTAGCTTCGGAAGAGTGCTCCCCACGCCAGTGGAGCGGAATAGAAGGACCACCGAGCAGCAGGTAGCTGGGCTAGCGGATCAGGATTAAGTAGGTAGAAGAGAAGAGAAGAATTAAGCAAGGGAGAAAGGAATAACTTTATGCCCTTTTGTCTCTTTAAGTGTGAAGAATTTCCTGATAACAGGTTTTTAAAGGCACAATCAGAAGGAGCCCAAGGCCTGGGGATGTAGTTCCATGGTAGAGCACTCACTTAGCATGATCACGGCTAGGTTTGACCTCATACTGCAAAAAAAAAAGGTCAAAAAATATTTACAGAAAGTAAGACATTTGGCCTATCTTTACATTCATGTATGTAAATGAGAAGTGCTGAACTATGAGGAAAGCTGTCCATAGTTCTGATCATGGCTAAGGGGGTCCCCGCATCTCATTTGACCAACATGTATTAGAGTTGCAAGGATGGAAAAGTAATCTTGCTTTCAGGCTCACGGACAAATAGGGGAAAGGGACAGGAACAAATAATGTGCAGTATGAAAAGTGACAAATTAAAGGAAATTAGGGGCTGGGGATATAGCTCAGTGGCATAAGCGCCTGCCTGGCAAGCTCAAGGTCGTGAATTTGATCTCCGGTACCGCAAAAAAAAAAAAAAAAAAAAAAAAAAGAAAATTAAAGGTAGCAATGGCTGTCTAGAGAAGCAAGAGCTTGACTTGGACCAGGGCATCGGGGCAGTGGATGTTTGTTTGTTTTGAGACAGGCTAGTTTTAAACTCACTGTGTAGCCCAGGCTGGACTTGAATTTGTGGCAACCCTTCTGCCTCTGCCTTTGAGTGCTGGGCTTACAGGCCTGCACCACCATGTCTGGCTGGGCATAGTGGTTTTGGAAAAGCTTCATCGAGATTATTTCTGAGCTGAACCTTGAAGGATCTTAAGATGTCAAAAAGTGGCCCCAAGAGATAGTAGTGTGAGATAGTGTTATGTTCTGCAGACTCTAAGTAATACAGCTGGGGTTCAGAATAAGAGTCTGTGACAGATGAGGAAACCAAGGGCCCAGCCGGGAAGGACCTTGTATGCTGTGCTAGGAGTCTGAGCTTGATCCTGTAGGTGATGGGTCGGATCTACGACTGAGGAAGATCGTCCTGATTGCTTCAGAGCAGGACAGATGGGAGCCAGAGAGGCTCATTGTTGTAATGGCCAGGTTGGAGGTGATGGGGACTTCAACTGTGACAGAAACTGTAAAGGTTCTTAAGAGGTAAACCAGACAATTCTTGGTGATTAGTGGGATGTAGAGCCTGTGAAATGGTAAGCGTGACTCCTAGGTGTCGGCCTGAGGTGTATGGGATGCTTCTCACTGAAATAAAACATACAGGGCGAAGAAACAGGTTTAGAGGGAGGAGAAAGCTTAATTCAGTGCAAGTTCACTTTAAAAAGCTTATGAGACACCAAGGTAGTCATTGGATAGATGAGCTTATTGTTTATACTTATTGAAATGGTGATAGAGGTTGGAGACTATTACTTTTCTTTCTTTAGCTTTTTTTTTTTTTGGTAGGACTGGGGATTGAGCCCAGGGCCATTATACTGAGCCACTTCCTCAGACCTTTTTATTTATTATTTTGAGACAGCATCTTGCTAAGTTGCTCAGGCTGGGTTCAAACTGAGATCCCCCTGCCTCAGCCCCCTAGAGTGGTGCGATTCCAGGTGTGCTCCATGTACCTGGCTATTTTTTAAGAACAGATGTGCCGAGCATGGTGGCGCACACCTGGAATCCCAGCACTCGGGAGGCTGGGATAGGAGGATTGCCGAGAGTTCAAGGCTTGCCTGGCCTATGCAGTGAGTCTAAGGCCAACCTGAACTACATAGTGAGACCCTGTCTCAAAAACAAAACAAAACAAAAACATGCCCAGAAATGGAATTTTCTGCTCACCTCATCCCCTTTTTCTCATATCACACGTTACAGTACTCCACTTAACTCTGTAGAATTTTTTTCCTGAAAGAATTTGGACTTGAGGAGGAGGACCCATTACTGCTTGTGCAGAATGTCTGGGTGAAGGGGAAATGTCTCTTTGCGGCATTTAGAAGCTTTGCCAAAAATATTCAAGAATCCTTGGGGAACAGAAAGAGTAGTAGGAAGTTAGTATCAAGTTCTAGGTTCACGTTACTTGTGTTGTTTCCATTGCCCTGTGAGGATGAATACTAGAATCCCTTTTCTTTGCCTGGGATTTTAGGAATGAGTTAGTGTGTGCAAACATGGGAAAAATTGTTATGAAGTAGAACTGCGCTCAGAGCATTCATAATGTGAGGAATGCTGGTTATCATTATTAGTTAGAAATTTTTGGTTTTGCTTTTATATTTTGAGACAGGGTCTCATTATGTAGCCCAGGCTGGCCTCAAATTTGCAGCAATTTTCCTGCCTCACCCTCCTAAATGCTGGGATTATAGGTTATGTGGGACATCACACCCAGTTAGTTAGAATTTTTAGGTGCATAGATGAATACAGTTTAGCTAATTTTGTTAGTGTACTGAAATCTGTGTTAAAATTTATTGAGTGCCTGCTAGATGTGAAACATTGCGCTACTTACTTTGCAGATATTATTTTGTGTAATCTTCACAGTAAATTTGTGGGGCAGGAAATTATCTGCTATTTTAATTTTATTTTTTATTTTTTAATATCTAATTTTTGTTTGTTTGTTTTTTTGGTTTTTTTTCCGGCATCGGGAATTGAACTCATGACCGCGTGCTTGCCAGGCGGCGCTGTGCCACTGAGCTAAACCCCTAGCACCCTATCTAATTTTTTTATTTTAAAAAGTATTATTATTATTTATAGTCCTGGAGATCAACCTGGATATTCTTCCATTTAGCTACATACCCTAGCCCCTTTCTATTTTTATTATGAGACAGGGTCTCACTAAGTTGCTCAGGGTAGGCTTGAATTTGAGTTCTTCCTGCCTCAGCCTTCCAAATTGCATGGATTGATTACAGGCTATTATGCACTTTGTCTTCCATTTTTAGAAGACAAAACAATAATTTTAGAGGCTTGCTGTGATTTTATAGCTATTCAGCTGTAAGGTAGATCTAAATTTTTCAAATCCTAAATCTATGCCCTCTCCTGTCTAGATGGACAAGGATTAACCTCAGTACTGTAGGATTCCCTTGAGGTCAAAAGGAAAGAGAAGAGTTTAGTTGAGCACAGGAGAAATGTGTCATTTCCTGCCTGTGTGCCACTCAGCATCTAGAGACACTGCTCTCTGAGACGGCCTGAGGAAGATGAGATTTTGCTGTCCTGTCATAGCTACAGAGCCTTGGTATCATTCTCTCTGTCTAGGGAAGTCGAGGCAGCATAAACCCAGCAGGAGGAATGGCCACGCTTGGTCCCTGCTGAGGCCGTGCGCAACATAGGAGGAAGATAGAAGAAACAGTTGTGGAGACAGGATGCTTAAAACAGCTTTTAGAGTTGAAATAAAGGGGCCAGGAATATAGCTCAGTGGCACAAGCGCCTGCCTGGCAAGTGTGAGGTCCTAAGCGCGATTCCCAGTACCAAAAAAAAATAATAATAAAATAAAGTTGAAATAAAATTCACCATTTTAACTGTTTTGTAGGATTTTTTGTTTGTTTTTGTTTTTTTGTCTTTTTAGACAGAGTTTTCCCTATATACTTCAGGCTGGCCTTAAACTCACTTTGTAGCCAAGACTGGCCTCAAACTCACAGTGATCCTCCTGCCTCAGCCTCCTGAGTGCTGGGATTACGGGCATGAGCCACCACACCCAGTTTATAGGGTTTTTTTGTGTGCATTTTTTTGTTTTTAAGATCTTGCTATATAGTTCAGGCTGGTCTTAAACTCGCCTTGTAGCCCAGACGAAAGTATACAATTCAGTGTTTATAGTATATTTGCAGTGTCTTGTGGCCATGATGATTGTCTAACTTTAAAACATTTCATTTCTTCCAAAAGAAATCCCTGTTATTCTGCTGTACTCCCCCACAACCTGTCCGCTCCACTACGGGGCAACCGCTGGTCTCCACTCTATGGAACTGCCTGTTCTGAATGCCTCAAATGAATGGGAATGGAACTGCGTGGACTTTCATGTCTATGTGTCTGGCTGCTTTTGTTTAGCATTTTTTTTCTTGTTTTGTTTTGTTTTGTTTTGTTTTGTTTTGTTTTGTTTTGTGATACTGGGAGTTGAACCTAGGGGCTGATACATGCTAGGCAGGTACTGTCCCAAGCCTTTTTTATTTTTTTTATTTTGAGACAGAGTCTCACTGAATTCTCCAGGCTGGCCTTGAACTTACAGTCCTGCCTCAGCCTCTCCTGAGTAACTGGGCTTACAAGGGTGTGCCAAGGCAGGCTATTGTAATATTTGTTAAAGTCCTTAAAGGTGTAGGCGATAGCCTCTGTTAGTACTTTATTCCTTAGGTGAATGATTTTCCACATGTGGACATACCATTTTGTTTACACACTCAGTAGTTGAAGAAATTTAAGTTGTTTCTACATTTTGTCTAGAATAATGCTGCTACAAACACTTTTTGTGTATAAGTTGCTTTCTTTTTTTTTTCCTTTCGGCTTTGTTTTGAGACAGGGCCTCACTTTGTAGTGCAACCTGGCCTTGAACTCGCTTATGTAGCCCAAGGGTGGTTGTGATCCTCCTGCCTCAGCTTCCAAGTTCCGAGACTACAAGCATGCGCTTCCACGCCTTATAAATTGCTTTCTACAAAATACACATTTAGTTTTCTTGAGCAGATACCTAGAGTTACAGTGTCTAGGTTGTACGGCATTTCTGTGTTAAACACCTTGAGGAACCGCTTTCCAAAGCTGTGCACCATCTTCCTTTCCTAGCAGCAGTGTGGGAAGGGTCCGGCTTCTCCATGTCCTTGCCAAGTCTTTTGCTCATCTTTTTTGTTGCGTATCTGTAGGTGAGAGGCACCAGCTCCCCGTTTTCCTGGTAACTGGTGCTGTGCCCCTTTATGTGCTCGCTGACTGTAAGTCCGCTCAGGGGAAATGTCTTCCTTCCTATTCATCAGGCCCTAACCCTAGGTCATTCACTGTTGCTGTATTTTAATTGCTCTTCTAGAGTTTCTTGCTTGATGGGAACTGAATGTAGCGCTCCGTAGTTACAGTCATCATTTGCTGATCCCGGGTAGATTGATTTTTAATGCTTTCTTACCAACCTCACTGAGGCTAAATTCCCTCCCCCGGAACAGTGCTGTGACAGGGCGCCTCATGACGGTTTCTACATCTTCCCTCTCTTATCCGGCGTTAGCCCTGTATCCCCTTTCTTCCTTCTGCTTTTAGAAAACCAGAGTCCTTGTTTCTTGGACAGGCATCTTCCTCGGCCTTTCCTGGAGGCCACTTCCTATCTTTTATCTAGACTCTTGCTTCCAAATTACCTGTTCTTCCTTCTCTGGCATTTCAGTCACTTTGGCTTCTTTCCCCCACTTTTTTTTTTTTTTTTTTTTTTTTTTTTTTCCGAGCCAGGGACTCGCTGTGCAGACCAGGCTGGCCTTGAGCTCACTTTGTGGCCCAGGCTGGTCTTGAACTCGCAAAGATCCTCCTGCCTCAGCCTCCTGAGTGCTGGGATTACAAGCGTGCGCCACCGCACCCAGCCCCCCATACCTTTTAGACATGCACAGATCTCCACTGTGAAAAACTTCTGGTTGATTCCTCTGTCTTGTCTGGGCCCTCACTGTTTTTCTCATCCTCTTTATGATTACACATTCCTAATGAGAAATTATGTTTAATCCATTAGTGCCCCGCCTCAGGAACTGAACCCAGGGCCTCACACTGAGCTACCTCCCCAGCCCTTTTTATATCATATGTTTTGAGACAGGGTCTTGTGTTGCCCAGGCTGGGCTCACTTGGAATTCTTCTGCTTTATCTTCTTAAAGACCTGGGATTACAGGCATGCGGCACATACCTAGCTATTTATTTTTCATGCCATGATTTACCCATTTTGTTTTTTTAAAAAATTATTTATTTAGCTATTTTGAAAAAGGTTGCACCTTTCACTTAGTTTGGAAAACCTTTTGTGTGTGTGTGTATGTGTTTTGTTTTACCAGGGATTGAACCCAGGGCCTTTACATTAAGCTATTTCTCCAGCCATTTTTATGTTTTATTTTTGAGACAAGCTGAGACCATTACATTATATTGCCCAGGTTGGGCTTGCACTTGCAGCCCTCCTGCTTCAGCCTCCAACTACTGGGATTACAGGTGTGAGCCGCCATACTGGGCTTAGAGTAGCATGCCTTTTTAAAATTTCCCTCTTCATGTTATAGTTTTAGGAGGAATTTTAGTCACAAGATACTGAATAATATTTTTCTTCAAAGCTGCCATATTTTAGTATTTCACTGTGTACCATTTAACTTTCTCTCCCTTCAATCTTTTCTTTTTAAGGGCTTACGGGAGCCAGCTCCTTTTTCTGATGAAATCGAGGTTGACTTTAGTAAACCCTATGTCAGGGTAACTCTGGAAGAAGCCAGCAGAGGAACTCCTTGTAAGTAATACCTACTTTATTATTTTGTTGTTTTTCTATAGTTTTAGCGTTCCATTGTGTTTATCAAACACAGGCCTGCTCTTTATCCACTTCTACCAGCTTACTTGTAACGGCAGGTAAAGGTGAGTCATGTTTGACCTGATCCTCTGTTTGGGAGGGGGGCTGTCTATACTCTAGAAAATTTTTTTCTCTTGCTCGTACACTTATTCCCTGATCTGTCATCACAGCTGTGAGATATAGTGGAGCAGAAATAGTAAGACACTAGTCTAGCTGGTTATGATCTAGTACGTAGTTATTGAAGGTGGTTGACATTGAATCCAAGACCTCACGCCCTATAGCCTTCCGAGCTGCACCATAGCCTCGTGATCTTGTCTAATAATACATTAATCTGTCTGTCACAGTTTTTATAGCCACCCGAGTTCTCATGGCGTCAGTTTGCCATGATGCTGATTGACAGAGGATGAGAATATCCTCAGATGGAAGACATGTATTACTTTATTTTATCTTTGCTGATACTTTTAAGTTTCCAGATTTTTTTTTGTGTATGTGAGACAGGTCTTGCTGTGTAGTTCAGGCTGGCCTTGGATTCACTCTGTAGCCATGCTGGCCTCAAACTCATAGCCTCAGCCTCCCAAATGCTGGGATTACAGGTGTGGGCCACCATGCCCACCTCCAGATCTTTCTAAAGACTTGGTTTATGATTTTTAGTGCCTGTACTCTATTTGTATGGTTCGTGTATATCCTTATTAATTAATAGTTTAGACCACATAAGTTGTTACTGTGTATTCTGGCTGTGTTTCCCCTTTGGAGCAGTTGCTCTTAGCGTTCACCAAAATAGACACTCCCATGAGCATTTTTTTTTAATGAATATAAAGTCCTTTAGGCAACTGTTCTTTGCTGTAAATTCTCCTTCTCTCTCTCTCTGTCTTTCTCTGTCCTTTTTCAGTCTTCAAATACTATGGTAAATATTCTCTCTACTCTGTAAACGCAGAGCTGGACTTAAACCTGGGCAAATGCCAGGGAATAAGAAGCTGTTATAGCCACAAATGTATCCATTTCCAACGTATATACAGAATATTTGTCATTACTTTTAGATTATTTCTTAAGTGTGTTTGTTATGGCTGAGGAGTAAGTAACATGTAAATAAAAATGATGCCACATGGTATCAGGCCAGGGATCCCAATCCCCTTCACTTGTGTCTTGGGTATGTGCATTATGGTTTGGGGTCCTCAGAAAAAAGAGGCCAGTTCCAGAGAAGTCTTTCCCGTTGCAGAAACGTTAGGCAATAGCACGCGTTGATCATCGCCTTCTGAGTCATGATATGACCTTTGAGCTTGGCTCCCTTATTTGAGGCTGGCGGATGGGGGCAGGGTAAAATGAAAACAAGAACAGTCAGGTCAGATTTCAGAATGCCAGCAGACGGCGCAGGGTCCATGCACAGGTACGATGAGGGGGCCTGCCGGAGGCCAGAACTTCCTGCGCACTAACGACACATCAGAATTCAGTTCCTTGCTAGGCCAGTCACGATGGTCAGCTGCCCGCCTGGTGCCAATTCACCCCCATACCATCTGTGTCCGCAAAGATGGAAATAGGAGACGGGCGCATTGGCCCATGCCTGTAATCCCAGCACTCGGGAGGCTGAGGCAGGAGGATCATCACAAATTTGAGACCAGCCTGGGCTACACAGTGAGCTCAAGGCCAGCCTAGCTGCATAGCGAGACCTTGTCTCAAAAAGACAAAAAAAAAGATGGAAATAGGTGTAGTGGGCTGGGGGCGTGGCTCAGAGGTGGACCGCATGCCCAGCACCTACAAGGCCCTGGGTTCAGTCCCTTCTCTAAAATGCACAATATGTGTAGTGTTTCCAAGTTTTGAAGCTTATAATTAGTAAGCATTAATCATCTAAATTTAAAATTTTAGGATATTATAATTGTATAAGTAACTCACTTTTGAAGTTATCTGCTTTATAATCTCTTCACTATATACATAAAAGAAAAAAAGTGAAGGCTGCCCTAAAATAAAAGAGAAAATTAGGGGCTGAACTGGAGCTAAAAGCTAGATCCTTCCGCCCTTGAGTTCCGGAGTGGTGTGCTCTTTATGACACTGATTGACACGGTAGAAGACCCTGCATGAAGTGATTGCCTTCTAGGTGGGACAGAGAGTTGCAAATTAACCTGTAAGCTTGGCAAAGACATGAAATTAGTTTTGGGAATCATTTAGAAGATAAAAAGAAAAAAAAAAGCAGTTTGACTCGAAGGAAGGGAAGGAGTTTGAAGGGTAGGAGAAATCTGTTCAGGACAAACTGTTTCCGTAATAGGAATCTGGGACATAGATTAAAAAAGAATGAATTAAAGCCCAGGTTGGCTCCGCCTGAAGGAGGTCATCTGGTTACTTAGCCAGCAGTAGGGCACCCACGTAATGTAAATTTATAACCCATTCAGGACAGTTTTATGAGTGACAGGGGCTCCTTCTTAATTATATGCTCAGACCGCAGTTGCCTATCGAGGGGTGTGCTTTCCTGGTCAGCAACCGCTGTTGAAAGAACGGCCAGCCCTTGCTTCGCCGCAGACTAGTTCAACAGTGCCCCCTTCTGGCCACACGGAGAATATGCCAGCTGGGTTTACAGAGACTTGGGGTTAAGTCAGGCCGCTGAGATGCCAGAGCCTGGGGAGACATGGAAGAAGGCGACATGTCTGGGGTTGGGGCTACAAAGAGCTCAGTGATGCCCTGGACACCGTAGGGCCGATGAGCAGCGCCGGCAGCAGGGGTCTGTGCTCTCGTCACTGTCCAGCAGTGAGTTCCAGAGCCAAACTTTCCCATCTTACTGTCCCTGCCGATACTCCGCCTAATAGCAGGAAAGAAAATTAACAGAATAGTCTTAATTTAGCCGGGTGTAGTGGCGCACGCCTGTAATCCCAGCACTCGGGAGGCTGAGGCAGGAGGATCATTGTGAGTTCGAGACCAGCCTGGGCTACAAAGTGAGCTCAAGGCCAGCCTGAACTGTATAGCGAGACCCTGTCTCAAAAAGACCCAAAAAAAAAAAAGTCTTAATTTCTATACCCTATCTTTTGTCTTTTCAAGGAAAGTGAGACCAGAGCACCTCGGTACTTGCTTGGGGAAAATGGGAACGTGTTAGTTCATGATTCCTAGGATATAGAAGAGGGTTGTATTACTCAGATTTTGTTTTATTTTACAGGTCAGAATACTGGGGCTTACAGGGGTTAGGGTCGCAGGGAAAGGAAGCTAGAGCTATAACCTTTCTGCTTCTTAATCCATCAAAGGGCGGGGTGTAGCTCAGTGGGAGGCTGCATACAGAGCAAGCCTGCTCTCAATCCCCAGCATCAAAAGAGAACATGATTTCTCAGTTTTTCATTGCAGTAATGTACTTATTTCAAAAACTCAGTTCCTTGTTATAAAATCTGGACACCTCTGTGACCTGAGATTTGGAAAGTACAGCAAGGACACAGACTGCAGTGTCTCCCACAGCCACCCAGCACTGCCCGTCTTCCCGGCTGCCGGGAGTACCAGTCTCTCGCCACTATCTAGGAAGTATAGTTTGCATATCTTCCCACCTTGAAGTGGATGTGGGATGTTAGTTTTCTGCTGAAATTTAGGCTGTTTCTAGACCTCTGCTATTACAGACAACGCTGCTATGAAGAGCGCACATATTTACAAATATGTCTATGAGGTAAATTCCTCAACTTGGCATAGCTGGACCAAAGGATATAAACATTTGTCTTTTGATAAATATTACCTCTTTTAATTTCTCTTTTAAAAGTTAGTGATGTTTTTATCAACAGTGTATAGTATAGCCTTTTCAAGTGGCATGTTTATGGATACATTTTGTTGGTTTATTTTTACTTTTTGAGACAGGGTCTCACTATGCAGTTCAGGCTGGTCTTGGGCTCACTTTGTAGCCCAGGCTGGTCTTGAACTTGCAGCAATCCTCCCGCCTCAGCCTCCCAAATGCTGGGATTACAGGTGTGCGCCACCACACCCGGCGCTATGGATACATTTGAAAAGTTGAAAATCTTCTGAGAACCATTTCCTGCTCCTTGGCCCAACCCCCTTAAGATGGGGGTGGAGCAGGGGCGGCTGAGGGGCTCCAGCATTCTCCCCGACAGTGGTGGAGGTGCTTCTGCTGCACGGTGAAGCTGCTTGTCCTTCAGGCACACAGCGGAAGTAAATGTCCTCCTTTGCCTTGGCCCCTGAAGCATGGTGCCGGGTGTGTCCGTTTTATTCTCAGTGTGCTTACTTCAGGAGTAGTCCTGTGCTCTAAGCGATAATCTCCTGACTGCTTGTTCATAGGCCACTGCCTCCAAAAATAAAAACTGATAGCTAGAACTTCTGATTTTCAGATAGTTACTATGTCATCCTGTACTGAGCAAATGTAACGTCGCACTTACTACAAAGGAGAAACGCTTCAGGGAGTTCTTAGCACAGAGCAGATGTTGCGGGTAACTCTGAGCCTGAAACCGCGCATTGATCACTGCTCTCTTTAGATGCTCAGCTTCCCCCTTCCTCCTGTGGGTCACTCCTTATTCCCTGGGCAGTATCAGGAGATCTCTTTTCAGGCTTTGGTTATTAGTAATTGAGGCAGCTTAGAAATGAGACAGCACGGCAGCCAGAGTTTGATTACCCCTTGCAAGCATAATCGGAGATTCGGAAACGAAGGTGAAATGCTGAGGGTCAGGTCTGATAGCCATTTAATACCTCTTTCCCTTTTCACTTCAAAAGTAACTTTAAGAGAAAGCTATCCTACTTTTTTTTTGTACTGATATAAGCCAGCTGCAAAGAGTAAGTGCACATGTCACAGGTCTTTGTAGTCAAGGAGGTCTGTAATGTAGCCCCGGCTTCCCCCAGTTGGGGTGACTACCTAGAGAACCCCTGGAGGGAGGAGTGTGCTGCAGCAAACAGTCAGTCACACAGCTGAGTTCATCTTGTTATAGACGAGGTAGTGAATAAATGTGTGCTGATCAGTTCTATCATTTGGATTAGGTGAGCGACCTGTGCGAGTTTATGCAGACGGAATATTTGACTTGTTCCACTCTGGTCATGCCCGGGCTCTGATGCAAGCGAAGAACCTCTTCCCTAATACGTACCTCATTGTGGGAGGTAAGAAGGCCCTGGAAGAAGATCCCAGCTCTCTTTCTCTCCCTCCTTTCCATGTGACCTGAGTACACCGGCCCATTTTTCTATTTTTTGTTTATTTGTTTTGCTTTTGGTTTTTTAGACAGGGTCTTGCTATGTCATTCATGCTGGCCTTGAACTCACCATGGAGCTCAGGCTGGCCTCAAACTCCTGGTGATCCTCCTGCCTCAGCTTCTCAAGTGCTGGGATTACAGGTGTACCTTGTTTCCATTTTTAAAGTGGTGGAGTTGGTACCGCCTCCTTACGTGAAGTCTGTGAAGCGCTCCAACCTCAGCCGTGGTTGCGGAGCTGCAAGCTCACTGGCCCAAGACCTCTGGCACTGAACTCTCAACACGCTGAAGCACAGAGGTCTGCCGAGCCGCTGTTCTGCTGTGCTCCAGGCCGGTTTGATAAAAAAGGAAAACATTTTCTAAAAATCTTGATTGATACAGAAACGCACAGCAGGTTCCTTTCAAAGTCAGAGGCCTTAGTCCCTGCCGTACCTCCCTTCTCCAAGGGGTGAACATGCTCTATTTAGTGGTACTGCTCCCGGAGGAGGAGCTTGGATCAGAAGCAGCATTGGTGCTGAGCGGCGACCGGGAGGTCTTTACTTGAGGTGGGGCAGAGAGTTGCGGGGCTAGGAAGAGGGAGGAGGGGCAGGTGGGCGGCTGAAGAGCATTAGTGGAGAGGACCCTGACTCACACCTGTCCCTGCGGTGACCCCAGTCTGCAGCGATGAGCTGACGCACAACTTCAAAGGCTTCACGGTGATGAACGAGAACGAGCGCTATGATGCGGTGCAGCACTGCCGCTACGTGGACGAGGTGGTGAGGAACGCGCCCTGGACGCTGACCCCCGAGTTCCTGGCGGAGCACCGGGTGAGAGCCGGCCCGCGCACCCTTCCCAGGTCCCCGAGCCCCGTGGCGCTCGTGCCTGCGGGCCCTACTTGTCTGCCAGCTCTGTGTCTCCGCTGTGGGGCTTACGGAGACCCTCGCATGGGATTACTGTGTTATCCTCGCGACATCTGTGGAGCCTAATGCTTACGAGCACTTTCACAGAACCGCCCCCATGGTAGTCCTGTGGGATTG
The DNA here is from genome assembly GCF_000276665.1 of Chinchilla lanigera. NCBI lineage: Eukaryota > Metazoa > Chordata > Mammalia > Rodentia > Chinchillidae > Chinchilla > Chinchilla lanigera. The sequence continues at coordinate 12,473,532 of NW_004955420.1, read as the reverse complement.
TCGCTGTTTCCACTTTCCCCCGGAGGATCAAGGCCCAGAGAGACAAAGAGCCTGCGGCAGGTGCCGCCGTCAGCAGTGCTGGGCCTGTCGCTTCAGTTACGTGATGTTGCCTGCCCGTTAGCGTGCAGCTCTTGCGGGTCCGCATAGCCCAGCCCTGTGCTCATGAAGTTCACGTTCTGGGAAACAAAGCGGATTAACGTAACTTCTGTTCTGTTGCCTTAGATTTCCTTTCAGGGCTCTGATTTGGGGCTAGAAATTGTGTGGGGTCAGAATTCAGGATGTTTCTCACTGTTCCTCGGTAGTGAGTTATTATTACAAAGCCCCTTACCTCCTCGGAGTTCCCCCGCATTAAAACGACAGGTTTCCTGCAAAAGGTGAGGAGGATGTGCGGGGCAGGTGGAGGTCCACAAGCTTGCGGAACCCGTGTGCACTCGATTCTCTGCAGGGCGGTGTGGTGGCTGCCGGCGAACGGCTTAGGGAGGGAGGAAAAAACAAAGGTGGCCAAGGTGTTCCTGGAGTAGTGCCTGGTAGGTGGGAAGCTCATTATTGTAACTGTAAGATCAGGACAGACCCTGATCACTCTCTGGCCTTTCTGCATCAACCTGTAACCGTCACTGGTGCACGGACCAAGGGGCACGATTATTCCCAGCAGTGCCCACAGCCGGGAAGTCTGGGCCAGACTCCCAGCTTCCCCTCCCCCCGGCAGCTGTGTGTCTCAGCCGTGAGTGTCCTCGCCCCTGCTCTGCTGTGCTGCCCGTGGGCCCTGACGGGTGTGCTTGGATATCTGGGGTGTTAGCTAGAGTCCCAGACAGGCCTCACACTGCGGGACCTCTGGAGGTTGGTACATTGCTAATGTCCTGTGAGCGCATGAGAGGCCAGGACCTCTTCAGGAAGGAGTACAGAAGTGAGGGCTAGCATGACTCTAAACAGAGTATTCGAGACCAGCCTGGGCTACCGAGTGAGCTCAAGGCCAGCCTGAACTGCAGAGCGAGACCCTGTCTCAAAAAGACAAAAAAAAACCCAAAACAACAGATTACTGATCCAGGGCCATTAGTCTCCTCTGAGTTTGAGAAGTGTACTGACAGCATCCTGAGATCCCAAGGCCTAAAAGGGCTTTTATAGCTGTGGCTTTTATACTGCGTTTCTCAGTAGTATAGATACAGCTCTTCCAGGAAAAGGGCTGCTGGTTGCTATTTTTATATTCCCCCTCTTCTCACAGCCTGAGAGAGAAGCCAGTGAACACAGAAGTGGCCTCTTTCTCATACTTCTAGAAGCCTTTAGCTGACCGATCCTCATCGGCCCTGGAGGACAAGGACATTTCCCGGGGCTCTCCCCACTGACTAGCGAACCAGAAGCCCTGCCGCATCACCCCAGGGTGGCATGGGTGCACAGGGGGTTAGCAGCGCTCCCAGCCAGGAGGAATACCTAGAGATGCGCCGGCTGACTTCGTGTTTCTACTCCGCAAATAGTTGGGTGGGTGGTTTGTGAATGGGTCTTTAGAAGTTACCAGCAGAGAGAGAGGCAGAGACAAGGCCTGGCCTGTGTGCTTTGGTCTTTTTCTGGCCTGAGAGCAGGCCTGCGGTCTTTCGTTCGGTGTTACCCTGGGTTGTAAGTGATGTTTCCTTGTTCCCAGATTGATTTCGTAGCTCACGATGACATCCCGTACTCTTCCGCTGGGAGCGACGATGTCTATAAGCACATCAAGGAGGCAGGTGAGCACAGTGTCCTGGCAGCCCGAGGTCAGTCCACACTACTCCTTCACAGAGGACGGTGCCGCTGAGAAATCTGACGTCGTCTTTCAGGTCACACTGTGGGTGAAAGATAAAGGCGGACCACAGCGGTGACACCCACCACTTCTTAGTCTGAATATCTGGTTTTGATCTTGTATTAACTTCAGGAAGATTTCCTCAGGCCCCCGCTTTCCTTAATCTGGGGCCGTGTGGCTCCTCCTCTCCTCCCCTGGCCTCCCTCAGGGCCCCTGCTGTTGGCCGGTTCTCCTAGGCTTGGCGCAGTAGCTGCAGGCCTGCTCCTAGCGTAGGAAGGCGTGCCTCCCGTCCCCCGCCCTCTGCCCGCGCATGTGAGCGTCACAGTGTTTGTCTGTGTGTTCTGGAGTCAGGCATGTTCGCGCCAACACAGAGGACAGAAGGCATCTCCACGTCAGACATCATCACGCGGATCGTCCGGGACTATGATGTGTATGCCAGGCGCAACCTGCAGCGGGGCTACACGGCCAAGGAGCTGAACGTCAGCTTCATCAACGTGAGTCCTGCCCTTGCCTCCCTGTTCCCCACCAGAGGGACACTGGCCTCCCCACTGCCTGCGCTGAGGCCGCCTCTGTCACTGTCACTCCCCAAAGCTAAATCAGGTCTCTCTGCAGCTCGCATCTTGCTAAGCTCTTCACGAGAATTAAGCAGAGACAAAATAAATAGAGGCAGCTTCTGCCTAAATGGTTTGGTAGCAACATGCTAGTGTACCACCAAAAAAAAAGAATGCGTGTACATTATTAGCAGGGCATGGTGGCACACCCCTGTCATCCCAGCACTTGGCAGGCTGAGGCAGGAGGATCACTGAGTTCAAGGCCAGCAATAGCTCTTGACTTTTTTTCTTTTCTCTTTTTTTGGAGTGCTCTTTTGAAGATCTAGGGCCGGGGATATAGCTCAGTGGCACAAGCGCCTGCCTGGCAAGCACAAGGTCCTGAGTTCAATTCCCAGTACAAAAAAAAATCCCCAACGAAGATCTGATGAAAGTATGGATCCGAGACATTTTTCATGCACTTGCTCCACACAGACCCACACTTTAAATTTTAACTTAGGAATGCTTAAGTTTATCTTAGCTTAATATTGCCAGTTAGAAAAACTGCACACTTTGTCTATAAATTATGCCCCAGCAAAGTTAATTTAAAGAGAAGAAAGCTACTAACTATATCTTCTCCCTGTTCTCTGAGCTGCCCCCAGCTTGGTGAATCATGCTGTGTGAACAGGTGAAAGGGTTTCCCCTGAATAGGATTTATCTCTGCAAATAAACCCTAGCTGTTGGTAATCCATCTGGTGTAGAATCTTATTTCCCCGTAAGACTCAGGTGTTTAAACCCTCAGCAGAGACAGATCTTTTGCAGATGGAAAGGAGAGCAAGGGATGGAGAGGAGAGAGAGAAGTAGAAAGGGTTACATGTGTCGTGTGCATTGCTAGCTCCTCACGAGGAGTGGAGTCATGTACTGCAGACACAGGCCAGTAAAAAAAATTTTTTTTAATTGAAAGCCTTAAACATAGTTCCTTATTTCTTTCCTCCTTTTCCTTCTTCCCCTCCTTCCTCCTTTTCTCCATCTTCCTCCCTCCGTTCACTTTCCTTCCTAGGTCCTGGCACAACTAAGCATGTGCCGGGCATGGTGGTGCACGCCTGTAACCCCAGCACTTGCCTGAATTTAGGCTTAAGGCCGGTCTCACTGCATAGTGGGACCTTGTCTCAAAAAGACAAACAAAGCAAAACAACTAAGTGTGTACTTTATCACTGAATCACACCCTAACTCTTCTCCCTTTTTGTCTTCTTTTTTTTACATTTACTTATTTATAGGTACATGTTTACAGAACGTAATGTTTACATTCCCTGTGTGGAGTTTTTTGTTTTTGTTTTTGTTTTTTTTTGAGACAAGGTATCACCATGTAGTTCAGGCTGGTCCTGAACTCACTGTGTAGCCCAGGCCAGCCTTGAACTCACAGCGATCCTCCTGCCTCAGCCTCACAAGTGCTGAGATTACAGGTGTGCACTACCATGCCCAGCTCATCATCTTCTTATGATCTGGCAATTATGAGTTTTCATTTCATAAACACCCCCCAAACACATACACATACAAGGCAACTCATCCTATTTTTCCTTATCTTTAGGAAGTTGGTAGGACCAGAGAATGTCATCTTCATTTTGCAAATGAGTAAATGGACCTTCAAATACTAAAAAATAAAACACAACTCATCTAAAATCATAAAATAAACCAGTAATAGGAAAAAAATCCAGTACAATAGATAAATAAAGATCTAGTACTTGTAGCTCCACTCTATTATAATGGGCCTATTCTTGGGTCTTCTTGCTGCCTAAACATCTCCATCCAAAAAGAGGTTTGCGTCACGCTGGGTTTTTCTTTCTTTCTTTTTTTTTTTTTTGTCTTTTTGAGCCAGGGTCTCGCTATGCAGTGCAGGCTGGCCTTAAGCTCTCTTTGTAGCCCAGGCTGGTCTCGAACTCGCAGCAATCCTCCTGCCTCAGCCTCCCGAGTGCTGGGGTTACAGGCGTGCTGCACCATGCCTGGCATCCTGTTGGTTTTATTTTAAACCTGACTTCATTTGGCTGCACACCTGTAAGTGGGCCGTGCCTGAATTAGCACACTGTGTATACAGTGCCGGTCCAGAGTTCGTCTTTTCTATTAGTGGGCGGGATAAGATTCATGTAGAGTAGATTAAAGCAAAGCAAAACTACAAGCACTGAAAACAGTGTCAGTAGCCACTTTTTCTCTTTCTTTCGGTAGGGCAGGTCAGGTGGGTATTATTTCTCACAGCTGTCACCTCTTCACCCAGGAGAAGAAGTATCACCTGCAGGAGCGGGTTGACAAAGTCAAGAAGAAAGTAAAAGATGTGGAGGAAAGGTCCAAAGAATTTGTTCAGAAGGTGGAGGAAAAAAGCATTGACCTCATCCAGAAATGGGAGGAGAAGTCCCGAGAATTCATCGGCAATTTCCTGGAAATGTTCGGCCCAGAAGGAGCACTGGTATGGTTCTTTCCCACTGGACAATTGAGGGAATTTCGGGGAAATTCAGGGAACCTCTGTGCTGAGGAAAGAATCACAGAACCCTTAAGCAGAAAGGCACATCAACATTAAGAAGCTACCTAACCTGTTCCCCCCCCTCAAACGTTCTTTCAAATCCTTCCAGAAAGAAGTCACATTTTCCTAAACAATCTTGCCAGCTGTTCCCCAACCCCACAGTCTGGTGACAAGATAAGCTAGTAGCTTCGTCCATCGCACTTCTCTACAGTATGGTTTTGATGGAAGGAAAGGAAAGAATAAAGAACAGTGAAAAAGCTGCCTTCACTGCAGAGCTGTGGTGGGACCCAGGGGAAGTGGGACCCAGGCAGATCCGGAACAATCTGACCAGGGGATGTTGGCTATGGAATCAGTTTTTTGGGGAAGAATGTGGGAATTCCTTTTTCAGAGAACTAAAAAAAACCGGGTTAGCCAGGGATGGTGGCACATGTCCATAATCCTTGAACTCAGAAGGTTGAGGCAGGAGGATCACCATGAGTTTGAGGTCAGCCTGGGCTCCATAGTGAGTTCAAGACCAGCCTGAACTACATAGGGAGACTTTGTCTCAAAAAACCAAAACTAAGACAAAACAACAAGAAACTGAGCTAGATCCCATTCGTCGGAATTAGTTCCTTTGTTTTTTTCCTGGAAACTGGATTACAGACTAAGTAGTCTGCAAAGAATTCCCTTGACATAGAAGGACGTGGTGACTGGGTAGTGGATGGGAGCCCTGGTGGCTGTGGGAGCAGTACACAGCACAGCATAGCAGTGGTGGCGAACCTATGGCACTTGTGTCGCAGTGGGCTGTTAATATCATTGAAAGCTCTAGAAGGTTCACCATCACTAGTATAGAGCATTTTCCAGAGGAAATCACTGAGAATCATGGCTGCCTCTCCTCTGGCAGACTCAGGCCAGCCTGGCACAGCAGCGGCTGGGACTCCGGCCTGGTAATAAGAGCGCTGTGCTAGCAGCCTGAGGCCCTGGGTCTGATCCCGGGCCGTCCAGAAAACACAGATCACAGGACATGGTGCTCTTTGAAGTCTCGGGTGTCCCAGCGGTGACCTAGCTGGTTCCTCGGTGTCTGCTAACTCTTCCTTTTGGTCTCCCCAGAAACACATGCTGAAAGAGGGAAAAGGCCGGATGCTGCAGGCCATCAGCCCCAAGCAGAGCCCCAGCAGCAGCCCGACCCGGGAGCGCTCCCCCTCCCCCTCCTTCCGCTGGCCCTTCTCCGGCAAGACGTCCCCCCCCTCCTCCCCGGCCGGTCTCTCTAGGCGCAAGGCAGTGGCCTACGACATCAGTGAGGATGAAGAAGACTAACTCGCATCCCTTTCCTCTCCCTCCCTCTATTCTGTCACCTTCAGAAGCTCTCTCGATTCCGCATTGTGATCCTAACACTAAGCCTAAGGACAGCTACAAAGGAAAGAACTTGGGGGCAAGAGGACGTAGGAATGGGGAACCCCGGCCCACCCTTAAGAGACATCTGTCACCACACCCGGGGGGCTGGCTGCGCCTTAGAAGCCTGCTGCACCCTCCCACCCCGCCCCGAGGACTTTGCTTCACTGGTTCTGTTCATGTGATCTTGACAGGGAAATTGTCATTTTTATTAATTTTTTAAAAATAGCCTTTCAAATATAGTAAGTAGGTCTAACTTTCTGCCCTGAGGTGTGGGCAGAAGGAGGAGGCCGTGTAGCACCCAGCGGCCTTTTCCTCCCGCACTGTGGAGCCGTGCAGACGGCAGTGTGGGGGAAGGGCATGGCCTCCGTGTCCTTAAAACTGCCAGTGACTCCACCAGTCCCCTGGCTGTGCTCTTGGCGTGGCTGTGGGAAGAGGATCTGAGCCTAGCTTTTCTTACTCCCTGAGGAGTTTCTTGTTGACCCAGTGGGGTCCGTGAAGATACTGACGGGCGCGGCGTCAGCCGCAGTCTCTCCTCTGTGTTCGTCTTCTCAGAACGTGCTGTTGCTCGGTTATGTGGGAGCTGTCCTCAGCCTGTCTCCTGCACCCTGCCCTTGAAGGAAGGACGCTTTGAGGGTTATGGTGACCGGAGGGGGAGTGGGACGGAACCAGCCCTGCACAAAGTCTGTTCAGATCCACCTCCTGCTGGGAGGCCTGCTCTGGCCCGGCCGCCTGTCTCAGTGCTCGTAGCCTCTGACAGAGCGGCTGCGGCCGGGGCTTGGTCCCTTTACCCCGCTGCTCAGAGTACTGAGTGCAGGTGGGCGTGAGACACGGAGGTCAGCACACGAAGAAACACCTTCCTTTTAAAGCCACAGCCTTAGCCTGCCCTCTGCGCTCTTACCAGCGTGCTTGCTGAGATGCAGGTGGAGGCTTTCTTCCCGTCTGGGGGCTGCACAGCGGGGACTTCTGGCCTGGGCTCTCCCCTGTCCCGCCTGTGCCTGGCACCGTGCTCCCGCCCCACCTCGGCTGCCGTCGGCATTTGAACTTCAGATCAGAGAGTGCTGATGCTCGCCGCTTGCTGCTGAGCACACTCTGATTTGGGGTCCCTCAGCGTCCTGCCAGGTCAGCCGTGTGACCATCCAAGATCCTGTCTCGGACTGGGGCATGTGTTTGTGTCCGAGCCCCACCCCTACCACTCAGAACTACCCCTCACAGGGTACGCGTCTGTGTGTTCAGCAAGGGAAACCACACTTGCTCTTTCATAGCCCCGCGCCAGGACTCCGAGGATCTCACGGTCCTCCCTGATGCTTCCTGGTCACGGCTGCACTTCTGCCTTTGCAGCATGACTACCTAGGCCTAGCTCGGAGGGCCAGGCGGGTGGGAACCGCTGGGCAGAGGGACAGAGGACGGAACTGCATTTCTAGCTCCTCTCCTAACGCGCCCTTCCTCCCATCCAGTCTGGCTGCCCCAGCCTCGGCCTGGAGCTCTGTCTCTGGGACAGCAGAAGTCGACGTCTTCCTACATACACAGCTTCATGTCAGCCCGTGTTCTAACGTTTCTGCTTGGGCGCTCCCTCTTAGGAATGCTGCCTGTTTCTGCCTTACTCTTCCCGGAATGGAGAGCCAGGGAAGTCGCTGCTGAAACCCGCCTGCTTGTTCTGGGCGTGCCTGTGCCACCCCGCTACAGAGGAGCGGCCCCCAGACCCGCGCAGGTCTCCTCGCTCGCCCTGGCACCTCGGCCCCCCGGTGTTGCTCAGCCCTGCTCGGCCACGCCTTCCTCTTACTCAGATGCGCTTGGCGGACAGGGCATGACAAGGCTGGGCCGGCCTGGGTACCTGTGCCTAGGAGGCTCCCTGCCCTTTGCCTGCCTTAGCTTTCCAACATGGTACATTCTTAGATTAACTTGGGCTGAAAGCAGAAAGTTTCACGGTGTGGCAGGTCAGATCCTTCGGGGCAGCTCATGATCCATGGTGCTGTGGGAATGATGCCCTCCCTGAGGGTCGTCTGTGCCCAGTGAAGTGAGGCTAGAGGTCTGTCCCCCGTGACCTGGCCCGGGGCCTGGAGCTGTTCACGTGGGAGCATTTGAGGCCAGGAGCTGCTCTCTGAATCCTACACAGGAGAGCTGCCTGCCTGGGTGGGCCAGGCATTGCCGAAGGGGCAAGCCTTGGAAGCTGCTCGGCCTCAGAGCCCAGGCTGCAGGACAAGAGGAGGCCGGCGGTAGAGCCCTGGCGCCAGCACTGAGGAGGCACCGTCTCAGCGGCGACCTTCTCATACTCTATGCAGAGCAGCGCTGACAAGTAGAGACTGAAGATTTAGGAAATGGAGTGCTCGTTCTGCTGCCGTGCTTCTGGTAGCTAAAGCCAAAGACCCTTACTTTGCAGAAACATGGGGAGAAGGTTGGGATGCGAGGAGGTTGAAAATCATAAGGCCGGGCGTGGTGGCGCACGCCTGTAATCCCAGCACTCGGGAGCCTGGGGCAGGAGGATCGTTGTGAGTCCGAGACCAGCGTGAGCTACAAAGTGAGCTCAAGGCCAGCCTGAACTGCATAGTGAGACCCTGTCTCAGAGAGACAAAAAAAAAAATCCTAAAGGCAGCTGGGCGTGGTGGCGCACACCTGTAGTCCCAGCACAGGCTGAAGCAGGAGAGTCACCGTGAAGTTGAGGTTAGCCTCAATTACATAGACCCTATCTCAAGCCAGAAAAAAGAAAATCCTGAAGGAGAGAAAAAATGTGAAGGAGATTGAGTAACTTTGGATTCTTTCTGATCGCTGATCATCCAGCAGCGCCTGAGTGATGGCAGCTGGGAGCTGGTCGGGCAGCGCTAGAACGTCCCCAGTGCTTCGGCACTCCATTTCTGGGTTACTTGTCACTTGCGGGCACCTTCCTTCCTGGAGCTTGTTGCCTTCTTCGCCCTGTTCCACATCCCTCTAGTCCATTCCATTTTGCTGCTTCCTTTTCATTCCCTAAAAGCCATCGCTTCTAGGTTTTCTGTCATCGGATGCTCACCAGAAGCTGAACCAATACAGGGAAAGAGGAATTTTTTTTACAAGCTCCCTTAATAGTGTTTTACAACTAGTGGCATTTTAAAGGCTTACCAATGTAAGTATTTTTAAAGGTTATATTTTTGGCTCTTGTTTTCTCTCATAGATTGTCATGGGCGAAAGAGTTGTCCCTAGCCTCTATTTTTCCAGATAAGCAGAACATGTTCTTGGGAGTTATATCATTAAACATTAATTGTCTTAAAAAGAAGAAAGATTTTTCTGTCTGCCAAAGTATTATGTTAATACTCGGACTGGGATTAACCAGGATGACCCAGAGCGCGTCCCTTTAGGTTGAAGCGGGCCTTCCACCCAGGTTTGGGGAGGCAATGACTGAAACACCGAGAGGGCTTGGTGGGTATTTTGTACGGAGGATCCTGCCTGCAGGGATGACAGTGTCGGAGAGAACCGCGGCCGGGGCACAGTGCCTGCCTGGGACAAGGCCGCGGGGAGTTTGCCTCCAGTGGGTTCAATAGCATTGTTCCCATCTGTGATTCATTTGTTCAGAGTTACGTTGGCTTTTGTCATTTAGCCAAATAAAGGCAATGTGGTTTTACCTAGCATTCCAGTTGTGTGTTTTATGCACGCGTGTGTGTGTCTTATGACCTGGGAGTTTTCCTTGGACTTTAAGTTCCTCTGCGTTTGCATCCTGATTTCTCTCAGAACCAGCAGCGTCCATATGGTTGGACACTTCCTTTTGCAGCCAGGCACAGAAACTCACAAAGCTTAGTGATTCCTGAAAGGAAGCTCCCTTCCTCCCGGCCTGTTGTCAGGGCCCCAGTGACACATTTGTAAGGAAAACTCGGTGTGCGGTTTTTTCCGGCCAGAGCCTCCCGCTCTTACCCACCCACCACTTTCCTGCCTGCCTCTCGCTGACCTTTCAACACACAGGCAGGGTGATGGGGACACCCACAGAAGCAGCGTGCCCTGTGCCCAGTTACAGACTCTCGGGCTTTGTCCTGGTTGTTTATTATAAAATTTAAAATACCTTCCTGGGCAAGATCCACAATAATGTCATCATATCACACAGTTTACCTTCCCATCCCCAGCCTGGTTTTTGCCGGCCTGGTGGCCGACACTGGAAGTGCTCGCCTGCTTGGTCGGGTTTGGGGGCTGTGAAACCTTGCGCTCTCCTGCGAGTGCAGCATCTCCCCACGGTCTGGGCCGCCCCTCAGGCCTCCGAGCTCATGTCCATGGCTGCAGATGAGCAAATTTCATGCCCAGCCTTGTAGTCTTTCCTTCGGTAGTACCTCCGCGTCAGCACAGTCAGCAGGAACGTCTCCGGGATGAGGAGGTGGCAGTTCATCACTGCGGGGTGGGATGGGGCGGGTCATGTGTCAGGCCGCAGGTGGGACAGCCCCCTAGCAGCCCTGGCCAGTGCGCCCAGGGACGGTGCCTCCACGGACCCACGTCTCAGAATGACAAAGCAGATTCGTGGTGGAGCGAGAACCCGGATGTGGCTCCCTAGCCTCTGATCTGAGGCCAGTCTGAGGCCGCTTTTCCTATGCGTGTTCAGTCTGCGATCTCCTTCCTCTCAGCAGCGCAGGCCTGGGCCCCTGGCTTCCTGGGGCGGCCGTCGAGCCTGGCTGCAGGCTGCTGTGGGACCACAGCCCCGGAAGCCCTGCGTGGACCTCTTCGGCCCCTTGCCCCTTGAGGGCGGAGGTGAGGTCCACCTGTTCCAAGCCTCTCTCCTCTGACCCACCCACATCTCGACCACTGCACAGCGCTCACCCTGAGAGCGGATCTTGGAGGAGTAGGGAGGTGAGCAAGCAATCTGGCCGCCGTTGGCCAGGACGGAGAAGATGGCGGGCTGCAGCGCAGTCAGGATGAGGAGCACCTGCGAGCGGGGAGAGGCGCGCTGTGCGAGGGCCGAGTCCTTCGCGCTCCTGCCCGCCTGCCCCTCGGTCCCTGGGTCACGGAGCGCTGGGGCTCACGCTTGCTTGCCAACATGTGGAGTTTTAATATTTAAGCAAAGTACAGTCTTCTACCCAATGTGTTACTAGAGCCGCTGGCAAGGAGCTGCCGCCACTCTTAACCATGGGCACTAATGGCCACTAATGGGTGAGAAGGGCGGGTGACTGAGGCAGGGAAAGTCCATCTGGTCCAAGTACCTAGAACATGGGCCGCAACTGAAAGCTCTTTGGAAACTGCCCTGCCAGGGGCCGGAGGGGAGGAGCAATGGGCAGTTCAAACAGCTGGCGCAGACTTTGAGGTGGGGAAGGTGAAAAACCCCCTCACCACAGATAGTGCACATTGGTGTAAATGTCTTCACCGCCACCGGACCGAATACTCAAAATCACTAAGAGGGTAAATTCTACGATTATTTCATGACAGTAAAAAGAAAAGATGAGCTGGCCGTGGTGGTGCACACCTGTAATCCCAATGCTCAGGAGGCTGAGGCAGAAGGATCTTCCTAAGTTCAAGGTCAGCCTGGGCTACACAGTGAAATTTTTTTGTTGTTTTTTGTCTTTTTTTTTTTTTTTGAGACAAAATCTCACTATGCAGTGCAGGCTGGCCTTGAGCTCATTTTGTAGCCCAGGCTGGTCTCAAATTCACAACGATCCTGCTGCCTCAGCCTCCCGAGTGCTGGGATTACAGGCCTGCGTCACCACGCCTGATTTACACAGTGAATTTAAGGCCAGCCTGAACAGCATAAGACTCTGTCTGGAAAAAAAAAAAAAAAAAAAAAAAAAAAAAGTTGAGGAAGACAAAAGCTGAAGACAGGCATCGTGCTAGACATTCACATATGAATGGCATTTGTGTAGACCAGCGAGCACGCATGTGAAGTCCGCCTGCTAACAGCGGTCAGCTACGCCTGAGGGTGTGAGAGGTAAGGAGATGTGAAGGAAGAGAGGAGGGTCGCCAGGGTGGGTCACGGCACTGCGCTTGGCGGAAAAGTCACCTTAGCATTTAAGAGTGTAAAGCCTAGGAGGTAGACAAGTGTGCCTTTGGCAGACTTTTCCTGAGAGCTGCAAAAGTGATGAGGCAGTGCAAGGAGAAGGAGAAAGGGGGCTTGGCGCTGGAGCTGTTTAAGTTCTAGTTCCGTCCCTCCTCCGCCTGAGGGCAATCCTCAGCGTGTCTCTGGGTCTCGGTTTCTCTGCCCGAAATAGGGATAATGATGACTCCTACGATTGTTGTGGTCATTTACAAGAACATATACAAAGTGCCTGGTGTAGGTAGTTAATAGCTGTGGTTAAAGAGCGTCAGTGTTGGCAGTGGTAATGAATTACAGGGCTTTCTGCAGTAATAGGTAGAAAAATGTAAGAAGGTCTGTTCATGTATGTGTTACGGGTTGAATTGTATCCCCCCAAAAAGATACTGAGTTCTGTCCCCGGGCACCTCAGGATGTCCTTATTTAGAAACAGTTACTTTAGAATCACTGCTGATATAATTAGTCGAGGTGAGCCCATGATGCATGGGGTGGCCCTTCACCCAGCAGGACGCTGTCACAGAAGTAGAGGATGTGACCACGGAGGCAGGGACGGCATGGAGAGCAGCCGCCAGGGGATTCCAAGGCTGGCGGCCTCCAGGAGGGAGCAGAGCAAGGCAGGATTCTCCTCGGGCTTCGGAGGGGCGTGGCCCTGTGCACACCTTGCTTTTGGACTTCCGGCCTCCAGAACCCGTGGTTCCCAGTCACCTGGCTTGTGCTATTTTTGTTATGGCGGCCCTGAAAACTACATTACAGAAGGCCAACAAGAAAATGAGAAGGGCAGAGATCATCTCCCCAGTTTCCCAGGAAACCACCGTCAAGGGGAGGATTTTCAGTCCTGCTTTTAGCTCTTATAGCTCCAGCCTCCTCCCCCTAGTTGACGTCGGCATCTACGTTAGGAAGCAGCTCTCCCTCCGCGGCGTAGTTACCTGGAACAGCGCGAATTTGGCGCCCATGTTCTGCTCGCCCAGGTGCAGCTTGGCCTGACGGAAGAGGATGCCCAGGGCCCAGAGAGCCAGCAAGGTGGACACGCCCATCACAGTGTTGATCCAGAGCGCGGTGCTCTTCTCGGAGATCTGGGGGCAGCCCCGGAGCCGTCAGGAGGGAGTGGCCCTGACCTCCTCAGGCTTCTCTCCCGCGTCGTGGGGAGTGACCAGAAGGCCGCAGAGCACTGGCCAGCTCCAGCCTCATCTCCCTCCCCTGGAGTTCCTGGGCCTCGACTTGGCCACAGCCTCCTTGTCCCTGGGGCCCTGGGGCTGGGGCTGCTGGAGCCCAAAGGTGCCGAGGGATCTTGGACTTTACCACCCCCTCCTCCGGGCTTACATCTGCTGGGTCGTAGATGCCGTCGGGGATGAGAAAGAGTCCGACCAGGGCCAGTGAGATCCTGAAGAAGGCGTACTGGAAAGGGCCCAGCATCAGCAGCTGCAGCTTCCTCCTGCGGGGCGAGGGCGGCACGTGGCCCCACCCACCCGGGACGCCTCCCCGCCGCCCGGGCCTCACAGCCCCCAGCTCCGTGGATGGGACAGGAAGCCTCGGACTCCTTGCCCCCCTCCCCTCCACACCAGCACCTGCCCTGGGTGGAGCCAAGGGTGTGACCTCCAGTGCATCAGCCGCCGTGGGCAGAGGGGCAAGGCCGCGGCCCACCGGTTCCTGGGGAGTGGCTTCCCCTTCCAGGGTGCAGCGGCCTCTCTCCCACCCTCAGCTTCACCTCACCTGGTGAGCTGCAGATGGGGGCAGCAGGGGCAGCAGCAGCAGCAGGGCCCCGTGTGGATCCTCATCGGGGTGTCCTTCAGCGTCCTCAGCACTACCTCCTTTCCGCCGAAGCCCTCCACCATGACCAGCATGAGCAGGTAAAAGCACAGTGCGTAAAACCTGGGCGGGAGAAGCAGGTGGCAGGTCCTTGGTGGGGCAGCTGCGGAGACACCCCTTTGCCACTGGAGAAGAGAGACTGGGGACGGGGTGGGGGTGGGGGAGGTGATGGGGCTGGCGCTCTGGACTGTGACCCAAGGGGAGAGAGAGGGACCTGGATAGAAGGAAGCTTGGGCTATGGGCACAAAGAGGTGACAGAATGTGCCCGAGTAAGTCAGGTCTTGGGCAGAACCAGAAGCTCAAGAGCTTCGGGTCACACAGCCGGAGGGCAGATTCCTGACCAGCGGGACTACAGGCCTGGAAGCGAGGCCCAGCAGCGGAGCGGACCCACGGCACTGCCGCCCAGAGCCGGGGTGGGCCGACACTCACGCGACGATGGCCATTTCCACGAGCGTGAGCGAGCGAGGGATCCAGAGGCCGAAGCAGCACAGCACCGACACCACCTGCGTGCGGAGGGGCGGGGGCCTTAGGGGAGGGGAGGGGGCGGGCCTGGGGTGCGTCCTGAGCAGGGGCAGAGGGCCCACGCTCAGCACCTGCGAGGCCAGCTCTATCCCCGGCACTAAAACACACAATAAAAACCAAAAGTTGCAATTGGAAAAATAAGTCAGGAAACCAACAAGCGAGGTGACGGCTCCAGGGCAAGTCGTTCCCTCGTGCACTGTGGGAGCTGCTGCCTGCCTTAGCACTGTTGTGTTTGTTTTGTTTTTGAGACAGGGTCTCACTGTATAGTCTAGGCTGGGCTCAAGCTCACTCTGCAGCCCAGGCTGGCCTTGAACTCTGGGCGATCTTCCTGCCTGTCTCCTGAGTGCGGGATTGCCCATGGCGCCACCAGCTTGCCGGCCCCATAGCGAGCGACTGCCTTCTTGATCTTCAGCGCTGCTGTGGCAGGGAGCAGGAGGGGCCGTGCCCCTGGGCCGAGCAGGCGCTCCAGTTGTTCACACCCTCGGAAGTGGAGCTGCCCGCTGGCCTCCCAATCCCCACCCCCGCCCTGACCCTCTGCCCCTCAGCCCAGGAGGCAGCAGCAGGCAGAACCTGCAGACATACTGTGTGTCCTGCCCCCTTCCAGCCCCAGGGCAGCTCCGGGCCTCACCGTGGGTGCAGAGCTGCTCCACAGCAGGGTCCTGCGCTTGATGGGACAGCCAGTGTTCCTGTGCAGGTAGATGGCATCCTCCAGGAAGAGGCCCACCGAGCCCAGGGCCAGGAGGGTCATGATGACCGTGAGGGCTATTTCCACAGGGCCCAGGGCTGGAGCGGAGGAAGAAGAGGCCAGTCAGCTGAGAGCGGAACCCATCTGTCCCTATGGGCTGTGTGACTTCAAAACACTGGTTCCATGCCTTTTTCACAAGGCACTTACAGAAGCTAGGCATGGTGGCACAGGCCTGTACTATAATCCCAGCACTCAGGAGGCTGAGGCAGGAGGATCACCATGGGTTCAAGGCCAGCCTGGGCTCCATGGTGAGTTCAAGACCAGCCTAGACTATATAGCAGACCCTGTCTCAAAAAATAAAATAAAATGATCATAGACGTACATATAAAACCTCTCATACATCAAAATAATTCCAGATGTGTTAAAGATATGTCTTTGAAAATCAAATAGAGAAGTTGGAAAAAGAAGAGAACTGTGTGTTCACTGAAACACTGGAGAGGGAAGACCCACCTAAGCATCAGAGTAAGCCCCAAATTTGCAGAGCGAGTAGCTGTCAAAGTCAGTACCAACAGTTCCAGTTCCTGAGTGTTAGAAGGAGAAAGCGGCAGCAGACGGGAGGAAAGCATTTTTAACAATGTACGCTCAGGGGGCTGGGGATGTAGCTCAGCGGCACAGCGCCTGCCCGGCAAGCGCAAGGTTGTGAGTTCAATTCCCGGTACCGAAAAAAAACAAAGACAAAAACAAACAAACAAAACCAAACAATGTGCGCTCAGGTTTAAGATCTCTATTGCTTAAAAAACGGCAGTAAAAATAGGAGGAGGCTCTTGCAGAGGAATCAGTAAATAATACTGACCTCACTCACAGCACGTGGGAAAAGACTCCCCGAGTACAGCGAGAGAAACACAAAATGACGTATTACTTATAATTTATTAATGCTGTGATTGACTAGCAGCTTTAAATTAGTAACAAATGCCCAATGATATCGGAAATATTAAGTCAATCACCCAACAAAGTAGTATATAAACATGAAAAATATGAGCATACCATCAAGAATCTTTGCAATGAGTGTGTAACAATATTTTAAAAAAATATTAGCAGACTCATATATATTTGTTCACTTGATTTATGACAAAGGTACCCACAAAAAATTTGGCAGTGTTTATTTATTTATTTATTTATTTATTTATTTATTTACTTTTTAGTCTTTTTGAGACAGGGTCTCGCGATGCAGTTCAGGCTGGCTTTGTGCTCACTTTGTAGCCCAGGCTGGTCCCGAACTCACAACGATCCTCCTGCCTCAGCCTCCCGAGTGCTGGGATTGCAGGTGTGCATCACCATGCCCAGCTTGGCAGTGTTTATTAAAACTAAACGTGTAACTACCCTGTGACACAGCGACTCCCTTCTCAGACACACACCCCATAGAACCAAGTAGTTAAAATCCCCCGAGATGGTTCCTAGCAGCACAGCTCAGAATGGCCACACTAGGAGCAGCCTAGCACTCGACAAGGAAAGTACAGTTGAGGGCGTGGTGACGCACCCATGGCGAGATCCCACGAAGCGATGGGAAAGAACACATCAAATAAACACAACACAACAGAGAACCGTAGAAACAGGACGACAACCGAAGGGAGGGAGCCAGGGCCCAGACTCCTGTGCTCTCTCCAGGCCGAGGTAGGGAGCTTGGTCCACTCGGTGGTGAACGTTCAGTGGCGTTGCCAGGACATGCCAGTGAGGGGTCAAAGAAACTCTGTTACTGCTCAAAGGATTTATATCTTCATCTGTGTGATGGGTTTATAGATTTTTTTGTAGGCAAAAATTAACCAAACTCTACCTTAAAGATCATTGCCTTTTTTTTTTTTTTTTTTGTCTTTTTGGGACAGGGTCTCGCTCTGCAGTTCAGACTGGACTTGAGCTCACTTTGTAGTCCAGGCTGGTTTCAAACTCGCAACGATCCTCCTGCCTCAGCCTCCGAGTGCTGAGATTACAGGCGTGCGCCACCATACCCTGCTAACTTGTCCATTCTTGCATGTTTGCTTCCTGGAGGTTAAGAGTATAGGCTGTGGTGGGGAGTGGTGGTGCATGACTCTAATCACAGCACTTGGGAGGCTGAGGCAGGAGGATCACTGTGAGTTCCAGGGCAGCCTGTACTACACAGCGAGATCCTGTCTCAAAAAACAAACAATGGGTCAGGCATGTAGCTCAGCAGCACAGCACCTGCCTGGCAAGTGTGAGGGCCTGAGTTCAATTCCCAGTACCCTCAAAAAAAACAAAGAAAGAAACAAAAAACAGAATAGCTCTTTCTTAAGTAGTGACTTAAGAAATAATGATTTAGGAAACCGTGGCAGTTACAAAGGAAGCAAAGCAGGGAGTTTCACCACGTCGTCCATCCTCCGCTTCCCGTTCCTATGTCGCTGCCTGACCCAGCCCAGACCTGCACTCTTCTACATGTTCACCAGCTCCAGCCCTTCTCGGGCACTCCCAATCCCAGCGTCCTCCTCCTCGGACACGCTCAGGCCTCCTCTCCCTGGGGCGAGGGGCAATGACCTCTCATTCATCTCCCTGCTTCTCCAGGCCCCGCCACCCCATTACTGATTAACGTCCCCAAGCAAGCGCTGCCCAGCCCCGCCCGCCGCTTGGCCCTAGGATAAAGTACACCACTCAGCAGGCGCCGCTTCCCTGCCCGGCCCCCTCAGTTGTCCCCGCTCCCCACCGCAACCTTGAATCTGGCCAGACCGAGCTCCCTTGTGTCTCATTTTGTCACCGTCAGGGCCCTCGGAGTGCCCATGACCCGCTCGGCACGCCTGGGCCCCACCTGCTCTGCCCACCTGACTGCCAGACCCAGAACGGTCCCCTGCTTTGCTCACCCTTGGGGCTCTTTTTGCACATTTTTAAGCAGAGCAGCTTGAGAGCTGTTTCTCTGTGTCAGGCAAGGTTTCTCAACCTGAGCACTAGTGACACCTGTCCTTGTTGTAGGGGACGGCCCTGGGCGCCACGGGAGACTCTGCAGCCTCCTGGCCTCTGCCCGCCAGATGCTAGTGGCAGCCTCCAGTGTGGCAACCCAAACTGTCCCCAGACATTGCCCAGTGTCCCTTGGGCTGAGAGTCCCCTGCGTGAGGGAGCCTTGGCCACCTGCTGCCCTCGGAGCAGGCGGCTCTGGAGCTGGGGAGAGCAGCCCCGTGGCACCAACCCTCCGCACCAACTGGCAGCTCAGGATGCCCTGGCGGGTGGCAGCACACGCAAGGACCCGGATGTGGAGAACGGAGCTGTGCCGGCCAACAGCCACGCCCACGCCCCATGCACCCTGATAGCGCCCGCTCGAGGGGACATCTGGAGGGTCGGGGAGCACAGTGTGAAACAGAGGTTTCTGCTCCACAGCTCAGAGGCGGGGATGCCAGGGCAGAAAAACAAAACATGCCTGCAAAGCATTTGCTAGAGTATTGCAGGGCGTTGGAACCTGTTTTTCTCTGCAGGGAGAGAAATGAGTCCCAATTTAGGCCTTTCACTTTGAAAAGCAGCTCTGCCATGAGGTCACCAAGCCAAGCTCCCTGCTCACAACAACCACTGCTGTGAGCGCAGTGGATCCTTCCCGAGGAGGGTGTTTTTGGTTTGTTTGTTTGAGGCAGGGTCTGGCTATGTAATTCAGGCTGGCCTTGAACTCAGGGTGATCCTCCTGCCTCAGCCTCCAGAGTGCTGGGATTCCAGGCCAGAGGACCCTGTGGGACTTGAATCATTTGGGGAGTTGACCATGGCCAAGACAGATGGGAGGCTGGCCACTCCCAGGCTGTCCAGGCGGCCTGCTCAGGACCCCTGTGCCCCAGCTCCTGGCTGTCCTGACTCCCAGCTGGGGTGCACAGCTCCACCTGGGGTGTGGGGAGACTCACCTTGCAGGAGCTGGGCTGCCGTCGGAGGGTACGAGAAGCAGGCAGCTGGGACGCTGTAATTGGTTCTCAGCACTTCCACGAGCTCTGCCGTGTACCTGGAGAAATGGCATCTGAGTTTTGAACCGTGGGGCTGGGAAGCTGGTGATCAAACCCAAGCCTCTGCACTGAGCTACATCCCAGGCCTTTTCTTATTTTGAGGCGGACTCTCACTAAGTCACTAAATGACCCAGGCTGGACTTGAACTAGAGAGCCTCCTGCCTCAGCCTCCCAAGTGCTGGGATTATAGGTGTGTGCCACCACCCCCCGCTGGGGACCTGCTTCTTAGGATGGAGAACGAGGCCAGGTGAGTGTATAAGATGAGCTGCCAGTTGCTGGGCAAACCTGGCTGCGGTGGCCAAAGAAGTCCTAGTTCTTTTGCTTCCCCAGAGAAGAGCCTATGGGCTGGCCAGCGGGGCCCCTGGGAAAGAGTAGCCCTGCACACAGGGGATGGCCCTGACGGCCAGGGGCTCTGTGTGATTCTTGGCACACCTCCACCACCTTTCCTCTGGGATTTTTTGTTGTTGTTGTTGAGACAGGATCTCACCATGTAGCCCAGGCTGGCTTTGAACTCACAGTGATCCTCCTGCCTCAGCCTCCCCAGCACTGGGATTATAGGAATGCACCACCACACCCCACCTCTCTGGGATCTTTCTCTTCCCAGCCTGCAGGGCAGAGCCAGCGCCCCAAAGGGGTCCCAGGCCGGCCCATCCCAGGTTCTCTGCAGGCCCAGGGCACAACTAGGCCACTCAGCCGAGTCTCTTCTGAGTGCTGGGAGCCAAAGGATAGGGCGAGAGGGAGGGGCAGCCCAGTGTGATAGGGGCCACTATCGCTTAGCAACGGGCAGCCGGCCCAGGGCCTCGCTTACCTGGGGTCAAGTTTTATCTGAGTCCTGCCCGGTTCCATCGTCCGCTGTCTCTCGGGCAGGCAGGGTAGGCAGGTGGAGGCACAGGGGGGTGGCTCCCGCCGGGTTCTGCTGGCTGCTGCCTTTTCCAGAGGACCAGGCGGGGCAGGCGACTGACCGAGCTGTCCCCTCCGGCTCTCTCCCTCTTCAGGCCTCCCGAGCCAACCTGCTGTCTCCAGAGCTCAGCCTGGAGGAATTTGATCCTAGGGCGCCTGGCACTGGCTCCTCCCCACCCTCAGGCGTGGTCCCTTCGGCCAGTCTGGGATGAAGGCCCTGGACACCCCGGCCCGGCCCACCCCCGTCTGCATCCTCCTCCTCAGACCGAAGACGGGGCTCCTCCCGCCCGCGTCGTCGCTGGGGACAAAGTTCCCCTCCTCCCTGCACACAGAGCAGGACTCCCTGAGCGGGAGGCTGGGTCGAGGCCTGGCCGCAACTGCCGCGGGGGCTGCATCGCTGGGGAGGCCCTGCCCGACCGTGGGTGGGTGACAGGAACATCTGGGCGAACATCTGGGCAAACATCTGGGCCCAAAGTCGCAGCCAAGAGGAAGCCGCTCCTTTCAAAGGTGCACAGTGAGACCTCTGAATGGTTTGACAGATTTTTAGAAACTGCCGGTTCTGTGCTTACGAACTGTTTGATTGGCTGTTGTCCTGTCTTCCTTCTCCAAATCAATTTCAGCTGGGCCAGTGTCTCCTGCCCCCGAGGCTCCCAGCGAGGATCCTGGCACATACAAAGGGCTCCTTAGATTTTGGTTGTTTAGCCAATAGAGTAATAAAGTCACAGCAAGACAGGGTCTCACATGTACCCCAGGCTGACCACGAACTCAGAGATTCTCCTGCCTCTGCAGGTATTCCTCACCCAAGTGCCCATGTTCCGGCATGTGCCATAAGGCCCGGCTCACATCAGCCAGCCACATGCAGAGCCCCAGGTGTGACGGGAAGTGTTGTGCGCTCCTGATCCACCCCACAGCCACTCTCCTAAAGGACAGTCTGTCTTCATTCCCGTTTTACAGGGAAAGAAGCCAAGGGGGAGTTTAGGAAATCAGGTTAGAGGCCATAGGGTGTGGAGAGGGCCAGGCTCTGTGGAGGTTTGAGGACCTTTTTAAATTTTACTTATTTTCTTTTCTGTTTTTTGAGACAGGATCTCACTTTGTAGTATAAACTTGCCTTGAACTCAATATGTAGCCCAGGCTGCCCTTGAACTCACGGTTGTGCTCCTGCCTCAGCCTCCCGAGTGCTGGGATCACAGGTGTGTCCACCATGCTCAGCTTGGGGACCATTTCATTTTTTAAATTTATGTATATATATATGTTTTGGGGGTGGTTGGGAATCGAACTCAGGAGCTTGCACTTGCCAGGCAGGCACTTGTGCCACTGAGCTGTATCCCTGACCCCTGGGGACCATTTCAGGTGGGAGGAAAAGTTCCCTGGGAGGGTGGGGAGAGCAGGTTCTGGGAAGGCAGACACAGAAGAGGAAGCCCTGCTGACCTGGTGCCCAGGTCCCCGGCACCTCGGAAGAGTTCTCAAGGGGAGCAGAGTCCCCAGCTTTGCCCTTCTCCTGAAGCTCAGTTCTCGGGCAGGACAATGCGGTGACCCAGGAGTCTCAAGGGCCCAGCCACCCCCTGAGGTAGGGAGAGGAAGCAGGGCACTGACCTCAGCCCCACCCTGACCCAGGCACAGGCTGACTCAGCCTCCCCGAACATTCCCGGGTCATTCATCCTGCCTCACGAAAGGCCTTGAGCTCAAAAGCCTTGAACTTTAGACTTCCCTGGAGCAGATCGCAGGGTGCCTGGGACAGGCAAACTTCCTCAGGACAGGGGTGACAGCGGGAGAGTAGCCAGGGCCAGCGGTGCCAGCAGGGCCAGCAGCAGAGTCTGGGAGGCGTGGAGACAGTGTCCTTGGGTGGGCAGCTTCTGAGGGGCAGGAAGGGCACGGCTCTGTCCCTCCCGGGTCCCTAAGCAGCTGCCCTCTCTCCTGAGCAGCCCTCAGCTTCGCGCAGGGCCGCCCAAGTCCCCGCCTGCCAAGGTTGGCAGAGAGGACGGCTGGGTGGGGCCAGGGTCTTCTCTCCTCAGCTCTGGGCCCTCTCAGCCCAATATTGACTTTCAGAGCCAAAGTTCTGTTTCCCCCTCCTGTTTTTCTTGTGGGGGAAGCATAACGTTTCTCACAAAAGGTATAATAATATCATAGGATATTATTACATCCATCTTGGCTTTTTCTGAAAAACAGTCTTTTCTGAGAAATCAAAAACAGGGTTTGTTCAGTTTCCCACAAGACCCCTCAGCTATTGGATACATCTCTCTCTTTTATTAAATTTTTTTTTTTTTTAGGGGCTGGGGATTTAGCTCAGCAGCACAGTGCCTGCCTGGCAAGCGCAAGGTCATAAGTTCGATTCCTGGTACTGGGGAAAAAAAAAAATTTTTTTTTTCTTTTTTTAAGGCAGTCTTGCTATTACGTAGTTTAGGTTGGCCATAAACGCACTACTTACCCCAGGCTGGTCTCAGATTCGAAGCATTTCTCCTGCCTCGGTCTCTCCAGTGCTGGAATCCCGGCAATGTATAGGTTAGGCTGGTCTTGAACTTGCAGTGATCCTCCTGCCTCAGCCTCCTGAGTGTTGGGATTATAAGTGTGCATCACTGTACCCAGCTTGATTGGTATATTTTTAAATGACTAAGTGGGGAATTTTATCTCAGTAAGAACAGTTTTAAAAGAGAAAACAAGCTGGCCATGGTGGCAAAGGGGTTTCACCTGACATCAGCTAAATGTATAAATAAACGCGCTGTGGTGGCTGAGCAGTTCCTTTCCTCCCACCCGGAGAGCTCTGTCTGACTCAGCTTTCAGTGTATAGTTTCTGTCTGTTCTTCATCCTCTCGCCGTCCTCCCCCACCTCCCCAACATCGAGAGCTGCACTGGACGCAGCAACCACCCACGTTTTTATTGGTACATTTTAGATGTACCTAATGGTCACATTCATCATAGGCAATCTGCACCTGTACATGACATATCTTGCTGCTTCCTTCTTTCCCATTCCCCTCCCGCCTCCTTTTAACCGCTCTTCCTCTCCTTTTTTACAGGAGCTTTGTTTCCATTTTTTCCTTTTTCTTTGTTGTTGTTGTTTTGGAGACAAGTTCTTGCTGTGCAGTTCAGGGTGACTTTGAATTCACTATGTAGCCCAGGCTGGCCTCGAACTCTTGGTGACCCTCCTGCCTCAGCCTCCCAAGTACTGGGATTACAGGTGTGCGCCACCACACCCAGCCATTTTTTCCTTCTATTCTCTTTTTTCTCTTGTCGCTTCCTTCCTTTCCTTCTGCTCCCTCCCTTACTCCCTTTCTCATTTGAACATTTTCTTCCCATTTCCCAATATCTATTATAAATTTTGGCCTTTATTTTTAGTTTCTCATACCAGAGAAATAATGCAGTATTTAAACATGTGTGTCTGATTTATTTCACTTGAGTATGATCTCAAGGTGCATCCATTTAGCCAGCAAGGTCTCAAGTTCATCCTTCTTTATGGCAGGGTAGTACTTCATTGTATACAAAAAGCCACATCTTCATCAATGGGTTGGTGGGCATTTGGGCTGTTTCCAAGATTTGGCTATTACAAACTGTGCTCCTATAAACATGGCTGTGCATATATCACTGTGATATGATGCTTTCAATTCTTTCGGGGAGATACCAGGGAGGGGAATAGCTGGGTCGAGTGGAACCTCTAATCCTAGTTTTTTGAGGAGTCTCCACACTGATTTCCACAATGGTTGCACCAGTCTACACTCCCACCAACAGTGGAGAAGGGTTACTTTTTCCCACAGCCCCACCAACATTTATTCTTCTTGATTGATTTCATGATAACATGCTTTCCAGGTGAGATGGAATCTCAGTGTTTTAATTTACATCTCTCAAATAACCAGTGATGCTGAACATTTTTCCATATATTTATTTACCATCTCTACTTCCTCATCTGAGAAGTGTCTATTCATTTCAGATGCCCATTTTTAGATTGAGTGTTTTAAACTGGGGTGGGGGGTCTGGTATTTTGGAGGTCTTTATACATTTTAGATAGTAGTGGCCATGGTGCACAGACCTGTAATCCCAGCACTCAGGAGGCTGAGGCAGGAAGATCACCACAAGTTCCAGGCCAGCCTGGGCTACATAGTAAGTTTAAGGCTAGCTTGGACTACCTAGCCATAACCTGCCTCAAAGAAAAAAGATAGAAAGAAAAAAAGAAAGAAAGAGTGAAAGACTCAGATAGTAGTCCTTTGTCTGAGGAACAGCTAGCAAAAACGTTTTCAGTGTCTTTTCACTCTGTTGGTGGTTTCTCTTGCTGTCCAAAAGCTTTTCAGTAATATCAAATCCAAGTTGTTGATTCTTTGTGATATTTCCTGTGCAATCAAAGTTCTGTTCAGAAAGTCTTTGCCTACCCTAACATCTTCAAGAGTTCTACCTATTCTATCTTCCAGCAGATTTAGTGTTCATGTTTTAATATTTAGATCTTTGATCCACTTCAATTTTAGTTTAGTGCATGGTTGAAGATACAGGTCTAGTTTTAGTCTGTGGCATGTGGAAAGCCAGTTTCCCCAGCACCATTTATTAAAGAGGCTATCTTTCTTCCAGTGAAGGTGTTTGGCTCTTTTGTCAAAGAAAAAGGGGCTGAGTGTGTTTGGAATTGTGTCTGCATCTTCCGATCTGTTCCATTGATCCTTGGCTTGTTTTTTGGCCAGTTTCATGCTGTTTTTATCACAGTAGCTTTGTAGTATAATTTCATGTCAGGGATGCCCCCTGCCTTGCCTTTGTTGCTCAGAATTGCCTTTGCTATTCTAGGTCTCTTCTGGTTCCAAATAAATTTTAGGATTGCTTTCTCTAATTTTGTGAGATATGCTATTGGTATTTTGACTGGGAATGCATTAAATCTGTATATCAGTTTTGGAAGTATGGCCATTTTCACTATATTGGTTCTTCTTACTCGGGAGCAAAGGATATCTTTCCATTTTCTGATATCCTCTTCCACCTTCCTCTTCAGCATACTGTAGTTTTCAATGCAAAGGTCTTTTACTTCCTGCATTAGATTGGTTCCTAGGAATTTCATTGTTTTGGAGGCTATTGTGTCAGGCAAATGTGATAACTACACTATGGAAGTCAATGGATGCTATTGTGAAAGGTGTGGTTTCACTAATTTCTCTCTCAGTGAGTTTGTTATTTGTGTACAGGAAACCTATTGATTTTGAGTGTTTTTCTTCTTTTTTTGGTACTGGAAATTGAACGCAAGACCTTGCGCTTGCTGGGGATTTAGCTCAGCGGCACAACACCTGCCTGGCAAGTGCAAGGTCGTGGGTTCGATTCCCGGTACTGGAAACAAACAAACAAACAAACAAACAAAGACCTTGCGCTTGCCAGGCAGGCGCTTATGCCACCGAGCTATATCCCCGGCCCTGATTTTGAGTGTTGACTTTGTGTGCAGCTATGCTACTGAATTTGGTTAAATCTACAAGTCTTTTGGTGGAGTTTTTAGGGTCTTCTATGTAGAGTACCATGTCATCTGCAAATAATGACACTTAACTTCTTTCTCTCCTATCTTTATTCCATTTATTGCTTTCTCTTGTCTAATTGTCCTGGCTAATGTTTGCAGAACTATATTGAATAAGAGTGGTGGAGCTGGGCGTAGTAGTGCACACCTGTAATCCCAGCACTTGGGAGGCTGAAGCAGGAGAATCGTTGTGAGTACGAGACCAGCCTGGGCTACAAAGTGAGCTCAATGCTGGCCTGATCTGCATAGTGAGACCCTGTCTCAAAAAGACAAAAAAAAATAAATAAATAAAAATAAAAAATAAAAAATAGAATAAGAGTGGTGGCAGTGGACATTCTTATCTTGTTCCTGATTTTAGAATGAAAGCTTTCAAAAAATAAAAATAAAAAAAGAAAGCTTTCAGTTTTTGTCCATTTAGTATGCTATTGGCTACCGATTTGTCATAGAGGGCTTTTATCAGATTGAGATAAAGATCATATATTCTGATTATCTGTATGGTTTTTATCGTGAGTGGGTGTTGGACTTTGTCAGTTGCTTTTTCTGCATCTATTGAGATGATCATGGGCTCCAATCCTGTGATTTTTGTTCTTGGCTCTGTTAATATGGTATATTACATTTATTGATTTACATATGTTGACCCATCCCTGCATCCCTGGGATGAATTCTACTTGGTCATGGTGTATAATTGTCTTGATGATTTGCTGCATTCTATTTGCCAGTATCTTACTGAGGACTTTGTGTTTATGTTCATTAGGGAGACTGGCCTATAATTCTCTTTTTTGGTTGGATCCTTCTCTTGTTTTGGTATCAGGGTTATGCTTGCTTCCAGGAATGAATTTGGGAGTGTTGATTCCTTTTCAATTTCACGAAGTATTCGAGAAGTAGCAATATTAGGTCTTCTCTAAATTTCTTGTAGAATTCAGCAGTGAGTCAGTCAGGGTCTGGGCTTTTTAATTACATCTCCAGTTCATTAGCTTTCACTGGTTTATTTAGAATTTTTATATCTTCTTGATTCAGCTTTCATAATTCATGTGTGTCTAAGAATCTGTTTCTCCTGTGTTTTCCATCTTATTAGAATATAAGTTCTTGAGGTAGGAGTAGATGATCTTGTGGATTTCTGCAGAATCTGTTGTGATTTCACCCTCTTCATTCCTAATTGCATAGATTTGAGTCTTTTGTTGATAAGGTTGGCAAAGAGTTTGTCAATTTTATTTAATCTTACAAAGAACCAACTCTTTGTTTCCTTAGTCTCCATTACATTAGTTTCTGCTATGATCTTTATAATTTCTTCCCTCACATGAGATTTTGGTTTGACTTGCTCTTCTTTTTCTGAAGGGCTGAGGTTCACTATTAGTTTATTTGAGCTTGCTCTGCCTTTTTTTTTTTTTTGAAACCGTGTCTTACTGCATCATTTAGGCTGGTCTTGAATTCGCTATGGAGTCCAGACTGGCCTCAAACTTGCAGCAATCCTCCTACCTCAGACTCCCAAGTGCTAAAATTATAGGCATGTGCCACCATGCACAGCTCACTCTATTTTTCTTTCTTTCTTTCTTTCTTTCTTTCTTTCTTTCTTTCTTTGTTTGTTTTTGGTACTGGGAATCAAACTCACGACTTGCGCTTGCCAGGGAGGCACTTATGCTGCTGAGCTGTATCCCCGGCCCCTCACTCTGTTTTTCTGATATGGGAATTTACCACTATAAATTTCCCTCATAGGACTGCTTTCATTGTGTCCCATAGGTTCTGGGATGTTGAATTAGCATTACTGTTTAATTGTAGAAACTAATTTCTTCTTTAATTTCATCTGTGACCTACTGGTTTTTCAGGAGGGTGTTTTTTAATTTCCATGCATTTATAAAGTTTTTGTGATTTCTTTTGCCATTGATTTCCAATTTTATTGCACTATGATCTAATTATATGCATGATTCATTTGCATTTACTTAAGCATGTTTTATGAGCTAGCATGTGGTCTGTTTTGTCCTTTTGAGACAGGATTTCGCTATGAGGTTCAGGTTGGCCTCTAGCTCACAGCAATTCTCCTGCCTCAGCCTTCTGAGTGCTAGGATTATTAGCATGTGCCACCATCCCTAGCAGTGTGGCCCATTTTGGAGAACGTCTATGGGTAACTGAAAAGAATGTGTATTCTGATGTTCTGGGGTAGAACATTCTGTAAACAACTACTCAATCCAATCCATTTGTTCAAAAGTTTGGTTCAATTCTGATATTTCATTGTAGATTTTTTTTCAAGTTGATCTGTCTATTTGTGACAGTGGGATATTGAGCTCCCTGATTATAATTGTGTAGTGTTTATTTGATTTTTCATATCCATTAATATTTGTTTTAGCTGGGTGTCGTGGCACACACCTATAATCCCAGCACTTGAGAGGCTGAGGCAGGAGGATTGCTGTAGGCAGGCCAGACTGGGCTACAAGTGAGTTCAAAGCCTTCCTGAACTGCATAGTGAAACCCTGTCTCAAAAAAATTTTTGTTTTGTTTTATATAGATAGGTGTGCTAGTATTTGGTGCATATAATTTATCACTGTTATCTCTTCCTCCTGGATAATTCCCTTTACAAAGATATAGTGACCTTCTTTGTCTCTCTTAATCAGTCTTGGTTTGAAGTTCACTTTGTGAACTTTCTGGGTTCCTGTCACATGGAGTGCTGTTTTCCATCTTTTTATTTAAGTCTATGAATTTTTTTTTGAATTAAATGTGTTTCTTATATGCAGCATATTGTGAATCTTGCTTCTTGATCTATTCTGCCAGTCTATTTCTTTTGAGTGGTAAATTGAGACCATTTACATTGATCACTATAACTGATATGTATTGATTTATTTTTGTCATGTTATTTTCCTATTGTTGGTCCCCCCATTTAAATACTTGCCTTGCCTGGTGGATTCATTCTATTGGGGCTCGTGGCATTGTAGACTTTGTTATCTCTTTCTAGAATGTCCTTTAGAACATTTTGGAGTGCTAGTTTGATGGTCATGAATTTCCTCAGATGTTGTTGTCATGGAAGTATCTTATTTCTCATCAATTTTTTTTTTGTCTTTTTGAGTTGGGGTTTCACTATGCAGTTCAGGCTGACCTCAGTCTCTCAGTGATCCTCCCAATTCAGCCTCCTGAGTGCTGGGGTTATAGGCATATGCCACCATGCCTGGTCCTTCTACATCAATTTTAAAAGATAGTTTTGCATGGTATATCAATCTGGGCTGGGGGTGTTTTTTTTGTGGAGGGGTTTGAAATACTTCACTCCAAACTCTCCTTGACTTGAGGGCTTGTATTGAGAAGTCTGTTGTGATTCTGATAGACTATTCTTTATAGGTGATTTGTTTCTTTTCTCTCACAACTTTTAATATTCTGTTCTTCTGTTGAATTTCTGCAATCTTGACTAGTATATGCCTTGAAGTAGATTTTTTTTTTTTTGCATCATGGCTAACTGGAGTTGTATATGCCTCACTTATGTATATGTCAATTTTTGTTTGAGATGGTCTCACTACATAGTTCAGGCTAGCCTTGAACTCCCTATGTAGCCCAGGCTGATCTCAAACTAGTGGTGATCCTTTTGCTTCAGCCTCCTGAGTGCTTGGATTATAGGTGTGTGCCACCATGCCCAGCCTGTATGTCAATTTTTTCCCTGCTTGGGAAGTTTCTTGCCATTACTTCTGTGAATAGGTTTTTTATGTCATTTGTTCTATCTGCTTTTTTATTGATGCCAATCAATCTTGTGTTATTCTTCTTTGCATCATCTGGCAACTGTTGAATTGATTTCTTGCACTCCCTTGCTATTTTTTTGGTACCGGGAATCAAACTCAGGACCTTGCGCTTGCCAGGCAGGCGCGGTGCCGCTGAGCTATCTCCCTGGCCCTCCCTTGCTATTTTTAAGCAGTCTTTCTTTTCATGATCGCTAACCACAATCCTGTCTTCTGTATTATATTCTGTCCTCACATTGGCTCATTCTGCTGTGTATACTTTCAATGGAACTTTTAATCTCCTGGATATCCGTTTGAATCTGTTTCATGGATTGCATTTCTTTCCTATGTTGGGAGTTCATGGTTTACATCGTTTTCCTAAGTTCCTCATTTTATCTGTGTCTACTCCAGAGTCACTAACCATGTCTTTCATTATTGTCACCATCTCGGTAGTTATCTGAGAAATAGTTTCTGATTTGAATGTTTTCTAGAGTCTCATTCATGTGCTTTGTTAGTTTTGCTGTTGCCACTTTGGAAAGTGCAGGTGGGTGGCTTTCAAACTATTCCATCTCACTGCCCCTTGGGTTTGCTTTTGGTGAGTCTGGAGTTGCATCTTGCTTATGTGTCTTCTCATTTCCTTTTCCTTTCTTTCCATCTCTCTCTCTCTCTCTCTCTCTTTCTTTCTTCACTTTAGTTTAATTCCCAGGTTGGTGCCTGTAAATTGCTTATGGCATATAGCTTTATTGCTAGTACTTAGAACTCTTAGGAAATCACTACTTCTCAGAGATGTCTTCCAGGTATAGCTGGCTTTTGATTTTTGAGTCTGTTGCAAGGTTCTACCTCTTCAGTTTATTGGGGATGAGAAGTTGCTGCTTATTTGGCCTACCCCTTGGTACTTTGGCACTGGCCTATAGTATTGTTAGTTGACCCTTAGGCAATCTCAGTCTTGGTATACCAGGAAAAACAACTGGTTAGAACAGTTATGTCACCTTGGCTAATGTAGTATATATAATCAGCAATGACAATAGCATCAAATAGCCTAGAAGATGACAAACTGTGGTAATTATTAATTTGCCACCTTTAACCATATAAAGTATATTTGTGGTTATATAACAAAATCTAAAACAAACCAGAAAATTTTATATAGTAAATATGCTCTCAATATGACAATTTTACCCTCAGGAGAGAAAATTTAAAAGAGGTTGGGGGAAAGGGGCTGGGGATTTAGTTCAGTGGCACAGCGCTTGCCTAGCAAGTGTGAGGTCATTAGTTTGGTTCTCACTACTGGAAAAAAACAAACAAACAAAAAAAAGAGGTTGTGGGGGAAAATAGAGAAATAGAAGATGAGATTAAAAGCAAGACTAAAGCTCAAAGAAAGATTACATGAACTTTGGGATACTGGTGAAGAGGACGAGAAAGACAGAAGGAAGAAATAAAAACCAGAACAACAGCAATAACAAAAAACTAGAAAGAGTGTTCACTCATATAAAAACAATAAACAATCAATATAAAAAAAACAAATTCAAAAACAAAAGAAGAAAAGAAGAAAAAAGGAGAAAAATGTCCACTTCAGGGAGTGTCTTGGCTATTACTGGTAGGCAGCGTGGGCAGACAGAACCCAGATCCATGTTGATTAATCCCAGAAAGCCAGCTGTAGCTTTATGGCAGGTTAGTGGATAATCCCAGCAAGCCTGCACCTTTAGTTCCACTGAAGTTCAGGCTGGTTTCTGGCTGTGAGGCTGGAACTCAGTTTGTCCAGCCTGCAACACTCCATGTGCCTCCTGCTGGCTTCAACTCAGCTCCAGCACATGGACCCCTGGGGGACAAACACAGCTGAGCCATGTCAGTCTCCAGTGTAGCGGTGGTCTCCAGCACTCCCTGGGGGTGGGGAAGGTATTGATACCGGAAGTCACCCACTCCTCAGTCTCTGTGACCTCACACTGAGGCTTCTTCCCTTCTGTTCTAGGCTATGGCTTCTGAGGCTGCTGTCACTGTGGAACTCTGAAAGCCATGAGAGGAGGAGGAGGAGCCTGGTGCCTTTGATTTTCCTGGGTGGCACAGGAGGACTAGCTGTGCCTAGCTGGGCAGATCTCAAAGGATGCCATGTCCCATACGAAAGGCCTCCAGTCCCCACCTCTCACCCCAGTTTCCTGGTTCCTCCCAAGCCTGTTCCCTGCCTTCAACGTAGTCCTGCTGGTCACTTTCAGTGGTCTCTTCTTCGCATTCCCGTGAGTCTCCTGAGCAAGCTGTCCGATTTCCCTCAAAGAGACAACAAGGAACGTAGATAGCCAGAGGGAAGAGGCAGAGTGGAGAGGGGCAA
The DNA here is from genome assembly GCF_000276665.1 of Chinchilla lanigera. Lineage (NCBI taxonomy): Eukaryota > Metazoa > Chordata > Mammalia > Rodentia > Chinchillidae > Chinchilla > Chinchilla lanigera. The sequence goes on along the minus strand of NW_004955420.1, from coordinate 12,442,032 downwards.
AGGTCAGGGAAAGAGGATATGCTGGCGGAAGTCTAGAGGGCTGGGGCGTCTGGCAGCTGCAGGTGGTTGCTAACGCTGGTGACATCTGGTGGCACCCTGGGGTCTGTCCCCAGTGTGTGTGGAGATTTAGAGCTGGCTTGAGGGTCTGCAACCAGACCCAGGCAAGACAGGCCTGGGGCAGGAGGCAGAGCTCTGGGTCAGCCCGGCTCCACACTGAGGCTGGTCTGGTCTCAGTTGCAGGTGGCTGGCTCAGAGCGGGGGATGGGTCGTTCCGGCAGTCACAGGCCCCCTCTTCGTCCTCACCTTCTTCAGTCTCATCTCCCTCAACTTCTCAGACCCTGGCACCTTACATCAAGGTGAGGCCTCAGGCCCCTAAGAGGGCGGAGGTGGCACCCCAAGGGCTGCGGGCCGCAGGGGTAACGTCTAAAGTGGTCCCCCCACCTCCAGCCCCAGGACCCCTCCTCCCATGCTGTGGGGCGGTCCCCAGGCAGCAGACTGACGAAGGGGTCTCTCTCCAAGCCAGGCTCCCTAGAGGACCCCATGATGGTCCATGTGGTGTGGGTGAACCGCAGGGCCTTCCGCCTGCGGTGGTGCCCAAGGTGCTGCTTTCACCGCCCCCCTCGGACCCACCACTGCCCCTGGTGCAACATCTGTGTGGAGGTGAGCACCCCTTGCCTGCCCACCTGCTGGCCCCTCACCCACATCTGGCCAGGAGCTCCACATCAGGCGTGGCGTCTTCTGGGACTGCCAAAGGCCAAGGGTGGCAGGGACTCTCAGCCCTTGGCCTCTGGCCTGCGCCTGCCTAGGAGGCCTGCACCTGCCCAGGAGGCCTGCACCTGCCCAGGAGGCCTGCACCTGCCCAGGAGGCCTGCACAGGTGTCCACAAGCACGAGGCGTCCACATCTGCACCCCATGTCCTAACGATGCTCCAACAACAGCAATGCCTGCACCAGGGCTTTTGTGACTCAGTTTCTCCCCGGGTGGGAGCCAGTGCCTGGGGTGCACAGCAGGTGGCCTAGCAGGAGGCTGGGGGAGCTTAGGGCTTAGGGCCAGGTCCTCACAGCCTGCCCCACGGCCTGCTGCCCAGGACTTTGACCACCACTGCAAGTGGGTCAATAACTGTGTCGGTCACCGCAACTTCCGCGCCTTCCTGCTGCTCGTCGTGTCCCTGTGCCTCTACTCCAGCACCGTGCTGGCCGCCTCCCTGGTGTTCCTGGTGCGCAACAGCCACCTGCCCTTCAACCTGGACAAGGCCATGGCGTATCCTCACTGGCCCAGGGCCCACCTGGTGCATGGTGGGAGGGCCTGTGAGGGGCGGGTGTCAGGGGCAGGGCGAAGGGAGAAGCTGCTCGGGCCCAGTGTAAGCTGGTGAAGATGGGGGAGGTCAGGGAGACAGACGGGACAGGAGGGAGTAGGTCACAGGCGGGGTAAGGAGGCCAGGAAATGGACAGATGAGGTGACAGCATGGTGGGAGGTTCAGCATAGGTGATTAGAACTAATAATGGAGCGTGGGGAGTGGTGTGGTGGGGTTGGATGGGGCAGGGCTAGGGTGGAGTTGTGGAGGGAAGGGGTGAGCCTGGGTGGCACTGGACAGGGCTACAATTGGGTGGGCATGGCTGCAGTAGAACAGCGGCAAGTCTTGGTCAATGGGTATGGCTAGAGGTGGAATTAGTTTGGGGCTGGGGTGAGACTTGGCTTGGCGGGCATAGCTGGGATGGTGGTCTGGGGCAGGAAGGTGGAGGAGTTACGGTTAGTGGATGGGGCTCTGGTAGAGCTGGGGAGGGGCTAGGATTGAGTGGGCTGGGATTCAACTGGACAGGGCAGGACTATGGTTGGGTGGGCGGGGCCGTGGAGGGTGACCGTGTTCTTGGGCTCCTTAGCAGCTCCCTCAAAGCCTGGTGGTGGTGATCCCCTCCGCTGGCTTTCTAGTGCCGCTCTTGGTGCTGCTGGTGAGCCAGGTCCTCTCGGTGAGCACAGCTGAGCACTCCTACGAAGGCCAGGTACGTGGAGCAGATGGCGTGGCACCTCCCCTCCCAGGTTGCTGTCCCATCGGGGCGTGATGTGAAAGCCAGGTGAGGGGTGGCAGGAAGGGGGGCAGGAATGGAGTCACCCTTGAGTGGGCCAGGTTAGAAAAGCCCAGAGGTCAGGAGTGGGCTTTAGCCTTGATTTGGGGGAACCTGGGGGCCAGGGTAGAATTTCCTAAAAGGTGGAAACACCAAAATGACACCCAGGATTTGGAGGCCGATTTATTTACATGCACAGGAACTGACTGGGATCACTCTGGTGGTCTGAGGCTTGTATGGGATAAGCAAGCAGGAAGTACAGAGGCAGAATGGCTTGTCAGTGGGGATTAGTTTATACAGTGTGCATCACAGTGACCAGCTGCTTCTAAGAGACAGAAGCAGCTGGATCTGGAAAAAGGACTATTACCTGGACAACTAAGAAATTGAAGTATACTGGCTGGGGGGGCATTTTCTATTATATTTCCCCTCTTTTAGTTTCCCTGGCAAATCTTGGCTGGGCATATGCATGTGATCTTCTGATACAAGGCCCAACTAGAAGCAATCGATGATCCTAGAAAGGGCCCTAGCAAAGCTTCCCAAGATTTTCTTATTACAGCCTTTCCCCCAAGTTGTTTTTAGGAAGAAACACAATTTAGGCCTGTCTGTTCTGTAACATTACTCTGGCAAGGGAGTGAGGGAGTATATCTGATCTAGGAGAGTATCCATTGTGCCTTGGATGCTCATCAAATCTTGGTCAAGTGTTCTATTCTCTTGGGGCAATTATCCATAGAGTTTAAGGCAAAAAGCACAGCTAGTAGGGGAAGAGGAAGCAAGGAATGGAGTAAGCAGCCTGAAAAGACACAAAAATCCAGGGGAATAGGTGTGGGGCAATCCTGTGAACAATGGCCTCAGGCTTCAGCTGTGTGTGAACTGTCAGCATCCAGAGCAAGCAGGGCAGGGCTTTGAGTGAGCCTCAGAGGAGCTGTCCAGGTAAAATTTCAGCAGTTCTAAGGCTGGATTTCTGAAACTTGTAGAGGTAGTTAATATGTACCTGGGTTATATATGTGTGCAGGAATACCTACAGATATAATTGGTCTTTTAACTGGTTACAAGCTGTTTGTAGTTTTCATTTAATCTAGTTTTTGAGTCACCTCTGCTACAAATGCAGGATTGTTGTCACTGCTGATGTTCAAAGGTAGGTCATATCTAGAGATGATTTTTTTACAGCAAGACCCTACAAACTTTTATTGTCTTCTCAGTACAGATAGGGAAGGGGAGGTCGGGCCGGTGACACAGATGCTGAACCATGAGCTGCAGGGGTACGGGTGCCAGTGCAGCAGCTTGAGCTTGCACAATAGATGGTGGGGGCAGGTCTGGTGGTAGGGGTTGGTGTTTCAGTCAGTCAGATCTCCAGAGGGGGCTTAGGCCTCTGGACTGGATTATTTTGTGTTGGTGGCAGGTTTCCAAACAGCAGCAGGAAGCAATTTGCTGTGCAAGTTATCCCTGTAGCAGAGTTTTGGCCAAGATAGTTTTGTCCAAGGTGACCACAGCATATCTAGCCTGTCAGACTTCATTCCTAACAGAGCTACTTCCATCTGTAAGTAGGGTGTACTCAGCATCTGTCAGGGAGTCCATTGTTTGGAAGAGTTCGTCCCAGTGTAGCATGTTGCACCTGGACAATTAAAGTCTTGGTCAAAGGTGAGCTTTTCAGCTTTCTTGATCAGAAGGACAGTGGCTGTCAGAGTGTGGAGGAAAAGCGGGGAGGCAGCTCTTAGTGACAGGATCTAAGTATTTGCACAGGTTGGCCACTCAGCACTCCCAGGGGCTGAGACAATCTGAGTAAGCATCATTGTTTTTGTGAAATCAAGGACCCAGACTCTATAGTAGCCAACAGCTCTAAGAAATTTGTGAAAATTTTTTTTGTAACCAGTTTCTGCCAGATATTATAGCAGAGCTTTTGTGTCTTTTCAGCAGGCTGCTTGAGGGTCATTCATCAGAAGTGTCTTTTCAAATAAGAAACAAGGTTTTGAAACTCTAGGAGATTGAGTCCAGGTCAGTTGGCTTTTGAGTCCAGACTGGAGGTCTTTGTGAAGAGGGACCGGCTGACAGGAACCAACCAAAGGCAGAAGGCATTCTTTAGGTCCAGGCAGCTGTACCAGCAGGCTGTGGGTGGGAGAAGACTGAGGCAACACGTACAGAGGGCAATCGTGGCAGCATTGGCAGCTTGGAGATCTCGAACTCGCTTTACAGGCAGAAGAGCTGTATTTCAGCAGTTTTGACAGTCTATAAACATTTTGCAGTTTTGAAGCCTCAGTTTTTTTTCTTTCTCAAGGACCATGAAGGAGCTAGAAGGGACAGAGAACTGGCTGTCCGAGAGCCAAATCTGTTGTTAGGGCTTCCCCAAAAATAGCGTGGGAGAGTTCCTAAACCCTCGTGGCAATTAACAGTCTAAGAAGCATGTGTGGATTGGGAACCGCAGAAGGCAAGGTGATGATGGCTCCTTGTTCACAGCACGGAGATCTCACCCAAAATGATTAACAGTCTGTCAGGCTGTGTGGCTGGATGCCTGTTTGTACTTCTTGTGACATCTGACAGCAGTGGGGGTTGCAGTGAGGCAGCATGGTTGATGGCCAGGCCTGGAGGCCAGTCTTTAGTTTATGCCTCTGGGAGGAGAGTTTTCAGAACTTCAGGATTGCAATCACCTGTCTCAGGCTGAGGCAGGCATCACCTTCCTTTCAGGGAACAGTCAGAGTTGAAAATGCAGGGTTAAATGGGAGGGAGCTGATTAGCTTGGTGCAAAGGAGGCTATCGCTTCTATCTTGAAGAGGAGGTCTCTTCCCAGAAGCGGTAGTGGGGACTGCTTAGACAGGAATTCATGTTTGGTGAGATGTCCTCCCAGGCGGCAAGTTAGTGCCTCGCAGAAGGAGTGAGAGGCAAGAGTCCCAGTTGCCCCGATGATGGAACCATGGGCTCCCGGTGGCCCAGCTGAAGAAGGGAGTCCGGTCTGGCCTCGTCTGAGCCTGTCAGACAGATGAAAGGTTTGTTGTCTGATCCAGAATGAAGCTTTTGAGAGTTCTTTTCTTTTTATTTATTTTTCTAGTGTCCATAGTCCTTATAATTCATAACCAGAGGGTATGGTCGTCTATCAGACTGAATTTTCTTATAGACATCAGGTGCTTTTTTTAAAAATCAGGTTTCTGGGTAACAGCCGTTGACGGGCTTTTTGCCTCCCTTTTTGATGTTTTCGAGAAGCGCCTGATTGGGTTGTTTCTAGGGGAGGCGACCTTTGGAAAGGCCGCGGCAACTCATCCGTCAGGGTAGATGGTCCTATTTTCCCCAGTCAAAATGTGGAACTCAGAAAGAACCAGTGACAGTCATCTCAGGTGGGCACTGGATGACACCGTCTGACCAGCATAGGACCACCCGACGAGGGTGCTAAGGAGGGACTCTCGGGAATAATGGGCCTCTTGGTCCTTTTCTTTCTTTGAGATGCAGCGAGTGGTTTTTTTTTTTTTAATTATTTTTTTTTATTTTAAAGAATAAAAGAAGGATAACATAATAATAGGGGGGACTTAGCAAATTACAGACAAAATGGTAGGAAATTATCAATGGTTATCATTTTACATATTATTGTCTACAAAATAGTTTCTCAGGAAAACAAATAGACAATAGTGAGTTACAGACAAAAGAGGTAGGAGATTATCAAGAGTTGTTGTACTATACTTTGGTATCTTCAAAGTGGCTTCTAAAGAAAATAAATAGAGCTATACATGAGTGACCTATTGAAAAATCATTAACTCTTCTCAATGGTTGTTGTAGGAAACACATAATAATAAACATACATCCATTTATGAAATAGGATAGGAACATTACAAACTTTACACAGTTATGGATAGATTAGTAGGAAAATATCAATGGCTGCTGTAATACGTGGTGGTATCTTCAGAGTGGTTTCTCAGGAAGACAGAGATATGCAAGAGGGACCTATTAAGGAGTTACAGCCTAAGGGTTGTCAAAAATAGCATATTACCTCCTCACCAGTGACTCCTTTCACTGAGGTATGATGGCTGGAAGGAAGGCCAGGATTGTGCAGCGAGTGGTTTGGTTTCACTTTTAACTCCATTGTTGAGCGTCTTTTCATCTTCTTATTTGCCACCTGTATATCTTTGCCCAGTTATTAAAAATCTGGTTTGTTTTCATATAGAATTTTAGGAGTTCTTTATATATTCTGTTTTGTTGGAGTTTTTTGTTTTGTTTTGTTTTGTTTTGGTATGGGGCATTGAATTCTGAACCTTGTGCTTGCCAAGCAGGTGCTTATGCCACTGAGCTATATCCCTGGCCCTATATTCTGAATTCAGACATATTTTGCAAGAATTTTCTCAAAATATGTGACTTGTCATTTTATTGTCTTCACAGTGCATTCCAAGGAGCAGATGTTTTGGATGAAGCACAGTTTACCTTATTTTGTTTTTAGAATAGGCTCTTGTTGCGTAGTTCAGCCTTGAGCTCGGTGTGTAGCCAAAGCTGATCTTCTGCCTCAGCCTCCCTAGTCCTGGGGTTACAGTTGTGTGCCAATACACCTGGCCTATACCACCACTCTTGGGATCCATTTGCTCATTATTATTAAAAAAATACAATGCTTTTGTTCTGTTTTTGAACCAGGGTCTTACTATGCAGTTCAGGCTGGCCTTGAACTCACTATGTAGCCCAAAATAGCCTTGGAATTTCCTGTGATTTTCCTGCCTCAGCCTTCAGAATGCTGGGATGCCAGGTGGGCACCACCACATCTGGCAGAAAATACAATGGATTTTTGTACATTGGTCTATTTTTCTTTTTTTGTACCGGAAATCGAACTCAGGACCTTGCGCTTCCAGGCAGGCTCTTATGCCACTGAGCTATATCCCCGGCCCCTGTACATTGGTCTTGAATCTACTGTTTTGCTAGACTTGCTTATTAGTTCTAAAATATTTTTGTTGATTCGACATGAAAAATCATGGCGTCCGTAGATAAGATCTCATTTCTTCCTTTCTATCTGCATGACTTTCTTTTTTTTTCTTTCTTCCCTTCCGTTTCTTTTGATGTGTAGCCCAGGCTGGCCTTGAGCTCGCAGTGATCCTCTTGCCTTAGCCTCTTGTGTGCTGAGATTGTAGGCGTGCGCCACCATGCTCGGCTTTCATCTAAGCATTTTTCTATATTTCCTATACAGGCCACACTTTTCTATACTTCCTATGCATCTAACAAATACACATTTAGTCTCCTAAATCTAAAACTTCTGTGACTTTCATCAAGCTGTTTTAAGTACTTGGAGCCTCGAACAGGACCCGCTTTCTCTTCAGTGCTCTGACACCCAAGATGAGGTTGACTGTCCTCCAGCACAGTGGCTTGGGTCCTTTGCCAGCCACGGAGGACATCCGGAGCCACCTGGCCGGGCTGGTCCCTTGGGCGAGGGCGGTGTTGGAGGTCTGTCTTCCCGCTGGGCGTGGGCGTGGGCTGTTCGGGAGGGCAGAGGGGCTTCTCCGTGTGACTAGATATTTGTCAGCAAGGGCTCTTGAATCCAGGTCAGGCTGAGGCTGGGGAGCATGGGGGCTTGGGAGGGGATAGGCTGAAGAAGGGGACGCTGAGCCTCAGAATCCTGGGGAAGACTTCATCTTTACTGCCTTCAGCCCAGGTTTTCCCGGGCCATGAGCTCTTTGGGTAGGAAAGTGTGATTGGCCCCACACGCCCCTCCAGATAGTGAAATTCAGTGGAGGTGATTCATAGGGAAAATAAATCAGAGATTTGACTGGAATTCCAGGATGCAGGAGGCTGAGGCAAGAGGATCACTGCAAGTTTGAGGCCATAGCGAGTTCAAGTCCAACCTGAAGTACACAGTGAGACCTTGTCTCAAACAAAACAAAACAAGAGATGAGAGATGAGAAAACAGGTGGGATGGGGTGGGACTGTCGTTGGGGCAGTTGAGTAGCAGAAGGAAGATCGAGGAGGAGGTGGCAGAAGGAGGTGCGGATGCGCGTGGCCAGGAAGGACAGAGAGGGCGAGGAAGCCCCTGAGGGAGTGACGGGATGATAGGGCCCTCAGAGGGCTGGGGAGGTGGCTATGGTGCTACTGGGTGAGTCATTCAGGAGGCAGAGGCTGCAGTTCGAGTGCGGCTTCCCTGCCCTGGACTCTGGCTGCAGCCCTGGCTGAGGGTCCCTGGGTAGCCCACCCAGTCCTGCTGGTTCCAGCTTCGCATCCCCTCGGACTCCCCTCCAGTGCAGAGACCTTCAAGGATACAACCCCTTCAACCAGGGCTGTGCCAGGAACTGGTACCTGACACTCTGTGCACCGCTGGGACCCCGGTGAGTCTGCAAACCTGAGGCCCAAGAGCCTGGGGCTGGGGCGGCGGGGTCAGGGAAGATGAGCCCCCTCTCACCTCGGCTCCCAGGCCCTGCCCCTCACTCTTCTCTTCCTCTTGGGTTTCTCCAGGGCACTGGGGGAGCCCCCACCCTCTTGCCTGGGGAGCTCTGTGCCCCCGAAGCACAGAGGGCAGGGACCCTTGCACTGGCCTTTCCCCCCAGGTACATGTCTGACGCTGTCTGGCTGCAGAGACCCGTGGGGCCCGAGGGGGTGCCCACGCCAGCCCCGCGCCCACCGCCGTGCCCCTGCGCTCACTGTCACCTACCTCCCCCGGGGACCCCACCCCAGCCTCTGGGCCACTGCCCAGGAAAGGGGCCCCCGGGGGGCGGGGAGGCTGCCACTCTTCAGGAGGTGAGAAGAGGGGCAAGCTGAGAGAGGGAACCCTTGGAGTGGGGTGTCAGTGCTTGGGGGCCAGGAACGTGGAACTGGAGGGGCAGGGAAAGGGCATCATAGGCTTCCAGCACATGCCCCAGAGTCCTGGAGATAGCAAGAGGAAAGACTAAACCTCTTCCATGTTACCCTCTTGGAGGGCTGAGACAGCTTTGTGCTTTGAGGAGGATTCCTTTATTTAAAGGATTTTTTGGTCATACTGGGGTTGAACTCAGGGCTTTCTCACTGAGCTACATTCTCAGCCTTCTAAAATTTTTATTTATTTGAAACAAGGTCTCACTATGTACTTCAGGTTGGCCTTGAATTCACTATGTAGCCCAGGCTGGCCTCAGACTTGCAGCAATCTTCCTGCCTCAGCTTCCTGAGTGCTGAGATTACAGGCATGTGCCACCACGCCCAACTAGGAGATTCTTTGTGAAGTTTCATGAAACGTGAAACATGTAAAGGAGAGCATTAGGAGTTGGGGGCTGGGCATGGTGGCACACACCTGTAATCCCAGCACTCAGGAGGCTGAGGCAAGAGCATCACTATGAGTTGAATGCCAACTTGAGGTGCAAATCAAGGCCCTGTCTCAAAAAAAAAAAAAGGAGCCCCAGCCCTTGGACTGAGTCCTGCAGTGCCAGTCTCTCCTTTGCTCTGCTCGAAGGCAGGGGATTGGCTGTGCGCCGAGGGACACACATTCCCACTCTGTCTAGCTGCCCACTGGCCCTACATGGCCCCGGATGCAGGAGACCCCAGGACCAGCCTTGGCCTCCCGCGCCCGCTTCCATCCCCAGCAAGGCCAGGAGCATCTGCACCCACTCGTCACCACCTGAGCCCGTCGGAGTTTCAGTGCCCGCCTTGCCCTCTCCCTTGGCATGATGTGAGACCATCCTGCCTGCCATTAAATTAGTATCTTTCTCGGGTGTAAATGCCCTGCTGTGTGTCTGTCCTAGGCGTCAGGGACTGGAACAAAGTCCGGGGACCCCTGGAGACATGCGCTCCAGCCCCAGCACTGCCTGGCTCTGTGAACTCGGGCAAGATGCTTACCGTTTCTCCCATCAGTAAAATGGTTCAGCAGTGCCAGGTGTGGGAGCGCATGCTTGTTATCCCAGCACCTGGGAGGCTGAGGCAGGAGGATCACCTAGTTCAAGGCCAGCCTGGGCTTCCTAGTAGGTATCAACACCTGGGAAGAATCCAGCCCTGGCTCTGCAGCACCCCTGTCTGGCTGCAGGGGGCGCCAGCAGCCTGGGAACTGGCGCTTGGCCCTCCTGTCATCCTGGAGACCTGGTGTGGGCTCTCAGACAGTCCAGCCCTGCGTCCCCCCCCGCCCCCCCGTCCCTGTCTCACCCTGACCCCTGCTCCCACTGGGCGACAGGTGCTGCCCTGGTCCTGTCCCTAGGTTGGGCCCAGGCCCTGGGAATCTGCAGGCTTCTGGGGATGGGGTGGGCACACCCCAAACTGTGGCTCTGCCGGTGGCGCAGTGTGCCCGTGGGATTGGGAACAATGTCACCGCGTAGGGCCGGCACATAGTGAATGCGGCGTGGCTCGTGATGGTGTGGGCTGTGATTACTTTCTCCTGTGCGCAGCCGGCTGCCGTTTTGGAACTGTGGGGCCTCATACTACGGGCCCAGAGTCTCAGCAGGGGTCTGGATGCTTACCCAGGGCCGCACGTCATTGCTCCCTGCCACCCTGTGTCCGGTGGGCCCACGGCAGAGGGGAGAATGTCTGTGTGTGCCTGTGTGGTCTCTGACGCAGCTCTGCGCAGCAGGGAGAGAAGCCCCCAGGGTCCCTGCCTTGGTAGCCTGGGCCTGGCTCACAGGGCACCGAGGGTGTCGGGCCAGTCTCTGTCTCTGGCCCTGCTGGTGTCACTGGCTGCCTGGGCACTCAGGACAGCGCTGGATGGCTCCTTCAGGTCCTCAGCCAGTTGGGGTCTTCTCCCATGATGCCGTGGGCCCCGGCTTTCCCGTGGGCCAGCACATGACCTTAGGCTCTCGAACGGCTGTGACCCCTCAGAAGGCAGTGACTTCCTGCTCTGGTGTGAGGAGTCGGGGGCCCCTGCTCCCTCCCAGCACAGGGATTTTAGGGTTTCTTTGGGACAGACTGCCTCAGGCCGCAGCCCATACTCTTCGGACACCCTGCCCCACCACCCTGGGCCCTAGGTACCCTTCTGCCTCTTTCCCGCAGGCCTGGAGCTGCAGTTAAAGCCGGCGCCCCCTCCCCACTGCTGCAAACCTGCTTTGGATTTCAGCTGCGCCCCACCCAGGCCTTGAGCTTTGGATAAGACAGGACTGTTATCAGGGAGTCAAGGGGCCTGTCCTCCTTGCCTGGCCCTGGGCCAGGGCCACAGGGTGACCGCAGCCTGCAGAGCTGCCAGTGCCCAGGCAACCCCCCCACAACCCCTCCATCAGCTCTTAAGCGGGGTGGGGACCCAGGAGCAGCCTCCCTCCCCTCCAGGGGCCTCTTCCAGGTCAGTGATGTGGGGAGAGCTAGCGTGCTATGGAGAAATCGCTTTCCTCCCTCCTTCCCAGGAGGCATGGGGCCCCGATATGTACTTTATTGTTTATTGATTTATTGTTATTTGAGACAGCATCTCGCTATGTAGCCCAGGCTGGCCTTGAACTCACGGCAGTCCTTCTGTGTCAGCCTCCCAAGTGCTGGGGTTACAGGCATGTGCCACCATGCCCAGCAGTTATTTACTTTTTACATATTTATATTTATTTTCTGAGACAGGGTCTCACTGTGTAGTTCAGGGTAGCCTTGAACTCACTATGTAGCCCAGGCTGGCCTTGAACTCACGGCAGTCCTTCTGTGTCAGCCTCCCAAGTGCTGGGGTTACAGGCATGTGCCACCATGCCCAGCAGTTATTTACTTTTTACATATTTATATTTATTTTCTGAGACAGTGTCTTACTATGTAATTCAGGCTGGCCTTAAATTCCACGGTGATGCTCCTGCCTCAGCCTCTCAGGTGCTGGGATGACAGGTGTGAGGGAAAGGACTTGGGCCTCCCATCCCTCGGCCCCACCCCAGGCTCATGGATGGGCCCAGTGGCTGTCTGATTCCCAGGCGGCCGCTGCCGCCACTGGGTGGAGGGCAGGCGGGGCAGTGACCACCGGCTGGGTACATCTGGGCCCAGGTCTGAGCGTGATAAGCCTGCTGAGCTCAGCCACTATTGCCCTGCACCTACCTGATAACGGGTCCTGCCGCCTGCTGGGCGCGCCCTGCTCTGCCCTGGCGACCCCACCCGAGGGGGCCCTGTGGTTGCTGAGGGTGGGGTGGACGGGCCGAGGCAGCTTTGGTTCCCTGCACACCAGGAGTCTCCATCTGTGCCTGCTGGGCCCTTCTCTCTGGTTCCTAAAGGGAGAGGCGGCAGGGAGCCGGAGGCCCGTCCTCCCCCTCCCCAAACCCTCCTCGTTGCTGCAGCCAGCCCTGCGCCTGGGCCTCGAATCACACCCCCAGTCCTCCCTGCACCGGGGAGGTGCCAGTCTGGTTCTAGAGCTGAGGAAACTGGTGCTGCACAGGCGTGACTTCCCTCTGAGTGGCAGGGCCCGATCCCTTAGGCCCCTTCCCAGGGCAGCGAGCTCTGCGCCTCTGCGTGTGTGACTCCGGGGCGTCTGAGTCAATGACTCTCTGGGTTCATTTCCTTTTTTTTTTTTTTTTTCATTTGGATACTGCAGATTGAACCCAGGGCCTTTACACCAAGCTACAGCTCTGGCCCTCTGTATTTTTTATTTTGAGATAGGGTCTTGCTAAGATAGGCTGAGCTCAAACTTGTGGTCCTCCTGCCTCAGCCTCCCAGAGGGCTGGGGTGACAGGTGTGCGCCCTCACACCTGCTAAGGAATGTGGGCAGAAGAGGTGAGAAGAGGGGAGGCAGAGACAGCAGGAGAGATGGGAGACCCCGGCCTGGCGCGTGGAGGGAGGCTCAAGAGAGAGCACAGCAGGAGCGCGGGGGAGGTGGCCCTGGGCAGCGGCCCCCGTCACCGCCGCCGCCACCACCACAGGGGCTTTTGGTTTCCTTCGGCCCGAGTTGCTCTGCGGCACAGGACACAAGCAGGGCTGCTCAGAGCCACCCCCGCGTGTGCCCTCTCCCCAGCCTCCTCGCGCCCGGGCCTGATCTCCCCACTGACCCCGTCTGCCCCTCCCCCGCACCGTCCTTTGTCACCTTCCCTCCTGCTGGAACCTTCTCCCTCCCCGTCCACCCCCTGCTCTTCCTCGAGCACAGCTTCCAAGAACAGGGGCGGTGGCCATGACTCCGGCACAACGCCCGCTCGTGTGGTTCTTGGAAGCCTGGCTGGGCCCGGGGCAGCGCCACACAGGGCCCCTTTGTCCGCACCTCCTCAGCCGGGCCGCTTTCCGCCACCCTCTGGCTGAGGCAGTTTTGCTGCGAAGTCAGGGATCCCCAAGCTGGCTGGGGCCTCCTGAGTACCGACCACCTGCTCTATTTCTTAGGAAGACGGAAACCAAGGCAGTGGCTGGGCGGGGCTTCCCCAGGCTCCCCGGCCACGTCCAGCGGTCCCTGGGTCCTCTCCCTCTGGGCTGCAGACAGGAAGGCACTGGTGGCCCAGCAAGTGACAGCCTCGGCTGAGTGCCACCTGCGCCGGGCTGTGGTGAAAGCCCTGCTGGGTGAGCTCAGTCTCCACACAGGCAGGGGTGGAAAGCGCCGTTGACCTGTGAGGCTGTCACCCTGGACTGTCCTGAGGCCTTCGAGGACAGGCCTCGAGGAAGGGCCTTAGGCTGCTCCTGTGAGACCTGGGCCGAGCAGGACGCGGGGGCACTGAGCGAGGGCACCCCTCAGGGTGCGCTGGGAGGGGCAGGCGGTGCGGGGTGGGGACGACTGGCGGGACTGAGCAGGTGGGGGTGGCTGTGGAGGGAGCCGTCCGGCCCAGCTCAGGTTTGGGGGTGCCTGGCAGGAGTACCGCCCTTTCTTTCTTGTGTCTATTTCCTCTCCTTGACCTGAGCCTTTTGCAGGCTCTGGATTTAGTTCATTTGGGAATAGCCACGGCTGAAGACTGGTCACTCCCTTTTTATTGATGTATAATATTATCAATATTGTTGTTGTCGTGTTTTGTTTTTTTAGACAAGGTCTCACTGTGTAGTCCAGGCTGGCCTCGAACTCACGGGGATCCTCCTGCCACAGCTTCCTGAGTGCTGGGCTTACGGGTGTGCACCTCTGTACCCAGGAGGACACCTCATTTTTAACTCCTGCGTCATGACCTGGGGTGATGTTCTCAGTATATTACGTGTTGTAGAAGGAGCTGGCCGGGCTCAGGTTTAGGGTAAGGATGGCCCCTCCGTCCCCAGCTGCACCCTGGTACGCAGCCCCGTACCCCGCGCACCCTGGCATGCAAGCTGTGCCCGGCTCGCTTGACCCTCCGCAGGGGCTCAGGCAGCCGGCCCAGCACGGCCAGGAGCAGAACTCGGCACACAAAGGGCGCTTTGCTATGCAGCTGACGTCTTGAATTTGTTTTCTTTAAATTTCCTGCGGCAGGAAGAGAAGTCTGAGCCCAGCACTCCTGAAGCGTGGATTTCAGGTGGCTCTGCAGGAGCTGTGTGTGTGGCCTCCGCCCTGTCCTGTTCTGCCCCAGGCGATCTCAGGCGCCTGTCCCTAGGGTTTAGTGGTGGTCACTGACCTCCTGGGACCCCAACCCTGAGCTCTGGGGTCGCCCTGAGTGGGCTTCAGTTATCCACTTACCTGTTGGGGTTGGCTTGGTTTTAGGGGTGCAGGGATTGAACCTGGCGCATTTGCATACTAAGCACAGACTCTGTCACTCAGAGACACCCAGCCCTGTTGTTTTTTTGGTTTGAACTTTGAGGTCACTTTTCCTGGTCCTTCATCTGTGGAACAGGGAGGGAGGGTAGCACCAGGAGCTCGATGGCTCCTTCCAGCTCAGCTGTTCCCCGGTTGTTCAGAACCGGGCTGGGCGCAGTTTCACTGGTACGCCGGGCCTGTCCCCCTGCAGGCCTTGTCAGGGAAACCTCGGTAAACCCCAGCAAACCCCGGCCCCATCCCGCCTGGGTTTCTTGGGGAGGAAGTGGCCGCCCCCAGCCCTAGCCTGGCCAGCTGCGCTCTGATCTCAAATTAGAATCAGCCTCTCTGCCCGCTTTGAACGGTGCAAAGCCTGTGTTTCAGCTGCGGCCTTGTGACCGGGAGCAGAGGGCTCTGGGCGCAGGTGCAGCCCCACGGCCCCACAGCCCGGGGCCTCCGAGGAGGAAGGAGGGGACCCAGTGGGCACACTGCAGCACGGACCCAGCTAAGAGCTTAAAGTTGAAGTCTTTACCACAGTAAAAGACACATTGCAACAAATCCCCCTCAAGACACCCTCGCTTTGAAAACGCGTCTCCCACGTTCTTGCCGTTCTCTGAAGCAGTGCTGGAGGCCCCGTTTCCTGCGTATCTTTTTTTCTTTTTCTTTTTCTTTTTTTTTTTCCCTCTTTTCTTCCGGTACTAGGAACCGAACTCACGACCTTGCGCTTGCCAGGCAGGCGCTTTGCCGCTGAGCTAAATCCCCAGCCCCTTCCTGCGTATCTTTACTAGCTATGCTCAAAAATGTGATTGCTGCTGTCAAGCGCCGCGCAATGGAAAGGCAGGCTCGTAAACACATGACGCTGTGACTTTATTTACCTTATTCACCGGATCCAGCACCATGTGGCCCTGGCTCTTCCCCAACGTCAAAATCACCATGAAAGGTCAACGTTTTAAATCAACTCAGGACACCGAGGCAGCCAGGCCAGCACAAGCAAAGGTCCTCCGGACAGAGGGCTCCAGAACTGCGGAAGTAGAGCGGTGATGCACGGATGTGGTGAGAATCCTGAGGGGACCCTGGGTGACTCAGAATTGGGAGATGCCCATTTCTGGCATCACCGCTCAGTGGCCCCGACAGAGAGGTGTCATTGTCACGGAGCTGGAGCAGGCCCAGGGCGGCAGGCGTGCTGCCCAGCAGCGCCCCATCCTCGTCCTCGGCGCTGGCAGCGACTGGTTCTCCATGGTGTGGCCCAGGGCTGGCGGGCACCATCCCTCTGTGACAGCTGAGCAAGCAGGGCTTGTCCCTGGCCAGAAGTGGCGGCTCATGCCTGCGGTGGGGTAGATAGCAGGCTCGGGGTCGGGAGGGAGTACGGCCAGAGGCAGAGCCGCCAGGACAAAGACCAGCTGGGCCTGCAGCTATGGAGCAGCCAGACCCTTCAAGGGTGTCGGGAGCTAAAGCCAGCCCGCTGAGGTCGCTGGTCTCCAACAGGCCCCGTGCCAGAGCCTGGTAACCGATGAGGGGGACTTGTGCCCCAGGAGAGTCGTGAACTGGACAAGGATATCACACCCACTAGGCCCGGGCACGGCTGCGCCAGCCCTGGGACGCCACGAGGGTGGCAGTCAGGTCTCTCCCCAGAAGTCAGCTGCGCCTGAGGCCTCTTCTAAAGCACCTATGCACTGCTCGCCGTGGCGTGGCCCGGCCCTCGGCCGCTGCTCTGTGGGCACCCGTAAAGTTTCAGGCTGTGTCACGCTGTGGCTGAGAGGCAGACGCTGGTAGTGAGCACGTGGAGGCACAGGTTTGTGTAGTGAAGCTGATCATAATATCTGGTGTGTATTTCAGAAAGAAATTCATTACAGTCAAAGACACATTGCTGTGAATCTCCTTAAAACCCTCATTCGAGCACTTATCCCATGTCCTTGCCACTTTCTGAAGCAGCTCTGGAAGTCCTCTTTTATGAGTGTCTTTATGAGCTGTGATAAAAAGTGCTGTGAGTGCTGCTGCCCGGCACCCTTCAGCGGAAAGGAAGGCTGGGAAAAACATCACAGTGTGCCCTCGGCCACCTTATTCACCAGTCTGGCACCGTGTGGTCTCTGGGTCTTCCCCAGAGTCAAAATGAGCGTGAAAGGTCAATGTTTTGAATCGATTCAGGACATCGAGGCAGCCATTTCACCTTAACTAAAGACCCTCACGAAGGAAGACTTCCAGATCTGCTTCAGAAAGTGGCAAGGACGTGGGATAAGTGTGCTCGAAATGAGCAGGAGGATTTTGAACGGATTTGCGGCAATGTGTCTTTCACTGTGAAACATTACAATTAAACACATAGCATACTTTCTGATCACACCTCATAAAGTGGGAGTGAAAGATGAGAGAGGGTGCCTTGGCCTCCAGGAACTTGGGGCTTCCTGAGGGGGAGAGAGAACCTTGCAAGTGTGCAAGTCTACATGGCCACTGGTCCGAATCAGTAGTGCTTCAGAAATGAATCATCTCTCTCTCTCTTTAACCTTAAAAACACAGAATAAAGCTTTTCTGAAACCCTGTTCTTTCATTTGTTTTGTTTGTTGCTTTTGAGACGGGGTCTTCCTGTGTAGTGCAGGCTGGCCTTGAGCTCAATATGTAGCCCAGGTTGGTCTTGAACTCACAGCAACCCTCCTGGCTCAGCCTCCCGAGTGCTGGGATCACAGGTGTGCTCCACCACCCCCAGCCTACTGTATTCTTTTTAGCACGGGGAGGCCAATCCAGGGTGGGCTAGCAGCTGTCACTCCTGGCCTTTGCAGGACAGTGGGGACTCTACTGAGAGCCACCCCGGTTGGCTTATGGTGTCCCGCAACACCTGCAGAGGCATCTATGTTCACCTCCTTGTTATCACTGGGGAAACTGAGGCACCAAGTAGCCAACCACCAAGCTGAAGACCATGCAGCAAACAGGTGGTAGAGCCCAGGTGGGACCTGGAGGTTGTCCCAGGGCTGCTCTGTCCTCAGCACCCCTACGTGTCAAGCCCTCTAACTTCTACCCTTGCTCATCGCCGACACGCCTGCAACTTAGATGTGCTCTTATTTTTAAAGACTTTTTTTTCTAACTACAAAATTTAAACTTTTTTTTTGAGCTACTGTTTGGCAGTGTTGCTAGGCTGGGCTCAAACTCCTGGGCTCAAGCCATCTTCTTGCCTCAGCTTCACGGGTAGCTGAAACTACCGGCATGTGCCACCATGCCTAGCTATATTTCAGGAAGACTGAAAAGTATAAAAAAACACAAAGAGGAAAATTAAATCCTTTTGATCCTTTGTTATCCCAGAACTAACCCTTGTTAATATTTTGGGGAGACATCTCTCCCGTGTGTCTTTTTATCAATGTGTATATTTACTAAAAATTGTCGCTGGATGTAGTGGTGCAGGCTTCTGATCCCAGCACCTGGGAGGCTGAGGCAGGAAAATCGCCATGAGTTCAGGCCAGCCAGGGCTCTGTTGTAAGACAGGAAAGAAGACGCTGATCTCTCTGCCTCTCAAACCCCCTTGGCATCCGTTCTTTCCCTGCAGCCCCTCCCAGAGCTGAACTCCTGCCACTCCCTGACTCTGGCCAGCGTTGTAGCACCTGGCCAAGGTGCAATGCGAGGGTCAGGAACAATTCCACCAGGAGGTTCTGGGAACTCCCTGGACCTTCAGCTCTCTTCTGCAGTGAACCTACAATTGCTCTGAAAAATAAGCCTACTTAAGAGGAAAGACAAAAGCTTCTATCCATGCAAGGACAGTAAAAAAAAGATGCACTAGGACAAGATACTTGCCAAATGTGTAAGGCATGTATTCAGAATTAGAGTCCTGAATACATAAAGATCTTCTAGAAACAAGAAACAACATTTGGGAGGATGAGGCAGGAAGATCATTGTGAGTTCCAGGTGAGCCTTGGCTACATAGTGAGACCCTGTCTCAACAAACAAAGAAGAAATTTGCAAAAAGGCAAGAAGAATGCAGCTGGGTGTTTTTGCAATAGAAGAAGCTCGCATTGTCAATAAGTATGAAAGATGTGCAACTTCACGAGGAATCGGGCAGATGTTAACAAAAGCTACCCATCAGGTTGGTGAAGAGAAAAACAGGAAGTCCAAGTGTTGGCGGAATGTGGGGCAGAGGGAACTCTCCTTGCCTGGTGGGGATGTGAGTTCCTTACACCCCTTATGGCAGCAATCAGCATGATTGGGCCAAGGGTTTATTGCTTTGGTTGGTGCTACCCGGTCAGGACTTGCCTCTGCCCTCTTGCCCGATGTCAGTTCCCCTCCTCAGGGGCACTGTGCCAGGAGGTTCAGGCCAGCACTCATTGCACTGTATTTTTTTTTTTTTTTTGAGGCAGCGTCTCACTGTGTAGCCCAGGCTGGCCTCTGACTCACAGAGATCCTCTTGCCTCAGCCTCCTGTGTGCTGGGATTACAAGGATGTGCCACCACATGCAGTGTGAGACCAAATTTCTGAGCAGCTGCAGGAGTGGGGTCAGAGCCTGCTCCCTGGAGCGCAGGAGGATGAGGTGATGTCTCAGGCCACATCCAGCACAGCCTCGGGCGACCCCACAGCTGTTGTGGAACCTGGCACTTGGTCCAGGGAGCTGAGACTTTGCGACACAGTTGTCACTCCCTGGGGCAGTGGGCCAGGCACGATTTCTGTGCCGTCTGCCCAGTCAGGAAAGGGACCAGCAGCCTGCCCCCTGTGCTGTGTTCCTCGTGTTCCTGCTCTGCAAAGGCCAGGGGGGCCTCCTCCAGACAGAGAGTCCAGCTTTGCAAGATGTCACTTGAGCCTCCCAAGTTAATCCATGGAAACACAGGGGCCTCATTTACTTTCTCCCTCCCTCCCTCCCTCCCTCCTTTCCTTCCTTCCTTCTTCCTTCTTTTTTTTTCGAGACAGGGTCTCACTAGGAAGTACAGCCTGGCTGTGAATTCAAGATGATCTTCCTGCCTCAGCTTCCTGAATGCTGAGATTCACCAATACACCTGTCAAGGGCCCCATTTTCCACTGCTGAAATTGGAGTTTTTAGTTCCCCAGAACCAGCAGAAGTTAAAAATAACCAAAATCCACTTGGGCATAGAGGCGCACACCTATATCCCAACCTGAATGGATGCTGCTCAGAAGAAAAATCACAAATTGTCAATAAATGCATGAAACAATTTTTGCTGGGCAAGGTGGTATCTTAAACTATAATCCCAGCACTCAGGAAGCTGAGGCTGGAGTATCTCCATGAATTCAAGGCCAGCCTGGGCTACATCCTACATTCAAAGCCAACTTGAACAACATAGTGAGACCCTGGCTCAATTAACCAAAACAAAAAACAAAAAACATACCTAGCAAGCCAGGTGTGGTGGCACACACTTACAATCACAGCACTTGGGAGGCTGAGGCAGGAGGATCGTTACAAGTTCGAGACTAGCCTGGGCTACAAAGTGAGCTCAAGGCCAGCCCAACCTGCGAGACCCTATCTCAAAATTATACACACACACAAAATTTACTGGCCATTAGAGAAATGCAAATTAAAACAACACTGAGATTCCATCTTATCCCAGAAAGAATGGCCATCATCAAGAACTCAAATACTAACAAGTACTGGTGAGGCTGCAGGGAAGTAGGAGCCCTTCTCCATTGCTGGTGGGAATGTGAACTAGCACAGCTACTGTGGAGAGTCCTCAACTAAAAGTAGAAATTCTGTTTGACCCAGCCATTCCCCGTCTAGGACACTCCCCCGAAGAGTTAAAGACATCATATTATGGTGATCCAGGCACACCCTTGTTTATAGCAGCACAACTCATAATAGCTGACTCTGCGAAACAGCTTCTATGTCTATCAACAGGTGGATGAATAAAGAAATGTCATGTTTACACACAATGGAGTACTACTCTGCCATAAAGATAAATTTGAGTAGGAAATGGATGAACTTTCAGACCATAATGTTAAACAAAATAAATCGTAGCTGAGTGTGGTGGCACAAACCTATAATCCCAGCCCTTGGGAGGCTGAGGCAAGAGGATCACCAAGAGTTCCAGGCCAGCCTAGGCTACCCTGTCTAAAAACAAACAAAAATGTTTTGAGGGACAGCCGCACCATTTCTTATTCCCTCCAACAGTATGTAAGTTTCCATTTTCTCAGCGTCTTCACCAATAAATTTTCTGGCTTGTGTTTGTTTGTTTGCAGTTCTAGGAATAGAACCCAGAGCCTTTGCACTGAGCTGCATTTTCAGCCCTTTTTATTTATTTCTTAAAATTTTGAGGCCGGGTCTCTCTAAATTGGTTATTAAATTTTCCTGATGGGACTTGAGCGTGTGATCTTCCTGCCTCAGCCTCCTGAGTGCTAGAATTATAGGCCTATACCACTATACCTGGCTGGCTTTTTGGGTTTTTGTTGTTTGTTTGTTTTTCTTCTGGTACCAGGAATCAAACTCACGACCTTGTGCTTGCCAGGCAGGCGCTTTGCCACTGAGCTAAATTCCTGGCCCCTGGCTTTTTGATAGTAGGCAAAAATGTCACTTTGGAAAGAGCCAGTCACTTGTGCCCTACAAGTACCGCACGTGGACACCAGGACACGCAGAGGCTCATCATCAAGCCCAATGTCCCCGGAGCTGGTGACACCCCAGCCATACAATGCTCAGGATCCCCCAGAACCGGGGCCAGGACTTCACTCGTGCCAAAGCAGCACGCCACAGCACCCCTGCTGCTCATGTCACTGCCGGGACCATCCTGTCCCTGGTCCTGTCATGTGGGCTGAAGCAAGAGGACAGGGGGCTTTCCCTAGCCAGCAGCTCCCAAAGTCTGTGCACATCGTGGGGTCCCGGCCAGGCTGGGGAGGCGGGAGACACGGAGAGGGACAGGCAGGGACCAGCCCTGCTGACAGCCCTGCGCAGGGCCAGGCAGCTCCTCAGGCTGGGGAAGTTGTCCTCCATCCTGCATGTGGAAACCCAGTCACCCTGGTGATTCTCACATGGGACTCCATGTGTTCAGGCAGAAGTGTGGGCCGTGACCCAGGGTCAGCTGCTTGGCCGAGACTGTGGGCCCAGCTCCTACAAGTCTGCCCACATCCACATCTCTCAGGGGACAGTGACTGTCCGCTGTGCAGGACCTGGGGACAGAGAGAGGGCGTGGAAGGTGGTGTCTGGGCCAGCAGTGGGTTCTGGGACATGTGCAGTTGTATTGAGCCGAGGAGAGTTGAATGCTCTGTCACTGAAACTCTTTTTTTGTTTGTATTTTTAATTCTTGGAGATAGGGTCTCACTATGTAGCCCAGGTTGGCCTCAAACTCACGGCAATCTTCCTGCCTCAGCCTCCCGAGTGCTGGGATTATAGGCATGCACCACCACGCCTGGTTTTGTTGACATTCCTAGTTATTTCTTAAACAAGGGAACCCCAAAGTATGTATGTTGTCCTGGGGGCACCTCTTCCACGGTGGCCCACTGGACTGCTCCCTAGGGAAGGCCCGACAGGACCACACCACACCCAGGTGACCTCCATTGCCTCTGAGGTCTGCAATGGCCTGGACATGGCTTGACAAAGGCTCATGTGCTGGAAGATGGGTTTGGACCTATACCACGCCTGTAATCCCAGCACTCTGGGAGGCTGAGGCAGGAGGATCACAAATTAGAGCTCAGCCTGGGAAATTTAGAGATTTAAGCAAGACCCTTTCTCAAAATAAAGATATTTAATAAGTGAATAAATGAACAAAGAAATAGAGGCTAGGGCCATAGCTCAGGGCAGAGCCTTGGGTTCAGTCCTTAGCACGAGAGGAAGGAGCAGGGGACCTAGCAT